>NC_069659.1:169754090-170076818 GCF_027244095.1 Hemicordylus capensis | reverse complement strand
CCCTTGCTCCTCCCACAGGGAACCCCCTTGTCCCCTCCCACACCCAGCTGGAGGATGAAGCGCTCGCCAGTTGGGAGCTCAAAGCATGCCCCCTACTGCCCAGCCAATGTTTTGTTGAAACGCTGTCTGGCTCAGGGCTTGTTTCCCTGCCTTGCTTTCAGCAAGGCAGAGAAGAAACCCTCCACCAGTCAGGGCTTCAATGAAATGCTGACTGGCAAGGATTGGGAGTCCAAATGGACCCTTTTCCGAGTGGCAGTCATGTCCCCTGCATTGATGTCAGACATAAGGAGCGTAGCCAATACCGGGGATATGGCCACTCAACCCTGCTGCAGAGCATCCTCAGTCAGCAGTTTGTAGAATTGCTGGCAGGGAGCTCCTTTCTCTGCCTCCTCATGAGGAGGTCACTAGAGGCATTATGAGATGTTAATAGTAGGGATGTGCATGAATGAATCTTTGCAATTCAATTTGAGCTTGAATCTGCTCCCCTCAAATCTGGGTTAATTCAATTATAATTTGATTTAATTTGGGTTTGAATCAGTTCGGCCAAATTTTTAAGGGCTAAGGGGCACCAAAGTGGGTTGGGTAGCAGAGCCCCATGGGTACCAATGGCCACCAACCCCCAAAGTAATCGTGCAAAGGGGTGAATTTTTAGGAATGTTTATGTGTTGTTGATTCTTGGTTATGAAATGACTTCTTCATAGGGAATCCCTATGAAGAAGTCATCCTGCAATCAAGAATCCACACATACACATTCCTAAAAATTCACCCCTGGCAGTGATGGCAGAAGCTTAGAGGGGTCAAAATGGAGATTGCTGGGGACAAAATGGAGGCTCGAAGCACTGAATCGATTCAAGCACAAATCAAGGGTGATTCAATTCAACCTTGAATCTGGTAAGCATCCTCAAGGGTGATTTGATTCAAGGTTGAATCACTCAAATCACCCAGATTTGAGTCAAATTGATTCGGCCATGAATCGATTTGCACATCCATAGTTAATAGGTCTCTCCTAGTATGTGATGTTTTAGTTTCTTAATAAATCTTTGGTTTTTGAAGTCAGCCTAATGCCTCCAGATAATCTCTTGGGCTGAACGTCTTTATCGCAAGAGCATATTCTACTGTGTGAGGACTTTAATGTTTCTCCTCACACCCCTCAACAGAGACTCTGCAGGGCGGTTGAGTGGCCTGGTTCCTGGTTCTGGCTGCACCCCCTGTGTCTGATGTTGATGCAGGGACTATGGTTTGGATGTGCATGTAATTCACAATAAAACAGGGGCCAGTTATTAAGGTGGGCTCAGAGCTAACACATGTGCTTTGTTCTGTATTAGGTCTCAGGTTCAAATCCCCAATATCTCTCTCTTTGATGTGTTTTCAGCAGCAATGTTGTAACCTTGATCCTTTATCTAAGGTCTAAGCTACATTTTATATTAAATGTGTAATATCTCTCTCTCTCTCTCTCTCTCTCTCTTTCTCCCCCCCCCCCATCCTTTAATAGCAGCAGCCATGGTTGGGAGGATTGATTAGAATCTGGACCACAACATGCATGGAGGTGTTGTTGAATCCTTTCTCTTATACCATGCCCAGAATGAAAAATCGTCACTCTACAGTTGCTATTAGCTGTGGAAGGAAAGCTTTCCTCCGGGTTCTAAAAGCGCTTCAAGGAGGGTCATTTAATTGGGACCATGGTGCAATGGGAAAGGGGTTAAATAATATCCCTCCTTACATGCCACAGGCCTGGTCATGATCAACCCCCCCCCACACACACACACCAGAGCAGTTATTTAAGTTTCACTTAATGTGTCGTTTGCCCCAGACACCCAGGAGAGCCACTGCTATCTAGTGCTGGCTAAATGAACCACTTGCCCCACTCAGTATAAGGCAGTTTCGTGTGTTCGTATATTTTTTAACATTATGGCATAAGCCATTTAATACTGCTTACAGCTCCAGTTCAAAGGCCTCTGGGAAGACATGGGGCCATAAACAGGCTTGCAACCCAATTTAGATCCAATGGAGGTGGTGATTGTGTGAACCAGCATCAACACACAGATGGGGCAGAGGGAGATGTGGCCACTGCGGTTTGGACCAATGTATTGGTCAAGATGTCATGACTGCTAAACTGTCATGATGGTACAAACCACATGTTTGTCCCCAGGTGGGGGCACTAGTCCCAGCTGGTACCTCCCTCCACACAATCCTCTGTTAGCTGGTCCAAATGATGTAAAATATGATGCTATTTAACTAATCAATCATGTCTTACTGAAGAGGAAAAGGGGGAAATGTCATATTCTCCCTGCCTAGTTTCTACAATCCACTCTGCTTCACTGCAGTCATTTTGGCCTCAAGCCTGAAGTTTCCCTTTCCCCACATAACTTTTCACTTAATGTTAGAGGGCACAGAATGCTGAAGTAGAATGTTAATGCATTTGAATGATATCTGAAGAATTATTGGACAGTTGAGTTCTTTTGAACATGTGCAAAGTGCCCTTACCACTACATGCTCTATCCAGTCCCCAACCCTGCCCCCCACACATACATACACATACACAAACACACACACATATTTGAAGTTCAGGTTCATGGCTTTTGGACAGACCTTTTTTTAAAATTCAGGCAACCTTTTTATAAAACACTGATGAGATCCTTTTAACCTATTTTGTGTCAGTTCCACTTCCCAGTCATATCTAATCTAGCTATCATGGGAGTCACCCTGACAACATTTTCAGTCACACAAACTCTCAGCATTCGAATCTATAATTCCCTCCCCTTCTCGTAGACTCCCTTGTCCTCGAAGAATGAATTTAAATGTCAATCTTTTTTTAAAAGTTTGATTTCATGGAGGAGCATCATAAAAATGGTAACCAATCCAATTGTAAATTGCTTGATGAATCTTCTTTGAAGAGTTGCCAATAATGCTAATCATCAAATGGTTGAATCCAGCTTTGGAGAAATGCAATTGTGAAGAACGGCAGTGTCTGTGACTTTGACAAAGGAATTGCTGACTTGCATCACTGTTTGTCTTTTGATGTGAAAGAGCAAATCGATTTATAGAGCTTTTGCTTGCAGATGTAGGATATGATTAGTATGCAGAAAGACCTTTCCACAGTGTCATTTGTTTATTTAGCTGTCTCTGCACTTAGCCCTGAATGTGTATACTTAATTAACGCACACAAAGCGAAAAGAAATAAAAGCCCAGATCTACTCTGTGTTATTTGTCACAACCCCAAATACTATTTATATTTTAAAATTGGTGCATCTAAAAATAAAGCTGATTCAAATGAAGGAGGTGTCAGTTAAACTGGTCCCATTTGAATAGCACATGGCTTACATATGTGTGTGTATATGTCTGTATATATGTATGTATATGTGTGCATGCTGGATATTTCTTACAAATAATATATATACTCTGTGTGTGTGTGTGTGTGTGTGTGTGTGTGTGTGTGTGTGTGTATGACAATTGCTCCGAAAGTCAAATCTTAATTCACTTTCCAATCATTTCCTTCACAACAGCAGGACCATTCATAGAAGATATTGATAATTTGCCTTCTTTGTTCTCCCAATTTTTAGATCAAATTTTGTGCATGCTACAAATTATATAAATTTAATTTTTCTTCTTGCATCTTTGGAATAGTCACCATGCCTTTGTCATTGTTGTGGGGTGCACTCCCTTTTCATTTTGTTCCATTAAAATAGAACCTTTCCCTCCCCTCTTCCCTCCCTCCCTCAATTGTGTTTAAATTTTCATTTAAAACAATTGTTGAGTCTTTATAAAAATGTCCCTCAGATGTTTTCCTGAGGTCAATGTACTTTGTAAAACATCCTATGAGACCTGGATCATTCTGTTATTCAAGGCCTTACTGTTCTCTCACTTGGAAATTTTAGCTGAGAAAGAGCTTAGAGGGAAAAGCAAAAACGCTGGAGACCTTCATGTCAATAATAAATGATCAATAGAAGTCGCACACTAGAACATTGGCATTCAGTCAGCAGTTCTGTATGCATTCACGTTCATTTTACAGAGTTCTTTGGAGAGAGGAAATTTGTTCAGAAGCAGAGAAGGAGCTAAAGTCACCTCAATATGAGGGAAGGAGATCCGGAGTAACCTATAAACAGAACCAGCACTATTCATTCTTTGCTTTAAATTTTTATTGTTTTAAAAATGCACAGCTTCCCCACCGCCCTTGTAAACAATTCAAACTAAAACAATTTAACACCTTAGCCTGCACCCTAAAAATGAAGGAGAAGTAGAGGATGGGGGAGGGGAAAAAGAAACTTTATACTGAGCCAAAATTTCAGGGTAAGAAACAAATAAGAAGGCTATTGGGGGAAGGGCTATAATAGCTGTGATGTTAGCTTTTCTTATAATAAGAAAGCCTCTCCAGGTTGAAACATGACATAGGTTATCTTTATAACCAATATATTTAGCAGAAGTGCTGTGTATGCCATCCATCTATCAAGAAAATGTTTGCGGAAGGACATTTGGCTCAGCCCCCATTTCAGTACCCTGATATTATTATTATTGTTTATTGTTATTTACATTTTATATCCCACTCTTCCTCCAAGGAGCCCAGAGCAGTGTACTACATGCTTAAGTTTCTCCTCACAACAACCCTGTGAAGTAGGTTAGGCTGAGAGAGAAGTGACTGGCCCAGAGTCACCCAGCAAGTCTCATGGCTGAATGGTGATTTGAACTCGGGTCTTCCCGGTCTTAGTCCAGCACTCTAACCACTACACCATACTGGGTTTCCATGAAGAAATCATATATGTATATCAATAGGATTTCTATCCTGAATGGTATATCAAGCACCTGACAAACCACAACATATGGCTTGTGGGCTGTGCTTGGCTTGAAGGGCCATAGGCTATACAGACCTGCCCTAAAGACGTGGGATGCAATTCAGATTTTTCATTATTTTATTTTATTTTATTTTATTTTATTTTATTTTTACAATTCTTATTGAAGACAAATGGTTGGCTGTAACAACAAAAATTAAACACTTAAGTCCTACTGAGCCTACACAGTGTTGACCCATATATGTTGGATTTTACATGCATTGTGTATATTCTGATGTTCTATTCCTGTGTGGACTTGTGGGGATAGTAGAGGAGGGGGGCACTCTGTGTGGGCAAGGAAAACAGACATGCATTCCCTCATGCAATGGGCCAGATTAGGGAAGAAGCATTGATCACTATAAGATTGGAGGGAAGGTAGAAAAACCCGTGTGGTAGCATGGTTAGAGAGTATTATGCTAGGAAGAAAAGACCTAGACTGAAATCTTTACTCAGCCATGAAACTCACTGGGTTACCTCACTGGATGGCTCATTGGATGGCTCAGTCACCATCTTTCACACTGAGGACCTTCCATCATAGCCCTTTCCCTAGGTAGTGTGAGTATCAATTCCCCTTTTTGTTGCCAATATTTCAGATGACATTTCTCCAAAACTGCTTCCACAACTGGCTTTCCTGGTATTCTTCAGGCATGATCCGGTCCCCCCACCACCACCACCACCGCCCAGCATCTTTTAATGATTTTTCTAAGCTTCTCTTGCAGATGTATTGCCATAACTTGAAATGTTAACTGACATAACATTGTTGTGTTGTATTTGCCTGATTTGTAGCTAGTTTGTGATGTAGCAGGTGATGGTGTGGAACGCTGTCTCTCTCCATCACCTGTCCTTATATAATTGCCTGTTCTAAAATCTTATTCTACGACAGCAATGAATGCACCACTGAGAGACCTTAAAGGCCAAGTTGAAGACAGATCATCCTGGAGAGAATCTATCTATGTTTGTTGCTAAGAGTCGACACCGACTTGATGGCACTTAATCAATCAATCAATCAAAATCTTATTCAACTGCTGGCTCTGCCATTTTATGTTATTTTTAAAGTGGCTATGCTTTGTGCACTATACACATGCACATAAACAGCTAACAACATCCTCTGGTTTTGTATTAGCTATGCATATATAACCAAATATACATCTGTGTGGCCAAGTGCTCAGTTGCATGCATAGTGCCTTTTGTAGGGGGAAGACTGGCGAGAGGACATCCACCAGTTATGGGCCACCCACTTCCATCTTTTCAGAAGTTGTTGTGAGAGATTAAAGAGAGCAAAATGAAATACACACATGTTCTTAAACATTGCATTGGAAACGTGAAGAGGCTTAGTGTAGAAGAACCCAGAGAAATGGATATAAAGTCTTATATTAAATTTCTTGTAAGGGCAGCATTGCAGGCACCTATTGAGACATCACCTCCATTTTACCACCCCTGTGGAGACATACACATGTTCTGAGCCCTCCACTGGGCATTTGCCCTGCTGGCAGGGATTCATGTAATTCATGTGTATAACATATGTCACTGCAGCTTATGCCACCTGTGCATTGCCCTTGGCTGTGTGCACATACTTTGTTGCCTAGAGTCATATTCCATGATATTTAGGAGCCTACAGAGAATGGGAGAAAATCCTCAGAACTGGAATGTGAAACACCGTTGCTCAAGAGCAACTTCAACAATTCATTGTTGAAGTCTGCAGGAAGCGTCTTTGGTGGTGGGAGAAGAAATGGCTATGCTTGATCAGAGTCTGGGTTCTAGAGAAGCTGGTTATCAGTCACGTTATCATCATCGAATACAGAGGTTCCCAACCTTTTTCTTGAGCAAGTGTACGCCTTCTGTCACAAACCTTCAGCTCAAGTACCCCATAGAGATTAAGGCTATTCTCACAATGGGCAGGCAGGCGGGCAGGGTAGAAGGCAGGGTCCAACTCACCTTTCCCCCAGATGATCAAGAATATGCTGCTGGAAGAATATGCTCCCAGACAATCCACACTACTCCAAGCAGCGTGGCTCTGCGGAGATCAGGATGATGTATCCCACCCTCTTGATATCCCCCCAATGCACTGTGCGACAAATGCAGTCCATTGGGGGATAACCCCATGAGATGGGCTCTCTAGGCATCCTTCTCTGTGTATGTTCGGGCTGCATGTGGCCCGAGCATACACACAACCCTGTATCTGGGGTAAAGGGCGTGCTCACACCCTTTAACCCAGGTAAAATCCCTGGTATGAACATTGGGTTTGCAGGGGAGGCAGTGCCGAGATTGGGCTCGAACCCGATGCTATATTATCTCTTGTTTACACAGTCAGACAGGTGTTATTGACTGGTTTGTTTTATCCAGACATCGAGTCCTTCCCAAGGACCTGGGATGTCAGAATTTTATTGTCAATTGTTATAGATATTGTCGCAGAATATAGGCTGTTCCCAGTAAAGCTGCTTTTTGTAATTGGCTGGTGGTGATTTCTGTGGCCCCTATGGTGTTGAGGTGCTCTTCAAGGTCTTTTGGAACTGCACCCAGGATGCCAATTACCACTGGGATTATTTTGGTCTTTTTCTGCGACAGCCTTTCAATTTCAATTTGTAGATCTTTGTATTTGGTGATTTTTTCTATTTCTTTTTCTTCTGTTCTGCTATCCCCTGGTATTGCTATGTCGATTATTTTGACTTGTTTTTCTTTCTTCTCAACTACAGTTATATCTGGTGTATTGTGTGGAAGATGTTTGTCTGTTTGTAGTCGGAAGTCCCATAATATTTTTACATCTTCATTTTCTTCAACTTTTTCAATTTGATGGTCCCACCAATTCTTGGCTACAGGTAGCTTGTATATTTTGCAGATGTTCCAGTGTATCATCCCTGCTACTTTGTCATGCCTTTGTTTGTAGTCAGTCTGTGCGATCTTTTTACAACAGCTGATTAGGTGGTCCACTGTTTCATCTGCTTCTTTACAAAGGCGACACTTGCTGTTTGTTGTTTACTTTTTGACTTTTGCTCTTATTGCATTTGTTCTTAGTGCCTGTTCTTGTGCAGCCAGTATTAAACCCTCTGTTTCTTTCTTCAAGTTGCCATTCTTAAGCCATTGCCAGGTCATGGTGATGTCTGGTTTTCCATTTATATTGTGCAAATATTGACCATGCAGTGGTTTATTTTTCCATTT
This sequence comes from Hemicordylus capensis, assembly GCF_027244095.1. NCBI lineage: Eukaryota > Metazoa > Chordata > Lepidosauria > Squamata > Cordylidae > Hemicordylus > Hemicordylus capensis. The sequence continues at coordinate 170,068,839 of NC_069659.1, read as the reverse complement.
TTCTGCTCGGTTCTTGACTTGTTCTTTCTTGTAGGCCTGCTTTGTTTCATTGGTTTTGAATAGTTTCTCATTCTTGACCATTTGAAGTGCATCTTCTTCACTGCCCATTATATATTCTTCAAGGCCTCTTTTCTCCTCCTCTACTGTTTGATGGACTTGCAGCATTCCTCTTCCACCTGAGCTGCGAGGGAAGTATAGCCTATCGACATCACTGCGGGGGTGCAGAGCATGATTGATGGTCATGATTTTCCAGGTCTTACGATCTAGCATCTCTAGCTCTGCCTGGGTCCAGTCTATTATTCCTGCAGTGTATCTGATAACAGGTATAGCCCAGGTGTTTATGGCTTGTATGGTGTTCCCGCCATTGAGTTTGGACTTGAGGATTTTTCTAACTCTCCTGATGTATTCACTTCCAATTTTTCTTTTAACTCCAGTGTGTGCGATGTTATCAGCCTGGAGAATGCCCAAGTATTTGTAAGGTTCTTTCTCTTCCAGGTTCTTGATCTTGCTTCCATTGGGCAGTTCTATTCCTTCAGTTTTTCTTATTTTCCCTCTGTTCATTATTAATGCAGCACACTTGTCTAGTCCAAACTCCATTGCTATATCACTACTGAATATACGGACAGTGTTTAGCAGTGATTCGATTTCTGACTGGGACTTTCCATACAAATTCAGATCGTCCATGTACAGCAGATGGTTGATTCAATTTCTATACCACCCTTCCAAAAATGGCTCAGGGCGGTTTACACAGAGAAATAAAAAATAAATAAATAAGATGGCTCCCTGTCCCCAAAGGGCTCACATTCTAAAAACTAAAAACAAGATAGACACCAGCAACAGCCACTGGAGGTATTGTGCTGGGGGTGGATAGGGCCAGTAACTCTCCCTCTGCTAAATAAAGAGAATCACCACAGTTAAAGGTGCCTCTTTGCCCAGTTATACATGAGCAGCCTTAGCCAGGTAGGGCTTCCCTAACCCAGGTAGGGCTGCTCGTGTACATAGCTTCATTGTGCCTTTATATACATGTGCACACACACTATTGTGTTATGAGACAGGCTACTCCAATCACTGGCTTATATCCAGACTAAGTCACAGTGATGTGTCAACTGCAGAAGGGGTGGGGGGAAGGAACTGGGTTAAAACCCTCCTCCTGTGCTCCTGATTGGCTGGCTATGCACGGAAGTTCAGGGCACTCCACCCTGCAGCCCGACTGACTGACTGACAGCAGGAAATTCACCAAGGACTCCCACTGAAATAAATTTCAACAGACTGACTTATGAGTAACTTAATCTGGATGTAAGTCAATGACTGTAGTAGCCTGTCTCCCTAACTGCAACATGTGTGTGTGCGTGTCTGTGTATGTGTGTACATATTTTCAAAAAAGCACAAATTTAAGACAGTTAGGGAGACAGGCTGCTACAGTCACAGGCCACATCTACTGCTTATTCATACACAGACATTGAAATTAATGGGGCAAGCTTACTTGTCCTATTAATTTCATTGGAAGTCCTCAGTGCTAATTCTCTTCAGCATGTAGCCAGCCAATCAGGAGCAGAGGAGGAGGGCCTTCAATTTCCTCACTCCCCTTCTGCAGGGAATACATCGCTGGGGGCATGTTGGTTTCAAGCCGGCATTCCTCAGATGGGAACAAATATTGTTGCAGCATCGTGAGGAGACAGGAGGGCTCTGAGTACCACCTGGGAACCCCGCAAGTATCCCTAGGGGCTTCTAGTACCCTTGTTGTGAGCCCCTGACCTAGCACAATTTTGACATAACTTGAATGTTTGCACTGCACAAATGTTCTTTTAGAAATGCACAATTTTGTTTTCAAACGAAAACAAAAATGTTTTCACAGTGTTTTGTGTCTGGTTGCACATTTTTTAAAAAGCCCTGCCTGCTGGCACAAGTATGGGGAACAGAAGGGAGCATGAGTGTACATTGGTTGCATAGCACTGATGCATGATTCCCTATTTTTTTAAAAAGAGATTCAAGTAAAAGGAGAGTTGTGCTGATAATTCCTCTGAGCAAGAATAAGAACATAAGTCCTGCTGCATCAAACAAAATATCCATCTGGTTCAATATATATAACTTATATTCAAGGGGTCTGTGTGTTCCACATCCTAAGGGCAGCAATTGAGAAAGCCTGATCCCAGGTCGCCACAAGATGACCTGGTGGCACCCAAAGACTGATCTCTCCTGATGATCTTAATGAGTGGTGGGGATCTTGTAAAGAAAGGCGCTCTCTAAGGTAACCTGGACCTAAGACATTCAGGACCTTAAAAGTAATAACCAGCACTTTGTATTTTGTCCGGAAACATGTTGGCAGCCAGTGCAGCTGGCATAATTCCTATGTCCCTAATATTTCTCTGTAAGGCTCTGTTTTGTATTATGACCAATTGCTGTTGATAAACCTATCCTCCAAAGTTCTAGTAACTTCCTCTGTGGGCCCCTCTGGCTTTAAAGGGCACATAAGCCTTCTTTGCAGTTTGGGAGTGCAGATTACAACTGCTCTCTCTGTCCACAGAAGAGCTGGAAGCTACATTAGCAACATAACAAGTTTGGGTTGACAATAACTTTAAAGGCACCATTAAAAAGGAAAATGTTGACCCTCCTTAGCCTACATTACAGTTTGTTTCTTCTTCTGAGGGTATATAATTACATTTTAAAATGTCTTTCTGAACATCTTTGTGTAAGTGTGATGATCCCATTTAATAAAGCATTGAAAAACAAAACAAAAAAATCTGAATAAAATATCTCTCCTGAAAGACTCAGTCAAAGGCTATCTACATGGAAGGCTGGAAAAAAAAAAAAACAAGCTTTTACATTCCCGTCCTTTCAACAATGCAACTGCACTTTCAAATGTGCTTTGTTGTTTTCTTTTAATTCACTAAAATTAATCTTATAGATGTAGATGCCAGATTTGCATTAATTAAAACTCCACTGTAGAAGCCAGGCTTAATTGCAATCAAATTTGCTTAATTATGCATGGCGAGAGATTCCCAAATGAGAAAGGTTTTAGTAAGGATTTTTGTTTTTTATACTGACAAAATAAATTGAAATTGTCATTTTTTTGTGTTTTATGTAACACTTGTAAATAATTTGTGGAGCACCTTAAGTCTTCTATGTAAAGCAATGTTATTGCTTAAGTAATTATAACAATCTGCATTTTTCATTGTTAATTGTCGGTGTCAGCCTCATTAATTTTAATTTACAGCCTGTAATGAAATTAAGAAAATTTTATGCTGATCTGCTGAAACTTGTCTCATAGTAAGTTACTTAAGAAAACTAAAGTTTTAGAAATAATGAAATTATATTTATGCATTGTTGAGAATAGTAACGAAGTGCTACTTTTTCTTGGTCAAAGAGGTATACATGACAAGATAATTCCACCAACTGCAGTGCCATATAGTGCTGGATTATAGCTACAAAAACAGAATGCAAATGATTGTGTGGGCCTCAGTAGATTGTGTTGGAAGATTTCTGTCTTGTGTCAGCCCTCATGCATCTGGCTGAAGGCATAAAGTCGCTTTCAACCTGTTGGGGATAGCATGGAAGCACCAGTGGTATAATCCAGTGCCTCCATGTGGAGCCTATGATTGCGGCCACTGAGATTTGTGTGCTTGCAGTAGCTTGAAAAGAGCCACCACAATCACACACATTGTAGGGGCCACCTGTATGGGATTCACCTGCAGGGATCATTTCATCAAATGGGTGACTTCACATGATTCCTCCTGGGTTGTGAGTCTGCTGGTGGCTCAAATGCAATCCAGGCAATCACATGCAAGCTGCTAAGGGTCAGGCTAAAGCAGAAATACTGCTGATGTATGCAGCCCATTCTATTCCATTGTATGGCAGTACAGTATGCCATAGTGACTATATCCTATGGTTGATTCTCATCCACAAGATTCTTACTCCCCCTGTTCTCTACTTGATCTGAGAATTTGGTGAATAGGGTACTGAATGGAGGGATGGTGACATTGGTAGCACAGATGATGGAGCTTAGGGATTAGAGACCATGCAAGCTCTATCCAGAACGTACCAAATTCTACTTAATACAGAAGGCTTCAGTCTTGGCATCCCAGCTTTCCTCAGAATTTTAAGAATATTGACTGACATCCTGCCTAACAATGCACCAGGAGAAGCACCTGTGTACTACCTGTGCTTCTGAAGAGTTTTAGGCTAACACTGCACCAATGCTAGTATGTCTGTATGTGGATGGGAGGGATTTGAATGACCTCTCCTTCCTGGAAATTCTCTGTGTAACCCAAAATATGTCCACGAGGGCTGTGGGATTCTCAGGGACATATTCTTGGGTCACACAGAGCACTTTCTTGGAGAAGAGGACATTGTTGACATTTGCCCCAAACCTGAACCAGCTGTGCAGCTGACTTAGTTGAACTTTTCAGATGCACGAGTGCTTCTCTGGTTGTCAACATTAGCTAGGTTGTCAACCACTGTACTTAAGGTGTTAAATATGTAATAAATCCATCATCAGATATCATTGTTATCAGAAAAAAGCTCTCACATGCATTTTTAGACATACTATTTTTGTACAGAGTGCTTGAAGTTTTTTAAAAGCAAACTAACCCACACAAATAAGTTCCAAGAATGAATTCGTAGAGGCTATTAATGTTGTCCTGAAACTATTGATAAGGGGTGGAGAAATGCTGTCACACAGACAAACATTCTAGCAAGGTAGGTTGGAAATAAAAACATCCACAGGGAAACAAGTGGTGATAAATGTTGACTGCACTTTCCCTTGGGGATGAAAATTATACATTAAAACAACTCTATACATTTATTTTCTTTTGCATTATCAGAGGAAAATGTTTATTATGCTGAATTTTAAAATGAGAAATTAAGGCAACGATCATGTAAAATTTACCCTAATTTTGGATGCCTGGATTGAGATCTTTTAGATGCCATAAATTTTGGTACCAAAATTCATCCATCACTTTGGGAAAAGCTATATGAAGTTACCCAGATTAGAGGTCTTCAAATCCTCAAATGCAGTATATCATGTGAGGGCTCAGAATCAAATAGTTAATAGTGGAGATACTGACAAGGGCATGTAGTTAGGTCTGAAATAAATTGCAGCACTTCCCGGACAAAGGAAATTAACTTGTCTAGTGTCGATTGTTTACAAGGCATTTCACTGGATTCCAGAAATTGTGGGTAGTTCCAGTGAAAACAGACTAGAAAACAAATTAAATTAAAGGTATATTGTAGCTATAATATCATGCAATACAAAAAGATATCCAATTAACATGTTACTACTGCAGTCCATGTTAAAAGGGTGGATCCAGCAAGGAACACTATGTATTTCTAGGGCACTACAAGTTCTAAAACTATTAATGGATCAGTAGCAGAAGGTGAACCTTTGAACATGACTTACTTGGATTTTATAAAAAGCTTTAGGAATGGTCCCTCATAAAAGAAGATTAAAGCCCATAAATTCTTACAGAGTAAGGGACAGAGTCTTGCCATGGATTAAACTCTAAGCAGGAAATAGATATTGCATCAAAATAGTGAGATGTTAATAGCATGGTGATGTAGGTCATTACTGGGGGCAATTTTATATAGTCACTCATGATCTGGAGATGGGACCAATGACTTGCTGAATGCCCCCCCCCCCGCAGAAGGTGGGATTGGAATAACACCAAGGTGATGGTTGACATGATTTTAATGTGAGTTCTGCCTTTATGATTTTTCCTGAAGGACAATCTTAGCAAAACATGTTGCCCCAGTAAAATATATCACCTTAACTATTTGGCTACAAAACCTGCTGAAGATAATAATAATAATTTATATAAAGTTGAATGTTTGTCTAGCTGTCTGTTCCCTATAAATTCCCACACCCTTTGAGCTATCAGGACCAAACACTGCAGAGTGACTTCCCATGACCCAACGAGTAGCATAGGGTACCCGGGAACCCCAACAATACCTGGTAACCCCCAAACCACCCCTCTAATGTACCTGTTGCCTATATAGTCCCACACCCTTTGAGCTATAGGGACCAAACTTGGCAAAGCAACTTCCTAGTACCCTACGAGTAACATAGGGTACCCAGGTACCCCTACAACCACACCACACAGACAGATGGATGGATATACAACGGTTATCACCTCTGTTTGTCTGTCTGTTCCCTATACATTCCCACACCCTTTGAGCTATCAGAACCAAACTTTGCAAAGTGGCTGCCTAGGACCCTACAAATAACATAGGGTACCCAGGAACCCCAACAACCACCTTGCACAGAGAGATGGCTATACAATGAGTAAATCCACAAAGCCTAAGGATGCCACAACAAACAGAAACTCGCACCATAAGCCCAAGCAATGCCGGGTACTTAAAGTTAGTAACAGTAATAAAAACATTCTTCCGAGTGGACAGAAAAAACACCATTAAATCCCCTTGCTTAATGAAGTGGGTATCTTTTGTTTTTGTTTTTTCAGTGATACCATTCAATGTGACTAATAGTTATAATCATCGAGGGCCTATCTACAAATTGAACTCATCTCTGTCTTAAATAGGGTTGCCAGCTTTCCAGGATTGGCCTCAAGTCTTTGGGAATCTACTCAGTTTCCAGAAAACTACTGAATGGTTTTAAGATCTGGATTTGAGGTGCTTTTGGGATCTGAAATAGGGATGGGCCCAGACCGTTCTGGAGGCCATTGAAATAGCCTCTGGGCCGGTCCGGACCTGGGCGGTCCAGTTCAGGTGGGCGGTACCTTTACGAGCAGCAGGAGGGTTTACTTACCCCTCCCACCACTTTCCTGATCTTTCGCCGTAATCCTATGTGTAACTGGGGCGGCAGGATACCTCCCTGCCGCCCCTTCCTCGACGTTGCTGGGAAAACTCCCAGCAATCCTTTGTGCGGCACACGCGCATGTCACAGAGGCCCTCCCGCCGCTCTTAAAGGTACCCCCCACCCCAGTGCCAGACCGCAGTTGGCAGTTCCGTGCACACCCCTAATCTGAAACATGAGATTTCAGGAGCCAGTTTTAAGGATTTGATATTGTGCAACAAATTTCCAAAAGTAGCTTTAGTCAGAGTTAGCAGTCCCAGTATTATAGCTGTCATAGCTTCCCCGTGCCCCCCCCCCACAAAGGGAATTGTAGTTTGGTGAACCTTTGAGAAACCTTTGATATAAAGCTTGAGTTCCCCTTACAGAGCAACGGTTCCTTTGGGCAAGGGTGCGATAGATAAACCAGTTTGTCTGTAGTTATTATGCCCAAATTTAAAAAAAATCATGGAAGGAGAATTCAAATTAAGGATATGAAGATGAAAATTCAGCATACCTTTCCAGGATGGAGATGCAATAATGAGATGGGAGAAGAGTGTTTGCCAATACACCTACCCCCAGTTGTGAGTTTATGTTAGAGGTTGTTGATTTTTACCCACAATAGGTAAAAATAGCAGAGCACTAAGGAATGAGCACACACTCCAGTTACAGAGTAGGTAGCAGAGGATGGTTTGGATATTGCAGCTGTTTAGAGAAAACACATGGAGATCCTTGTATGACTAAACACTAAATATTTATTGGTTAAATACACTTAGATAGGAAAGACCTATCTCTAATCTAAAGGACTACATAGTAGATAGGTAAGGAGAGAGAGAGATGTTTCCATCTGCTCTCTAGGAGGAAAGGAAGGATTGTGACTCAGCACAGGAAGTGCTGCAGAGTCAGTTCAGGGGTCATAGAGTAGGGACAGATAGGGAGACCCTGACTCACTGTCTCTACTCCCAATGCCCCTAGTGGTCATTAGGACAGTTGGTGCAAAAGGTCGATGCACTGGAAGTTCATCTCCAACAGTTTAACCATCTGGGCCGATGGTTAGTTTACTTTGAAGTACCCCAGATGTGGTGGGTATGCATTTGCACTTCAGGGGGATTTACCTCCAAGTTCCTGTGAGATATCAAGATGCACTCCATACAAAAATTGGGCATCCTCCTGCACATTGGAGCTTAGCCTAAATTATGCCCATACTAAAAAATTCCACTTTTTATGTGGCTTTCTGGGATACTTGAAGTACCCTGATGTTTCTTCTGAGATGTATTGAGAGGCTATAGTGATAGAACAACTGTTCCTAAAGCCTCAAGGGTTTTTGCATCTTAAAAAGAATTTCGCTGTGTGTTCTTGTGGAACACTCTCAACTACCAACTCTCAACAAGACTGACTTTGTCAAGCTGGTGGTCTTGCATGTGTCAAGACTGAAATTTTTTTTTAAAGGAAGAAAAATTTAAAAAAGATCTGCCCACCTGCTTCCCTACTTCTCTGACTTCCAAGTTGGAACGTTTCAAGCTCGAAACCTTCTGCACATCCCTAATTTAGAGGCATCTTGCCTCTGAGGCTGGAAGTGGCAAGTAGTAGCCACTGATAGGCTTGTAGATAGACTAGTAGCCATTGATAGGCTTGCTCTCCATAAATTTATCTAAGCCCCTTTTAAAGCCATCCATGCTGGTGGCTGTCACCACATCTTGTGGCAGAAAATTCCATTGGTTAATTATGCACTGTGTGAAAAAGTACTTCCTTTTGTCAGGCCTAAATTTGCTGGCCATCAGTTTCATGGGAAGACCCCTGGTTCTACTGTAACAAGAAAGGAAGAAAAATTTCTCCACTCTCTTCTCACCATGCATAATTGTATACAACCATATCATGACTTACTTTTTTCTAAACTAAAATGAAGCAGTAGTGCTTCTAACAATTTAACTACATCAGCTCCACCACTTTATGGTGGAGGAAGCACTTTATGCCACCCAAAAATATGTCCCCACCCTCAGAGACTTATTGTCAGATGACAAAAAGAGCTTCTTGGGAAAGGGGCAGTTGTTGAAATTCCTGACCACACACAGTAGCACCAGTGCAATTTTAGTCTGGAACACTTCAGAAGCACTGGTGCTACACTGTTGCTTCTCCCATTGCATCTGTGCTTCATAAGTTAGTATGTCAGCCACTGTGTTTCCTCCTGCCTTCTAACTAGTAGCTTTAGATATAAAGCTTCTTGAAAGGAAGCCCAATCTGGCTTGAGAATGTGGCATGGGGAAGGGGTCTTTAAATTCTACTACCATCCATAGTCCAAATTCAGAAATTCCCATGAGTACTTAAATTTTCCCTGGGAGGAATATTCCCCTAGGCACCAATGAGAACTTTCTTGACAGGGCAAAGATCAGGCACAGAGGGGCCTGATCTGGATGGGACTGTGGCATGGGCAAAGGGTTAAAGCCAAATACTCCTCCATTTATGCCATGGCCCCAAGCTGAATCAGTCCCTTGCACCTTCTATTTGGTGGGGTAGGGTGGACCAAGCAGATCAACTCTAGTGATGTGCTTAGCATAACATGTAGTCCTCTGTGTGCTCAGGCACTGAGATTAAGAAAGCAGCCCATGTCAATAATATGCCAACTTTAAAGAAAATCAAAGCACTTTAATATTGGAACTTTTTTTTTTTAATTTTGTAAGGCATTAGGAAAAAAAGTTGGTAGCTGTGCTGGCAGGGATACAATATACTGCAGCACAAACAAACATTATAATTACAAATATCAAGGGAAATTTAGACTAAACGGCAAAATAAAAAAAGAATCTGACTGTAGAAAATTAAATTAATAAAACATTAAAGCCTTAACAAAGAAATCTGGTTTCAATTATAACTAAATTGTGTGCATAGCTGGAAATAAAGAAACATTTCCAATGATTGCATTTATCAATGTTTCATGCAATCAGAACAATACAGCGAAAGTATGAGCTGAAAAATCTGAACATTTTCCAACACCCACATATTTCTAGGGAGTTCTTATATCTATTTGGTCACAACCATTCTTTCTAACGCTATCAAAGCTTTCTTATCCATCATGTTTTTGTTTTAACTTTTCTATAAGTATTCGTTAACATGGGATGATGATCGATGTATCTATATATTTAATATGCTTAGCCAGCCACCAACCATGTGTGGAGATGTGACAAGGCTATGCGTGCCGACGAGGGAGGCACCTGATTGGCTGGGTGCCGATTGGCTGATGTTCACTGGACTGAAAGCTAATTCATTCATTCATTCATTCGATTTCTATACCGCCCTTCCAAAAATGGCTGAGGGCGGTTTACACAGAGAAATAACAAACAAATAAGATGGAACCCTGTCCCCGAAGGGCTCACAATCTAATGGCAGCGAGGAGAGGCAGGTGAGATGGCTGCAGGCCCAGCCGCATTGGGTAGGTAGAGGCGGTGGGCCTGTCTGTGTTGGGGAGGCAGAGGTGGAGGTGGTGGGCCCACCCGCAGAGGGGAGGCGGAGGTCCCGGTGGCGGTGGGGAGGAGACGGCAGCGGCAGCGGCTGGCAATGGCTGCTCTGAGGAGGAGGCGCAGAGGCGGCGGCAGGCCCAGGCGAGGCGGTGGCGGGCAGCCGCAGTGAGGAGGCAGGCGTCAGGAGAGCAGCAGAAACTGTGGGTGGGGAGTGGGGGTGGAAATGGCCTGGGGGCAGAGAAGCGGGTGGGTGTCGGGACTGGAGACTGGGGCAGAAGCTGGGGGGGGCTTGGGGGGAGGGGAGTGGGGCAGAATATGCGGTGCCTGTTGGAGGCTGGGGTGGAAGAGAAATGGGCAGGGGGCTTCCCTGTTTGCCACCAGGGAGGAGGAACGGCGGCGGCAGGGCCCTTTTTGGCTGCCCGCTTGGAGATGCTCTGTGCAGGTGGTGGTGGGGAGGGAGGGGAGGAACGGAAGCAGGAGAGGGCAAGAGAGACCGGGGCAGGAGGGGGGGGGGGACAGACAGTCCCAAAGAGCGCACAGATGCTCTGTGCGGGGTTCGCTAGTAGGATCATATTCTTGCAACTCGATCAACAAGATTAAGGATGTTGTGAATATCCATACTCTTCCTCTGATGTGAACACTGCACATATTTGTTGTTGCTAATATGTGTCCTGAACAGGTAGCAGGTTTGAGAACTTTGTCAGATTCACTCTCTCACACACACAAGCTGCTGAACTAATAATAAACTGAATATGATGCACAACAATTATTGAGATCTGCATGCATTATGCTAAGCAAAGAACTGCTGTGCTTTAGAATGAAGGAGCCTGGTGGACAATTAATATAATTTGAGATGGTCATGTAATGTGCAACAATCAGTGGAATATTTATTGCAAAACTTACATATCAACTACACCAGCATGGTGGAAGATAGTTTTTATACAACTACAGTGTAAACAAGACAGATGCCATAGAACATGGGCTTGGCTTCAGAGAACTATGAGCAGAAGGAGAAAATGTATTAGTGCTGTTTTGAGAACCTTTGAACAAACGCTAGCAGAAGACCTTTCACATTGTAGTGCCACAATGTATCACGGCATGTAAAGCAGTACAAAAAGATAGTGTACAAGGAAGATACATGCTGCAGCATATAGACTCTGGTCAGCCATAAGAATATCTTGAAAAGAGATCTGCAAAGTATTGCAAGGAGCTTGCACAAATGGAAGAACTTCTCAAGCTTGTGGGAGGGGGTCAGTTTTCTTATACAATGGGGCTCTTCACACGATTGCATGGGTGGGCAGGTAGAAAGGTTGGGCCAACACCTTCCCCGAGATGAGCAACTAAATGTTGCTAGGAGCACGAACCACGTTCCTAGGCAATCCATGCTGTGCCATGCAGCACAGAGCTCTGGAGCCTCTGACCATGTATCCTGGAATCCAGATATCCCACAATGCACCATGCAACGTGCATGGTGCATTGGAGGATTCCCCAGGAGATGGGTGCACTAGGCATTCGTCTCTGTGTCCCTCAGGCTGAACGGAGCCCAAGTGAACATCAGGGCTGGATTAATCTAGTGCAGGACCTGTAGCATATGTTATGAAGGGGCGCCAAATTTTTAAAATGCACATAAATATTGAAACATAAATTATGGTTGTGTGGTGTATGGTTGAAAGTATATCATTTTTAGACACTTCCCCATCACTGAATACAATTGTTAGCATTATTTATGCCTTGACATTGCAAGCAAAGAAAACAAACAGAACCACGTTGTATCAGCCCAGAGGCAAAGGCTTTTTGTGCCATGAAACAATCCTGGCAAACATAAGACAGTGGCAGGGGGAGAGCAGGTAAAACAGTGGGCGAGGCATCCTGGTTTGACCCATGGGAAGCGGAGCACTAATCTAATGGGCAGGAAAAAGTTTGCAACTAATAATAACCCAAAATTGACCTTTGCTTTGCAAACAACTCTGCAAAACGCCCCCCACCCCTCTTTTGTGTTCAGTAATCCGCACGCAGGCAGGAGTCACCGCGGCAGGAGCCGGAGGGCTGAGCCCACTTCTCAGCAGTGCACGCTCTTTAAGTTTCCCCACGCATACCTGGCGTGCCGGCAGCAGCCCCAGCTCTTCAGATTCATTTGTGGGGGTGGTTAGTGGGTTCGGTTCAGCACACAGGCAGCAACACACCCTGCGGGAACTGGCGGCGGTGAGGGGTGGCAGCAGGTAGACAGTCAATGACACACTCTCCTCACGAGCATACACAGAAGCATGGTGTCACACGTGAGAGAGAGAAGGCCCGCGGAGCGGCTATGGGTGACAAGTCAGTGTCACTGAATAATATAGGAGGTTGCACAGGCCCCGCAGGCAAGAGGAGGAGGGTTGCCTGCACCGATCAGCCCCACAAGATGCAGCACATTGGCGATGAGAGGGCAGGCAGCCAATTGGAATTGGGCGGCAGCCAACTCGAGACTGGGGAGAGAACGGGCAGCAGCACCAGGCAGCAAGGAGAGAGGCTGCACGAGTAGAAGAGAGCAGAAAGAAGAGGGGCAGTTTAAGCTGAGCGTGCAGGGCCCTCAAAAACGTGGGGCCCATAGTGAATGTTACATTTGCTACTACGTTAATCCAGCATAGGTGAACACATGATCCCAAAGCTGGAGTTAAGGATGTGCCGGGATAAAGCCGGGTTAAAACGCTGGGTTAGGCAGCGTTGCCCTACTGGGAACAGGCCCAATCCTGGAGGTTGTCACGTGCATCCTAACCCGGGATAGGCTGTGTGGGCAAGCAGCCTCATTGAGGGCGTTTACACAATCAAAAACTGTGTTCTACCCAGGTTTGAGAGCTGTGTGTGCTCCCAATATTTGGTTGTGTAGAAGCAAGGTAGAAGGAAAACCTGGATACCTTTCCTCCTACCTTGCCTCCACATGGGGCAAGATGGTGCAAGGTCAAGTCAGGAGACAATGGAATTAAAATAGGTTGACCTATAAACAAACCCCAAACAAAGGCAGGAACTAACTAACTAATGCAACAGATGAGATAAGGTCATCTGACACAGATGAGGTAGGGTCAGATCAGGAGAAAACTGAATTGCAATCACATGTCACAGGTTGACTCAGCCTTCCATCCTTCCAAGGTCGGTAAAATGAGTACCCAGAATGTTGGGGGGCAATATGCTAAATCATTGTAAATCGCTTAGAGAGCTTCCAGCTATAGAGCAGTATATAAATGTAAGTGCCATTGCTATTGCTATTGCTATGTCTGCCTACAGACAAAGCAAACTCCAAACAACTCAGAGAAAATGGAGCTGGAACTGAAATTTGTAACAGAGTGGATTGTTTTCCTACACAGGCACACTAAACAAACCTTTTCCCTGCCTTCTTGCACAGTGTGATGGCACAGTGAAGAGGTGATATATCACCTGTGTGCATTATTTTCCTGCACAGGCTCGGACTGGCCTACCGGGAGGAAAGGCATTTTCCCGGTGCGCCCTGCTGCCCTCTGAGTGTGAGCACCCTCCTGCCTCCGCAGCACCTGTCTCTCTCTTGCAGGGCGCAGCCACCAGGGAATCTCACCTATGTGTGTCACGTGAGTGAGGATCTTCAGGTCAGAGTGAGGAGAAAGGGGGCATGGGGAGCAAGAGCACACACACACACACAGACACAGAGTCTCATCCATTTCAAACAGTAAGCATCATTTCAATCATTCATATTTCAAACAGTAAGCAAAAATGGAGGGGGATGCATGCATATAGGGTAATGGGGATGTGAAATGGGGAGATATCAGGGCAAAATCACTCTGTGTCTGTGATTCTGCTGGTGGCTGTGACTGACTGAGTAGGGAAGAGTGAGGGGGGGAAAGAATCATTTCCAAAAATAAACAAAACAACAACAACACCAAAACATACAGTGCCTGTAGAATCCAGGGCACATGCAGCACATTTTAATTCCTTAATGCAGCATAATGTTCAATTTAATTTTCAGTATAATTATTTTGACTAAATTGAGTCAAATTTACAGGCATAGGTAGGGACTAATTTTAAGATAGTCAGTGTGGTGTAGTGGTTAGAGTGCTGGACTAAAACCGGGGAGGCCTGAGTTCAAATCCCCATTGAGCCATGATACTTGCTGGGTGACTCTGGGCCAGTCACTTCTCTCTCAGCCTAACCTACTTCACAGGGATGTTGTGAGGAGAAACCTAAGTATGTAGTACACCACTCTGGGCTCCTTGGAGGAAGTGTGGGATATAAAATGTAAAAAATAAATAAAATGGTGAAAATAAGGAGCAAGGACTACTTGAGTGTTTTGCCTGCTTAATCATGAATGTATGCACAAATGGTACTGTAGATTATTACTTATTTAGCCAGCAGGGATAGATTAGAGTACCTGAGGTTCAAATTGTCCAAATCCAGGCCAATATAAGATACAAGCCTGGCCAGCATGAGAATTGCCCTGGGGAGAGGCCTTTTTTCCACACAAGAAAAAGTTAAGGAAAGCACCTGCTATACAAGCCACAAAACAAGTTTATCCCTAGTCCTAGTGTATGAATGAAACTGAAAACAAAAACTCTGGGGATGACAAATCCTGTAGGTAGCATTGCTAACATTTAGCTGCGTACTTCCGTATTAACTTGCCAGGATTCTAGGACAGAGAGCACCAGCCTATTCCAGAGCCAAATAAGTTGCATCTTTGGCAACCATACCAGTGACAGGGGGCAGCATGAGCTGCAGCACCACCATGATCCCCCACCCCACAAATGCAACGAGAAAAACAAGCCCAGCAACAATACAGAGACAAACCCAGCAAAGGCAAAAAAGGCTGGGGATGGTGGAGTCCATGAAGTGTTCTGACAAAAGAAAGAAAGTCAAAATGGATGATGATGATGATGATGATGATGATAATAATATAATATTATTTATATTATAATAATATATTAATAAGTCATTATTGAAGTAATAATAAGTAATAATAAGCCATTATTGAAGTAGTAATAATAATAATAATAAAGCCATTATTGAAGTATTTTATTAATTTCCTAACCTAACACATATACCGCACTAAAACCCGGCGCCCTCCCCAAATACATCCCCCCGCCCTCCCAGTGCCCCCAGTCTGGCCCTGTTCCTGCACATCCCTCCCCTTGCCATTCTGTGATTAGAGGTTTCTCCAAGAAGCCCTATCAAATACTTGGAGACTGACTAGAATGTCTCTGAGTTCAAAACTGGAAGGTTTACTCTGAAAACCCCTGCTCACCCTGCATGCTCTCTCTCCCCCCTCACCCCACCTGCTGCCAGCTAACAAAGATGATAGGGATGAATGAGTTCCGAATAGGCTGAATTGACTGCTGCTCCCTTGGGATTTCTTCATTCCTATTGTATTATTATGAATGCGAAATTGAATGAAACCGGTCCAATTTGTCACACTTTCTTATGTATCCTGAACTGAATATATACTCTAGAACAACACTCTTGCTTCAGAACAGAATGACTACCACCTGTGATATGAGGCCAGAGCAAATCGTCTTTAAATACTGTTTTTCACAATTTAATCTTGAATATATCCATGGGCTATGAGCCCTGCTGTGAATTGTTCCCTCTCCTAGTGAATTTTGTTTTGCCCTCCCACTGAAATCTATCATGTCACCTCTGTAAGAACTAGTCTCTTGTCCAATGCTTCATATTATTGCCACAGAAGTGCTTGCAGAATCAGACCACTGGCCAACAAGCACAGCACAGAAACCAGACCTTAGTCAAATTGATTCCTCTTGTTCAAAACATACACAACACATATCCACAAACACAGAAATGTGTCAAACAGCCTTTGAGTATTACCTATTTTGTTTTCATCTGTCTATTGATTTTTCTTTAAAGCAAGATTCACACACACCCCTCTTCATTTCTGCCCAGGGCATTGCTTTAAAATTCCATTGATGAACTAAAGTGTTAACTTTAAAGTAATTCATATGTTTGGTTCCCTTTTAATCTTTAGGCAAACACATTGTGTCAAGGGCATTATTTTTTTCTGTAAAAATTCCGAGGACCACCTACAACAGCCATGACAGCTGTACTAATCGAAAAAGCAAACGAGGCCACAAAGGACTGTTCTTTGACCATATAATCAATTTTCCACTCAATGCATCGTTCATTCATGGAGACTTTAATGCTAGAATTGATTTTAACAGCCATTACAGAAATACTTAAGTCAAAGGGCTTGCGACCTCTTTTTTTTTTTTTTAGCATGACCAACAAAAAAAGTATATGATTATGTGAATAAATCAATGAGTCTGATTCACAGACCTTATTAAAAATGTTCTGGGATTCGTACTCTGCTTGTGTAGTAGTGAGCAAACGGTGTCACAGGAATGGAACCTGAGAGCTGGCATAAAGATCACCTTGTAAAAACAGGGGGATTGGATACTGGTCATAAAGTTGTCTTTCAAATGTCATAAAAATAGATTATAACTCAAAAAAAAATAAATCTTATAAGAGGTCATTAAGGTCTATCTGCAAAAACCAAGATTTTCCTTAACTCCAAATCTAACAGAAAACCTGTAATAGCCTCCTCTGAAATGTTGATTATTCTTGGCACCTGCATACTGATAGAGGAGGATAGGCCTGCACAACTTCTGAGCCAGTAACCCTAATTCAACCCTATATTGCGGCATGGGGAACTGCAGTCAAGAGAAATATCTGAACTGATTAGATAGCGGCACCCAATAGATCACTAGTCAGACACTCATTCTAATTCTTAGAATGTTTCTTAGGTTGATTCTTAGCAATTTAGTTCCCCAATTAACCCATTGTTATTACATCAGATCAAAGGTCTATGTAGTCTAGCATTCTGTCTCCAAAGCCAGGTGCCTCTCAGAAGCTCACTAGATAGACACAAAGGTATCAGCCTTCCCCTGTTACTTGCCCTAGCATTTGGAACAAACGTGGAGACTGTCCGTCTGTATAGGTTCCATTTAAGAGTCATGACTTGTAGTCACTCACTGATAGTCTTGTTCTCCATGAATTTGTTTACTCCCTTGTTAAAGCTTTCTAAAGCTGGAACTAAAGATGTTTCAGATGATGCACAGTCATCACCAAAAACAATAGCCCTAGTTCTCTTCCTCCTTTCTCCCCCATGCCTTCTAGTAATACAAAATATTCAATGTGACAACTTTGCACTTTGTGTTTCCTTGCCCCCACTCCACCCAATTGGCAGCTGCTTGCAAGCACTTTCTAGTTAGAATCTGTAAACTTAGAATTTCCTTTATCTTGTAGAAATGTATTCTCTTAAGACACGCCTCCGACTTTGCAATGTATTAGGATCTGTTTGCTGTCTTCTTTATATATAATTCTCTAAGACGTACCATGGCTAATCTCATGTGTGGCAGCTCCTGCGAGAGTTTGGAGAGCTGCCAGATAGCCATGGGAGGCGTGGGGAGAAGAAAATGATGGCAGCAGTGGCAGCTGGCTGGCCGGCTGGAAAGCAGCAGCAGCAGTGGTGGGCAGGAGAAGAAGCCAGTGGGTGGGAGCGAGAAGAAGCTGGCTCCTGGCCAGCCAAAAAGTGAGAGGGGGGCGGATGGGAAGTGGCAGGCAGGTGAGAAGAAGCCGGCCGGCTGGCCGGCCAGAAAGCGGTGGAGGGGCAGGAGGGAGAAGAAGCCAGTGGGCAGGATAGAAAAGAAGCCGGTGCCCAGTCTGCTAGAAATCAGGGGCGGTGGCGGGGGAGAGAGAAGAAGCTGGCTGGTCAGTTCGCCTGCCAAAAAGTGGGGGGTGGGTGAGCGGGAGAAGAAACCAACATCAGGCTGGCCAGAAAGCGGCAGGGGGGAGCAGTGGGCAGGCCGGTGGGAGAGAAGGTGGGCAGGTGGGAGAGAAGGCAGGTGGGTGGGTGGGCTGGCTGGAGGCTCAGATGCTCTGCGCCCGGCCCAGCTAGTATGCATTTAATCCTCTAGAGTAAGGATTCTCCACCACCAACACTTTCCCCCCTAACTTTACTCCTATGTTATTAAAAGTGGCCTGATACACACAGTTAAGAAGGAGAGGCTTTTCTTAAGGTAGAAGGGGAAAGTGGCTTATATTGGGAGTCTGGATGGGGTGCCAGAAAACCAGACAATTCTTTTAATTACATTGAGTGCCATAAAGGTAGTTGGTATATGGATTGTGTTCTAAATAATATTAAATGTAGATCTGATCAAGCGGCTGCGGATGGACAATGCTACAAATTTGGCTTAGTTCTGGCTTGTTTGTGTTTCCCTTTTCTCTCTAACATTGCAGTTCCTTTATGGAAGAAATGGTGACATAGAGCCCAGGGAAGCAGCATAATTCAGGCCTGGCTGCTGTACGTGATGAGACCATAATTCACAGGTGATAGATAACAGAAGGTAATTTTATGGTTACTAAGAATGAGTTTGCATTTGTTGGGATAGTTACTACATAAATTTATAGATCTATTTGGTATGTACAGCATTTTAAATTTTAGTGGCAGTACATGAAATGGTGGTGTTGCAATGCACATACAACAGCCACTGAGTCCCTTTTTAGCAGCCAGTTGCAAAGGGGTACCGTAATTCAACATGAAATAGGTGCAGCCTGTTCTCACAAACTCATTATAAATCATGTTCCTAGGAAAGGAAGGTGTTATTAAGTTTGTTTTTTTATATTTTCTCTTGCCCTTCTTTCATCATTTTTATCTAGGCCAAATGTTTGAGAGGCAAGAAAGGTAGTGTTGTGCAAAAGCCCTGTTAGTCTTAAATTACTGGGTGTCTTTCCCCCCACATTACATTAAGCACTAAGTGCTTGTTCAGGATTTAACACCATTGTGTGAGGTTGGCTGACAGGTCACCTTGCCCTCTGGTTATCTATGTGGATCTTGACACTATGAGGAGAAACATTGGTGAGGGGGTGATGAGGAAAAATATCAAGAGGAGAGGGGAACTGAGGAATCACACATTAGACATGCAATTTTATGGTAGTTGTAATAAAAACTTCTGTGCTAACCCCATAAAGCAACATCCCAATGACTCCCTAATTTTGGTAAATTTGATAATTTTGAATACGGCTTCCTGGTTGGCACAGAATCATCCATACTCCCACTTCAGGCATATTACCTGTTCTCTATGTTTGTTGGCATCACAACCGGTTTTAAATAAAATATGTCATCATTTTTGATGTTGCTAACTGGGAAAGAGGCACCTTTTAACGTGATGATTCTTTTTATTTAGCAGGGGGAGAGTAACTGGCCCTATCCAACCCCAGCACAGCACCTTCAGTGATTGTTGCTGATGTATATCTTGTGTTTCTTTTTAGATTGTGAGCCCTTTGGGGACTGGGATCCATCCATCTTATTTATTTTTTATTTCTCTTTGTAAACCACCCTGAGCATTTTTGGAAGGGCGGTACGGAAATCGAATTATTTCAGTACAAAAATCGAATCATCATCATCATCTTCATCTTCTTCATCATCATCATTGTATGAAATGAATGAGCAGAAAAATTGAAAAATAAGCCACTGCATGGTCAATATTTGCACAATATAACTGAGAAATCATTATCATCATCATCGTATGAAATGAATGAGCAGAAAAATTGAAAAATAAGCCACTGTATGGTCAATATTTGCACAATATAACTGGGAAATCAAACATAGCAGAATAGAAGAAAAAGAAATAGAAAAAATAACAAAATACAAAGATCTACAAATTGAAATTAAAAGGCTGTGGCAGAAGAAGACCAAAATAATCCCAGTGGTAATTGGCGCCCTAGGTGCAATTCCAAAACTTCTTGAAGAGTACCTCAACATCATAGGGGCCACAGAAATCAACATCAGCCAATTATAAAAAGCAACATTACTGGGAACAGCCTATATTCTGCAACGATATCTATAATAATAACAGCAACAACACTGAAAAGAAAATCCAGCCATCCCAGGTCCTTGGAAAGGACTCAATGTCTGGATAAAACAAACCAGTCAATAATACCTGTCTGACTGTGTAAACAATAATATAAGAATAAATAGTAAATAAATTAATAATAATAATAATAATAATAATAATTCATTGTACATGTAACACTCTTAGGAAGTTATTAGGGTAGACAGTCCTACATTATATGAGACAAATCCCTACATTACACAAGTTTTAAGGCATCCAAAGTACTTTTGCCAGGACTGAAAAACAAAAGAGACTTGGGGGATTTATTTCTATTAAAAAAATGTATTACCCAATTTACTGGCCCATTTTTTAAAACTCTGAAAAATTGGGTTTTCAGAGCTGTGTACAACAATATAAGGAATTAGGGCAAAACAGCAACAACCCCCTCCCCCCACACCAATGGCTAATGTTCAGACTAATGAAGCACATGGGACTGCAAGGATGTGACTGGGGCCCTCCCCCCATTCCTTCTATGTGCAGAGTGTTGTGCAAATGGGGGGAACATCCTTGCTCTGCCTACACTAAGGTAGCTGTCCAGGGGGGCCCCGCTGGCCTTACAGGCTCCAATGTTCCCTCAGCGGCCGAGGCCAGAGAGGCCCCAGGCGGGCTGGGCGGCCCAGTGGGCGGCCAGCTGAGACGCTGTGGGACCAAGGAGCTGGACTAGAGGGGCCGAGGGAAGGGCAGGGGCGAGGGAGGGAGGAGGCAGCAGCAGACAGAGGCACAGCTGAGGGAGATAAGGATGAGAGCAGCCTGATATGGCAGGGTGGAGGTCCAATTAGCGAGGATGTGGGATGCACCAGTTGTCAGGAGGGATTTAAGGCAGGCTCAGCCAGTGATGAGGGGCAGATGGAGGGCAAGTGGTAGAGGTCTCCAGAGAAAGACTGCCATTGGGACCCTGAGGAGCCTGGAGGAGGAGGACCAAACCCCTTCCCCTCAAAAACTCTGAGGCCCTGCCTGGGAGAAGTAAACAAGGAAGAGGAGAACGGCCCTGTTACAGAAGCACTCAGGGGGGGAAATGAAACTTGTCACTGACCCTCAGTAACACATTTCCTTTCTTCCAAAGCATTTCCAGAGTGTGGGCAGAGCAGGGATGTTTCAGTGCAACGGTGAGCACATAGAGGGACTGAGGGAGTTGTGCTCAGGCCCAAGCCTCATCGTGTGTGCTTCATGAGTCAGGATGTCAACTGAAGCTCAGTAAGGACATTTTGGTGAGTGCAGGATTTCAATTGTGCAGGATTTCAAAAGACTTCAGATCATACAGATGTGTTACTTAAATTAGTATGATTTCAAGGCTTTACCTGCACAATTCGGGACTCACCAAAATGCATATGGTCCACTTAGATGTGGCATCAATGGTCAGTAAGTTGGGCCTCTGCTGGGCACCATTGCCCGGTAAGCCAGCGCCCAATGAGGAAGTTTAGTGGGGGGTGATGGGCAGCAGCAAATGCCCCACCCACAGCTAGAGGAGCAGTGCTGAAGGAGGAGTTTCCACCTGCTCTCCTCTTAGCTTTCCCAGGCTTTGCCACACCATTGGGAGGGCAGTGTGTGTGTGCATCACAGGGCCCTGCTCTGGGTTTTGGCTCAGGGGCCCCAGATCAAAGAGAGATCACCCTAAGCTGGCTATGTGCATCAGTTCAACAAGGCCCCACACTTCTGTGGACAGTTGCATGGGGATTGTCAAGCATCTGAACTAGTCCTAAGATCACATGGAAAGCAACAGAAGATGCTCTTATCCGTTTCTCCATAGTCTTATGTTAAAATAACTTCCAAGAATGTAATCATATGCAGAGGGAACAATTGTTAAAATGTCAAGTAAACTTTCCTTCTATTGTGATTTTTTTGGTCAGGCTTGTGACATGAAGCCTCTGTCAGTGTGTAAAGTTTCTCTATATAATTCATGATTTCTTTCCTTTATTTACTACATTTATGTTCCCATCTTTCTCCCATGGAACAGAAGGTGGCATTCATAGGATTTTGAGGCCTAACCAGGCACCAAGCAGACCTAACCTGCTTAGTTTTGGTGAGGTTTCTCCATCACCCACCATCAGATTATGCATGAGGACAAAGACAAATTGGGTGAACAGTTAAAGCCAGATCACTGTTTGAAGAATCCATTTCATGTCAGACTTCATGAACAATACAGATGTCATTTCAATAAGAAATGCTATTACATTTTAGAAACTCATGAGAATAAGTATGGCAAAATGCGGCCGCCCGCACCAACATCTTTGGGGCGTGGCTCCTTTGCCCCAGCCTCAATGAAGAAGGCACGAAGCTTCCCCAGAAGCCATTGGTTCAGAGGCTGCAGGGCGGGGTTTAGGCTGGTCAGACCAGCGCAGTCCAGCCTTCCCTCGCAATCCATTTCGAAGCAGCCACCAGAGCGGATCGTTGGTTGCTGCTTTAGGACAGGGAGGGCTGGATGCTTTTCTCAAGTCTGGGGCAGGAGGCAGAGGTGCCAGTCCAGCTGGCTGGGTCTTCTTCACCTCGGTGGAGCAGCAGCAATTAGCGGTGTGGACAGAGGAACATCGCGGCAGCCCAACCGAGTCACGTTTGTCAGGCAATTGGGCAGTTGGACATTTAGGGTGTTAAGGCCCCTGGGAGTGGCATGGGAGGCAGCCTTCAGGCGTGGCCCAGCAAGCCAGGGCGTCGGGGGGGGCTAGTTCTCTAGCCCCCTAGCCAGCTGGGCACTTTTTCCTGGGCGCTTGGCTCCCCTCCCCTCTTTCCCCCCCAAGACATCGGGCCTGAAGGGTAGCAGGGGGCCTCAATAAGGTTGGCTTGTTGGCTGCTTCTCTGCTGCTTTCTATTAGGGGTGCGTGGGGCTTTTTTTAACAGACTTGGGGGGGGTGTCGTTTGGCTGTACAGGTTATCCAGTTTAAGTTGGTTTCTGGTCATCCTTAGTGGGCAGCTGTTTTTTGAGTATATTATTGTTGTTGTTGTTATTAGTACATTTGTATATCACCCCAAAACCAAGTCGTTGCATAATGCCTCTTAAGAAAGCTCTAGGTAAGACTGGGGGTAGGCCCATCAGGCCTCGCAGGCCACAACCACCCCTGTCTTCCTCCTCCTCCAATGAGCCAGATATGGCTACAGTGCAGGCTCTCATCACATGTTTGGAAGCAGTTGAAGAAGTAAAAAAGAAACCCCAACCTGATAAAGGAGGTGGTGGTCCTTCTGGGGTTCCTTCCCGCCCTTGGTGGGAGTCCAGAGCAAATAAAAGAGCAAAACTAATGCAGTCTCTCTCTGACTGCCTAGCAAAGCTTGAAGAAAATGGCACAGTGCCCATGCCCATGCCAAATCCCCCTTCAGCACCAGTGGATCTGACCAATCAGAAGGCAAACACTACCTCAGCCCCAGCTCCTGATACCAGCATGCCTGTGGAACTGGGTTCAGGTGAGGTAAATTCCAACCTTTGCCCTTTGCCCTCAGGGCCCTATGGTTTTTATCCATCATCCTTACAATATCCCCCCGGGGTTGGTTGGCAAGGGGGGCAATGGGATCTCCAGAGCAACCGATGGGCTGGGTTGGCCCAAGTGTGGCAAGGTAGTGGCCCTCGTTATGATCAGTTGTTCAGGATAAGGGCTGCCCTGGAACCCGTCATCACCTCGGATAGGCAGCACCAGGAGCTCTGGCTTCAGATCATGGTGCCTTCTCAGCCCATACAAGGCAAGCAGGCTGACAGTGGGCATCTTATATCCAGAGCCCCTGCACCAGCAGCCACTTCCTCCTTTGAAGCCGCCCAACAGCTGGTTCAACCCCAGCTCAGAATTCAATAACGGCAGGTGGTGCACACAGTCCCCCTGTAGATATCGCCATGACTGTGGCTTCTGTGGGGCCAGACATCCTGGTATAAAGTGCCCTAGGCTGCGGGGGTTTAGGAGTGGAAACAGGGACCCCCGGGGCTCATAGGAAAGGCCCTGGTGGATCTGCACCAGCAGCTTCAAGAAAAGGGAACTAGTCCCGTTAAACTGAGTGTCCTGCTGGAATGGTTGCGAGAATACCCCCTGCGAGAAGGAGCTGAGTACCTGTTGGAGGGTTTTAGTTTTGGTTTTCACATTCCATGCCAGCTACCGAGGGTTCATGTTAATTCAGGGAACTTGAGATCTGTCAGGGGCATGTAGTAGGTTCTTAGGAAAATTCAGAAGGAGGTATCTCTTGGCAGGGTGTTAGGGCCCTTCGAGGCCCTGCCTCTGCCGAATCTCTGCATTTCTCCTTTGGGCGTGGCACCGAAGAAGCATCCAGGGGAATGTAGGCTCATTCATCATCTCTACTTTCCCAGGGGCTCTTTGGTAAACGATGTCATTCTGGCTCAGCTTTGCTCTGTTTGTTATATATCGTTTGATGACACAGTGCGCATTGTGTGCACCTGTGGCCCCAGCGCCCTTATGGATAAATGTGACGTGGAGTTGGCCTTTAGGCTGCCTGTCCATTCTGAGGACTTTAACCTTTTGAGATTCTCCTTTCAGGACCTTTTCTATGTTGATAGGGCCCTCTCCATGGGGTGTTCAGTTTTGTGTGCTGCCTTCGAGACCTTCAGTTCTTTTTTAGAGTGGTGTTTGCGGAAGCAGACTGGTGCGCGATCTACCGCGCATTTCTTAGACAACTTTCTTTTCGTTGACCCTCGTGGGTCCAATCAGTGCACACACTTACTACACATGTTTTCCAAGATTTGTGCAGAGCTGGGAGTTCCACTGGCAGGAGACAAGACAGAAGGCCCAACTTGTATGCTCGTGTTCCTGGGAATTGAATTAGACACAGTGGTTGGCTGCTCCCGGCTGCCAGGGGAGAAGTGGGTGACCTTGAGAGGGTTGCTTGACCAGAGTCAGAGGGCCAGGAAACTCACCCTTCACCAGCTGCAGGTCCTCTTGGGCCACATGGATTTTGCTTGCAGAGTGGTAGTGCCAGGCAGGACCTTCCTTAGGCACCTCTTTGATGCATTGCCTTGCCTACGCGAGCCTCACCACCTGGTTCAGGTCTCGGCACACATGAGGGTGACCTTGTAGGTTTGGGCATTCTTCCTTGATTCCTTTAATGGTGTCTCCTTTTGGAGGGCAGAGCAGCGCTTAGAGGCAGAGTTGTAGGTACACACCGACGCAGCCAGGGGGCATGTCTTTGGGGTTTATATTAGGGGGCGGTGGTGCACGGTCTCCTGGGAAGCTCTGGGAACCACCAAAGACCTTACCTTTTTAGAGTTTTTTCCCATTGTAGTAGCCATGCACGTATGAGCTGAAGATTTTGCAAACTCAGCAGTGCGCTTCTGGTGTGACAACATGGCCGTGGAGCATGTTGTGAACTCCCAAACCTCCAGGTCATCACGTGTGATGTCTTTGGTCAGGCCTTTTGTGTTGCAGTGCCTCCGCCATAATACTTTATTCATAGCTCACCACGTTCCGGGATTGGACAATGACATAGCGGATGCGGTCTCTCGTTTGCAGGAGGAGTGTTTCCGTCAGCTAGCACCTTGGGTGAATCGGCAACTTTGGTGTAGAGAGGCCCACAATGCCATCTGGTCATCCTTAGCTCCCAGCACGAAGGTGGCATATGATAGGAAGTTCAGGTTTTTCCTGCACTTCAAGTCTCAGGTAGGGTTGGATGATTGTTGGCCTGCCCCACCCAATCATATTATGCATTTGTTGATTCATCTTAGAGCCTCTGGCTTGTCTTCCACCACCATGGCAGGTTATTTCTCAGCTTTCACTTTTTTCTCAAAGGCAAAGGGCCTAGCTGATACCACCCTTGATTTTCGGGTACGTCGTATGCTGGAGGGGTGGTCCCAGGCCAGCTCACCTCTGCCTGATGCATGGCGACCTTTCACACCTGATATTATTGAGGCCCTGATAGGTTTTCTCCCTTCTGTATGCGAGTCAATGTTTGAAATCTCCCATTTCCATGCTGCCATCATGGTAGCCTTTTGTGGGGCTTTCCGGGCTTCTGAACTATTTGTTAGAGGCAGATCAGGTCCCAGAGAATGCGTGGTACAGAGGTGCAATTTGACTATCTTTGCGTAGCATGTGACGTTAAAGCTGTGTTAACTCAAGAACGCATCAGAGGGGCTGAGGGCAGCTGGTCACCCTGCAACGGGTGGTGCGCGCGGTGATTTGCCCAGTAGCAGCTCTGGAATGTTATGTCTCTCTGGCGGGGCCCGCACCAGGGTGTTTTGGCACAAAGATGGCTCACCTCTGACCCAATTTCAACTCTGGACGATACTACAGCATGCCCTGAAGAAAGGGGACTTGCCCATAAGGGTTTTTTCTTTACTCTCATTTCATATAGGCATGGCCTCCACCACTGCCAGATTGGAATTCGCAGAGCCCATGGTACAGGGGATTGGGCGGTGGCATTCCAATGCCTACAAGCATTACGTGCGTGATGTTGATGTTTGAAGTTTACCTGTTTTTTCTCTTGGCAGGTCCTGCTAGGCCACGGCGCACTGTCAAGGTGCTGATAGTGGAACATTCTATTGTATTTTGGGTGCACAAGCGGATCCAGGAATCCAGATGGGGAACCCAGCTTGGATTGGGTGGAGGAACATGGTTTTTTCTCACCTTTTGCCTGTCATCCGTGAGTTTCTGGAAACTTCTTTGCCCCCTGACATTCTCCTGTTGCATCTTGGGGAGAATGATTTGGTAGGCAGGACAGGGAAGGCCATGTCCCAGCAGGCGATCAGAGACATCAATACTCTTAGGTCCTGGATCCTGGCTGTGAGGGTGCTGTGGTCTGATTTGTTGCAGCTTAGTGTTTGGCGAGGGGCCTTGAAGCACAGCAAGGTGGACAAGGCTTGTAGGAAGATTAATCAGGCTCCGGGTGCTTTTGTTTCTTCAATTGGAGGTATGTTTATAGCAAACCCTGGCATATGTTTTTCCTTTCCCAAGTCGTTTCGAGGGGACGGGGTGCGTTCGTCACCTGTTGGGTGCAATATTTTTATAGGAGACTTGCAGGGAGGATTGGCTGGGGTTTTGGACGGTTGGTGGGTAGTGGAGGTGCCAAGCTAGGCTGGCCCTCCCAGTGGCAGGCACAGCACGGTAAATGTGGGCAGTACAGTTTCTGGTGAGCACCTTAAAGCAAAGCGTTTGGCATCAGGAGGAGTCCTTGGCAGTCCTTAGAGGCTTCACAGCTCAAGGAGCGCTGGCCCTGGAGTTACTCCTTCCTGCCAGAGTTTCACCCTGTTTAAAGGACCTCACGGCTTGAGGGGGTTGAGCTCCAGGCAGGCTGCTTTGACATAGGTCAGCTAAGATGGCAGCATTAACCACAGGGATGATGCTAGCCAGAGCCAAGGTGTATCGCCCGTTCTCTGTAGGTGAATTCACTGGGATCAGTGAATAGTGAGCTTCTGCACTGTGCGAGGTACAGCGCCTATCCTCCCATCCTTCTTTCTGTTTGATCAATAAAGTTGTGGCCCATATTTAATTCCATTCATGAATCTCGTGTCTTCATTGGTCTGGGTGCAATGGTACCATTATTATTTTAATTGAAATAATTTGATTGAAATTATAATTTCTAGAAATGTATGCATTTTATTTAAATGAGTTGGTGGGTTAAATGCTTTGGTGGGTGCGTTGGTGGTGGTTACATAAGACAGATATAAGAATATCTGTCTTATGTAACAAATAGACTTAACTCAACAAATAGACTTAACTCAACCAATTATATGTATGATTCCATCCATATAACTCAATTTGCTACCTATTGTTTAATCTTTTCATTGGTTCTACTTGCCTCTCCATTGCTTTTCCTCCTGTTCTTGTTTCTCCTACTGCAGAAATCTAGGTTGCAATTACCTAGGAGAGGGACCTTGGTTTCTACTTTTTATAATTCTTCAAAGCACCATGTCTACAGATGGTGTTATATAACATTTATTATCTATTATAATTATAACAATAATACTTATTATTATTACGTTTCTCAATTTTAAAAAGTTCTCAGAATGGTTTACATTGCAAAATAAAGAAAAAATAGTTATCTGTCCCAAAAGGAGATACTATTGAAATAATAATTTTAAGCTGACATCTTATACAATGGGGCTATTCACACTATCACATGGGTGGGCAGGCAGGAAGGCTGAGTCAACACCTTCCCCAGATGAGCAACTGAATGTTGCTAGGAGCATGGACCACGCTCCCAGATGATCCATGCTGCACCATGCAGCACAGAGCTCTGCAGGCTGTGACCATGTGTCTTGGACTCCAGATATCCCACAATGCCCCATGCAAAGTGCATGGTGCATTGGAGTATTCCCACAGGAGATGGGTGCACTACCATCTGGTGTTTGTCTCTATGTTCATTCAGGCTGAATGGAGCCCAAGTGAACACATGATCCCGAAGTTAAGGATGTGCCAGGATAAAACTGGGTTTAAAAGCTTGGTTAGGTGGTGCTACCCTGCTGGGATTGGGCACGATCCTAGAGGTTCTCATGTGCACAGGATCACACAAAGGATGTGTGTGACATCCTGATTAAGGCTGCAAATGTTCTATATGAGAGGTTCCCATATAGAAGAATGTTTCTACTAAGTAAACTACTATGCTTGCATGGGAGAGAATTTCGCTGACCTCCCCACCCCCCAGAAGCACCCTGTGCCACCCAAAAATATGTCCTTGAGGGTCACACAGGACATATTGTCAGAGACATATTGTCAACTGGTACAGGGGCACTTCTGGGGGAATGGAAAATTGGCGAAATTCACCCACTCACACACTTGAGTGCTGATGTTACATTAGGAAACCTTTCACAGAATGGGCAGTTCTTCCCACAGCACGTGTATAGCCTTAATCAAGATGTAGACCACTAATTATTATGAAGAACACAAGCAGCCCTGCTTGATCAGGCCCAAGGGCTATCTAATCAAGCATCTTGTTGCACAGACAATACCCCACCAGATGCCTCTGAGAAGTCCAAGAGCAAGAGGTGAGGGCATGCCACCTCTCCTGCTGTTTCTGCCCTGCAATCAGCATTTAGAGGCATCTTCCATTTAGATGGAAATGGCCTATAGCCACCCAACTAGTTGCCATTGATAGGCCTATCCTCCAGGAATTTGTCTAAGTCCCTTTTAAAGCCATCCAGGCTAGTGGCCATCACCACATCCTGTGGCAGAGAATCCATAGATTAATTATGCATTGTGTGAAAAAGTACTTTCTTTTGTTGGACCTAAATTTCCCAGTCTTCAGCTTCATGGGATGACCCCTGGTTCTAGTCTGGGGGGGGGATTCTCTCTGTTCACTCTCTCACACCATTATGCACAGTGTGAAAAAGTATTTCCTTTTGTTGGTCCTGGCCCCTTGGCATATGGAAGAATTACGGGGGCTAAAACGGTGAAGTAGACGACTAGAGCACAAGTGGAGAAAGTCTCGACTTGAATCCGACATGATGTAACAGGGTAACCTTGTCCCCAATAAGGAGGTTCGTTCCTGGGCGGATGGAGCCCAATAATCATCAGCCCAGACGAGATAAGAAGATCAAAGGTTTATTTACTCTCAAGTAGTAATGGTATTGTTTGGCTCATGCTCAAAACAAGACAAAGGACTATTGCAGAGAGTATACATTTTATACTCTTAAAATTGTTCTCCAGAACAACATGTTGTTCAGCTACATAGCAAATATGTCATCATGACTTGCTAAGATTAGGGAATAACCACAAACATGCACACAGGCAGACAGACAGCCTTATCTTAAAATTGTTCTACATTCTAAATCCATGGTCACTCTAACCTGTGGGGGACGGAAAACTACCAGAGAGAATACACAGTAGTAAGCATCCTTCTAGCAGAACAGATCCTTGAGTTTAGTTAAACATAATGGTGTTGCTTATGTCAAGCTGTGAACTTCTATGCATTTCTGATTTACTATACATCAATTCCCCCCTTTCTATTGTTTGTATCTGTACCTTCAGATCCATTAAAGCAACCTATCTCTCCCTCTAGGGTGAACCAATACTACACATACATCATACGCTGAGACCATACAAGACATCATTATACAAAGTTCTATCAAAAACCCAAATATTAGACTGCATTTGAAGATCTATGCTCAGGCGATACATGCAGCAAAGAAACGATTCTTTTCCTCCCGTATTGCATCTACAAGTTCACGTCCGGAGGAGCTGTTCAGGGACGTGAAGGGGCTAATGTGCACCCCTTCCTCCTTGAATCAGTATTTGGAACCAACAGTTACTCGCTGTGATATTTTAAATGAATTTTTTGTGGACAAAATCTCTCGTATTCGCGCTAACTTAGATCTAAACTCCACAATTGTTACAGAGTCTGATGTCAAGGTGTCCAGCAACTCCTCTTATGTGATGACCCTGGATCAGTTTCAGTTCATGGAATTGAAACAAATTGCTTGGAATGGTATGGCCTGCCCTCTTGCTGCTTGCCTGAGATGGCTTATACTATTTGGCAGGGAAGCTCTTTATAGATGCCCTGGCAGAGATCATAAATGCTTCTCTGAGGGAGAGCAGAATGCCTCCTTATCTTAAGGAAGAAATCATCAGACTGCTTCCGAAGAAGCCTGCCTTGGTTCCCTCAGAGTTAAGCAATTACAGGCCTATCTCCAACCTTCCATGGTTGGGCAAGGTGATTGAGAAGATTGTGGCCTCCCAGCTCCAGGCAGTTTTGGAGGAAACAGATTAGCTAAATCCATTTCAAAGTGCCTTTTGGGTGGGCTATGGGATGGAGACTGCCTTGGTTGGCCTGATGAATGATCTCCAATTGGGAATTGACAAAGGGAGTGTGACTCTGTTGGTCATTTTGGATCTTTCAGTGGTTTTCAATGCTATTGAGCATAGTATCCTTCTGGAATGTCTGAGGGGAACTGGGGGTGGGAGGCACTGCTTTGTAGTAGTTCTGCTCCTACCTCACAGGCAGATTCCAGATGGTGTCTCTTGGAGACTGTTGGTCTTCAAAATCTGAACTTTTGTATGCTGTCCCTCAGGGCTCTATATTGTCTCCAACGTTGTTTAACATCTACATGAAACTGCTGGGAGAGATCCTCAGGAGATTTGATGCAGGGTGCTATAAGTATGCTGATGACACCCAAATCTATTTCTCCATGTCAAAATAATTGAGAAAAGGCATAACCACGCAAAATGCCTGCTTAGAGTCAGTAATGGGATGTATGAGGGATAACAAACTGAGACTGAATCCAGACAAGACGGAGGTACTTATTGTGTGGGGTCAGAACTCGGGTGACTATTTTGATCCTCTGGTTCTGGATGGTGTCACACTCCCCCAGAAGGAATAGGTACGCAGTCTGGGCGTGCTTCTGCATCCGAAACTCTCCCTGGTGTCCCAGGTTGAGGCGTTGGCCAGAGGTGCTTTTTATCAGCTTTGGCTGATATGCCAGCTGCGTCCATTTCTTGAGATGAACAACCTTGAAACGGTGGCACATGTGCTGGTAACCTCTAAGCTGGATTACTGCAATGTGCTCTATGTGGGGCTGCCTTTGTACGTAGTCTGGAAACTACAGTTGGTACAGAATGCAGCAGCCAAATTGGTCTCTGGGTCATCTAGGAGAGACCATATTACTTTTGTGTTGAAAGAGCTACACTGGCTGCTGAGACATTTGGGGGCAAAATACAAGGTGCTGGTTATTACCTATAAAGTCCTAAACAGCTTAGACCCTGGGTGTTCAAGATAACGTCTTCTTTGCCATGATCCCCACCGCCTGTTAAGATCATCTGGAGAGGTTCGTCTGCAGTTGCCGTCAACTCGTCTGGCGGCTACTCGGGTATGGGCCTTCTCCACTGCAGCCCATGGTCTTTGGAATGTTATCCCTGTTGAAATATGAGCCTCCCCATCTCTGGAAACATTTTAAAAGGCAACTTTTAAACACGTTTATTCACCCAGGCTTTGAATTAGATTTATAGTTTTAATTTTTAATAAAAATTAAATAATTTTTAATTTTTAACAAAAGGGAGTACTGGGTTTTAAATGTTTTAAATGTGTTAAATGATTGTAATTGTTAATCAATTTAATGTTTTA
This sequence comes from Hemicordylus capensis, assembly GCF_027244095.1. NCBI lineage: Eukaryota > Metazoa > Chordata > Lepidosauria > Squamata > Cordylidae > Hemicordylus > Hemicordylus capensis. Next base: position 170,036,731 of record NC_069659.1, on the reverse strand, counting down.
AATTATTTTAATTGTAAACCACCCAGAGATGCAAGTTTTGGGTGGTATAGAAATATTTTAAATAATAAATAAATAAATTTCCTGGCCATCAGTTTCATGGGATGACCCCTGGTTTTAGTGTTGTAAGAAATGGAGAACAATTTATCTCTTTCCACTCTCTCTACTTCATGCATAGTTTTATAAACCTCTATCATGTCTTCCCATAGTTGACTCTTTTCCAAACTAAAAAAACCCCAGATGCTATAGCCTTGCCTCATAAGGAAGGTACTCCGGCCCCTTGATCATCTTGGTTGCCCTATTCTGCACCTTTTCCAGTTCTACAATGTCCTTCTTAAGATATGGTGACTAGAACTGTATGCAGTATTCCAAATGTGGCCACACCATAGACTTGTATAAGGGCATGATAATATTAGAATTTTTTATTTTCAACCCTCTTCCTAATCATTCCTAACATGGAATTTGCCTTTTTCACAGTTGCTGTGCACTCAGTTGACTTTCAACGAGCTGTCTATCATATGAGCTGTCCATCACAACCCCAAGATCTCTCTCCTGGTAAGTCATTGACTGACAGCTCAGAATCCATCAGTGTATATGTGAAGGTGGGGGGGTGGGACCGTTGCTCCAATATCCATCACTTTACATTGCTTACATTGAACCACATTTGACATTTTGTTACTCACTCAATCAGTTTAGAGAGATCCTTTTAGAGAACCTCACAATCTGTTTTGGATTTCACTACCGTAAATAGATTAATGTCATCTGCAAATCTGGCCACTTCGCTGCTTACCCCAAGTTCTAGATCATTTATGAACAAGTTAAAGAGCACTGGTCCCAGTACAGATCCCTGGGGGACCCCACTTCTTACTTCTCTCCATTGTGGAAACTGTCCATTTATTCCTATCCTCTATTTCCTGTCCGTCAACCAGTTACCGATACACATGAAGCTGTCCCCTTATCCCATGACTGCTAAGTTTACTCAGGAACCTTTGGTGGGGAACTTTGCCAAAAGCCTTTTGGAAGTCTGAGTATACTATGTCAACCAGAACACTTTTTTCCACATGCCTGTTGATGCTCTCAAAGAACTCCAAAGGGTTAGTGAGGCAAGACTTGCCCTTGCAGAAGCCATGCTGGTTCTCCTTCAGCAAGGCCCATTCTTCTATTTGTTTAACAGTTTTGTCCTTAAGTATGATTTCCATCAATTTACCCAGCACAGAAGTTAAGCGAACCGGCCTGTAGTTTCCTGGATGCCCCCAGGATCCCTTTTTGAAAGTCAGAGTTAAATTAGCTACTTTCCAGTCCTCTGGTACAGAGCCTGATTGTAGGGACAACATATTTTTGCTAGGATTTCAGAAATTTCCTTTGAATTCCTTCAGAACTCTTGGGTGAATGCCATCTGGCCTTAGTGATTTTTTAATGATTATTTTTTCAAGACATTTTAGGACATTCTCGTTTGTCAGCTCAAATTGGCCTAGTTCTTCGGCCTCCAAGCCTGAGAAGCTCTATTCTGGAGTGGGTATATGATCACTATCCTCCCCCGTGAAGACAGATGTAAAGAACTTATTCAGCTTCTCTGCAATCTCCTTATCCTCCTTAAATATAATATAATCCTAATAAATATAATTATAATTACAATAAATATAATAATCCCTTCCATGCCCTAAGGATCCAACCACTTCCCTCGCAGGTTTTCTGTTTCTGATACATTTAATGAAGTTTTTGTTATTCTCCTTGACACTTCTAGCTATATGCTACTCAAACTCATTTTTTTGATCCCTTACTGTCTCCATGCATTTCTTTTGCCAGAGTTTGCTCCACCCTTTTCTCTTCATTTGGGCAGAACTTCCATTTTTTGAAGGAAGTCTTCTTCCCTTTTATAACTTCCCAACAACAGCGAAGGGCATGATCTCTCCCGCTGTGAATGCAGCTATACACAGGCAGACATTCTGGTGAAGCGCCCAATGGAGCCTTTCTTCCTCTATTGTCTTCCTTCCTACTTGTCACAAAGACCACAGTGCACTGGTTATTATCCAGAACAGGAGGTTGACACCTCCTGTTTCACCATTCAGTCCTCCCTCCCTCTCCTACCCAAAGCACATTGTGGAATTTGCTTCAAGCTTTAAGCTCAAGTAAATTCACAACTGAGGGGTTGAAGTGGAAGGGCTGGATGGGGAAGAGTGTCAGTTTCCCATTCTAAGTAGTGGATGGTGGCCTGTAAATGTTTTAGCATAATGCGTTAGGGATGTGAACAGAACCAGCTGGCCCGGTTCGGTTCGAGTCCGGACCGGTCATGAACCAGACCAGGCCAATTCAGTCCTGCTCCCCCTGGAACACCCTCCCCCTGTTTCAGTTCGGTCCGGGGTGGGTGGGTTCGCAGACCATTTTCTTCTCTTTTAAAAACATTTTTTAACCTTATTTCCCCTCGGAGGGGTCCATGGAGGTTCCCCCTCCCCCCACTGGCCTTCCTCATGGCCCTCTTTGCCTGTTAGGGTGCTCTTTGGCCAGTTTTCAGCCTTCACCAGTGGCCATTATGGAGGCTGTATGCCTGCGCACATGGTGTCCACGAACCCCGCCCCCCCCCACCTCCAGGAACTCCCCCAAGGGGGAATAAGATTTTTTAAAAAAAATTGAAAAGAAAATGGTCCGTGAACCACCCACCCACCAAACATTCAGGGTTTGACTGAACAGGGAGTGGTTCGGTTCAACCCTGAACAGTTGAACTGAACAGGTTCAACATCGAACCTGTTCACACATCCCTACCATGCATATGCCAGTCTCCCATGTGACATTCTGAAAAAGCAGGAAATGTGAAAATTGACTTGGGCACCTCTTGCCCAAGACTATATCCTTGGGCCCAGCAACTGCACACAGTAAGCTGGAGTTCTGCCAATCAACTACCTGGGAGGAGGAGTGGGAGAGGGCTAAATTCAGTCCCCTTCACTCCAACTTGCCCATTGAATAGCTGTTTGGCAGGATTCACAGTAGAACTCTTTAGTTCTTTTAATGACTATATTTGTAAATCTGCTTCCACATACATATAGCCCCTGGTCATATGTTGGTCTATATTTCCTGGAATTGCCTCTGTATTTGATTTACAGTTTTAGCGGCTATACAGAGTCCAAGCTTATGATCACCTTCAAGGTCACTCCAAACATTTCAAGATGTGTCAAGCTGTAAGACTCTCATTCATACAACCATAAATCCTTGGCTATGTTACAGGGCTATTGTTTTATTATTTAATCTGCATAATGAGAATAATTATAGAAAATAACATTATCAAAAGCTTACATATAAGAATTAAAATATAGGTAAAGTATGCAAATAGAAGAAAGGCAAAGTAGAAGTATGGTCTTGAACACCGTTTATCATTCTCAGAGCTGGCACAAAGTGATGGATAAGTGAATGCACTGTGGTCCAGCAGCAGGTCAATGGTTCAACTCTCATCTCAGACACAAACTCGCTAGGTGTCCTTCGGCAATACCTCTCAGCCACAACTAGTCCAAACTTCAATAAAGGGATAATATTGGAATACCTTATAAGGCTGACTATATTACGTTTTACAGTGATAATACAGATAAACCACTTTGGATACTGGAAACCCCATATGAATACTATGGTTATCATCAGCTTTATTCAGTATGTCAACTAATGGAGTGAGCGCTCTGTTACCCTCGTTCTTTTGATTGTGTGTCAGCCACAGCTGCCTGCAAGCATGTCTGATACACTCAGTGTGGGAGGGAGAGGGGGTACCCCAGGAAGGCACTGCACACTTGCGTGGTGCCTTTCTGGGGTTTGGGGTGCTGAGGTGCCACAGGGTGATGCTCCCCTTCCCCCAACCCCCTTACCTCCAAATGGAGCCGCAGCCCGGGTTGGGTGGTCATCTGGGTGGCCAATGAGGCCACCCAGCAACAAGTGACTGCTTGTGTGCGGGGAGAATGGGCTAAGCCCACATAATCCCCATCTGGCACTTCACACTCATCAAGTGAAGTGCCTCACTGGATGATTCTGGGCCAGTCACGTCTCTCTCAGCCTAACCTACCTCACAGGGTTGTTGTTTCTTTCCAAGAATTTTTGCTTTTATTAGTAATAGAAATAGAACCGGTTACATCTCTGAGACTGACATAATCATACATGAATAAGAGTAATTACTCATCCACAGCAAAGAAAGCAGGGAAAAGGAAAAAAGACTTGTACAGAGTAATAATATTAAAGTATACTTGAATGAATTAAGATAATCTGTAAAAAATAGAGGGTACGTCTAAAAACTAAATCTAATCGTCAGAGAAAAAATGAACCTTGAACCTCAAGCGTTAAAACACAGGTTCTACCAAAAGGAAAACGTATACATATTGTATATACAAAGCCACATATCCACCAATATTTTGTAATCAAAATTCCCATCTTGTCCCATAAAGGTATGCAAAACATCACAGTAAAGTAAGTGACAGAAATCAGTTAAACCTTCAGCAGTCCTCCTCTTCATTTAACAAGCAAAAAACCAGAGAGATAAATGGAAAGACATTCTTTCATGAAGAGATAGACTAACTTCAGCCAAAACTGGTCTCTATAACCCCCCACAGGGAGAATAGGCTATCAAGCCATGTCACCCAGATCTCTCCCCATACATATATGTAATCCTTCTCAGTTTCCTTCTGATTGTTTGCATCACAACAAGCAATTCATTCAACAATTATCATTATACAGTTTTCATAACAACTGGTGAAAGCCCATAGGAGGAAATGAAAGTAAAGAAAGATACTGAGGGGGAAAAATAGGAATGATAAAGGTATATATATTTTTAAAAGTTAAATTTTGATTTCAGTTAGAAGCTAAGGCTAACTAGTTAATTGTTCAAACCAAGACTTAAGAGTACCAAAAAGTCAGACACTGAGCATTCCAAATAAAACATACCCAAAAGACATATAGCTAAAGCAAATAAACTTTTAAATAAGATTTAAATACTTAAAAGATCCCTTTTTGTAAAATCTTCTTAAAATCTTAAAGTTAAACACCACTTAACAGTCTCCCCCCATGACAATTTTCCCTCCCTGTATTTGGCAAAAAGTACCACGATTGCAACACCAGAATAAAAAATCATCACCACTCCATCTCAGCTGAGTAATAAGTTCAGAAATTCTTCAAAGTAAAGTCAAGATCTCGATACAAAATGCTAATTGACATGAACTGTGATTGAATGGCAGGTCCATCAATGGTACTGAACTACAAAAGCCCGAGAAGTCCTGATTCCACTATGAAAGATAGAACACAGGAAAACAGTCCTCCTCTTCTTGTGCCAAACAGCCGGTTCTCACCAGTCATTTTCTTTTCATTTCCCCAGTCAGAGCTTCAAATGGTTAGTAATAGGAAGTTAATTGTCCAGCCATAAAACACTTTGTCAGCCGTGCAAACAGAAGGAACTATAAATCCAGGGAAGATCTTTCGAGATCCTGGCAGGCAGATCCTCCCTAAAGCAGTTCCAGTTGGGACTTTGTAAGTAAAACTTAAGTTGGTTAAATGTGTAAATATGTGGCATTGCAGAGCAATTTTTAAAAGACCCATAAAAAAGCTGCTTTTCTCTCCAAGCCAATCTTCTTCGCCATTCCTCTTCTCCATTGCAGATGTCGTAACAAAATTCACAATCCTCTCCGACAGATTACGTGTAGGTTAAAGATCAAGATAAAATAAGTAATTGGTGTAGCCTCCAACATTTTAAAAGAATTATTCAAAGCAAAACTAAAAGCTGATAGCATTTGAATGCTGAGCTCTCTGGTCAAGTCCATAGGAAGATTCAAAAATAGAAAATAGCAGAAAATAAGCAAAAGTTGACAGTAAAAGAAAACCATAAATCTGACAAACTCACAGCCGTCCGGAAAGTTCAAGGTGAGATGAGGGAGGTTCACGAAGAGAGGAGGAGAGGAAACCCATACTAATCTCCAACAAATGCTGTGAGTAGTTTAAAGTTTAAGATTAAAATAAGAAATAAGTAATTGCTGGGATATCAGGCATTTTAAAAAAACCTCTTCAGGGCAAAATTGAAAGCTGTTAGCATTGGAATGCTGAGATCTCCAGCAAAGCAAAGATAGCAAAAAAATAAGCAAGGGCTTTCAATGAAGAAGAAAAAGAAAACCGTAGATCTGCCAAACTCACGGCCGTGGACATCTCAGAGATTTATTAGGAAAGATAAGATAAGCGTAAGATAAGAGGAATAGAGCAGTTCATCTGTAATTAGGCGATGAAAAGCCTCTCTTCATTCAGTCCGATGATCGTGGAAAGGTCTCTCCAGATGTTCATCCAGGGTTTTCCAGACTTTTTAGGGTCTGAAGACCGCCTAGACTCCCACCTCTAGGAGGAGGACCAAGCCCCGCACACATACTGACCTCCATCTGGCTGACAGAAGGTGATAAGACCAAACAATTGATGAAAGCCCTGACAGCTGGTTTAGTCAGGAGTTTTCGTTCCAGACGCCATTTTGCTTCCACCTCACAGGATTGTTATGAGGATAAACATAACCATGTACACTACTCTGGGCTCCTTGGAGGAAGATCAGGATATAAATGTAGAATAAAAATTATGCACCATGGTGCATTTCTAGCAGTTTTCGTTACAAAAATGTGTTTATTTGTTTATGTACTCATATCCAACTTTCCTCTTCTACATAGGCAGCCAAAAAAAGCGAATAAGGCATAAAAAACCTAAAATGATACCACTAAAAGCAATCCATATCCTTATATTAAAACAAAAATGACAGCTACAATCTTCCAATGATGTAGAAATGCACCATACTGCTGTGTGACCATAGATAAACTGTGCTACACATTAGGGATGTGCAAACCATTTCGGGCCTGTTTTGGGTGATTTGTGCACAAAACAAATTGCCCATCTGCAAGTCCCTAAAGATTTGGCTCCAAAACAAATTGCCCAAATTTCGGAAATTGAAGGTTTTGTTGTTTCGGACCTCCATTTTGTGGCAATCTCTGTGTAGTCTCCATTTTGTGTTTGATGTCTATTTGAATTTCCTGGCCTTCCAAGCTTCAGATCACTGAACGCAAGCATGGGCTGATCTGCTGAAGATTCCCTCCTGGTTACAGATTGGCTCTTTTGGCTCTTGCCACTCCTGACTGACCCCACATTGGCCATGGGAAGAGCTGAAGAAGAGGCAAGGGTGGGGGGAGTTCAAGGAGGAATTTCCATTTAGATTTAAAGAGGCAGCAGCCACGATTCTGCCTTTCTGCCTCATGGGAGAAAAGAGAGAGAGAGAGAGAGAGAGAGAGAGAGAGCGCTTTGTTGTGCTTTGCTTTGCTTTGCTTTACCTTGCCATGCCATGCCTATTGCCTTCTGCCTTGCCAGCCTGAGCCCAGCCTGCCTGCCCCTGCTGCTGCATGCAGATTATACTGTATCTGCTTCATTGCTTGTTTTTTGTTCCTGAGAAGAAGATAATTCTTTTTTCACCCCCTTCCTCCTGCTGAGAGAATCACTGCCTGCCTGTACCTGCTGTGTCTGTGCCAGCCACCAGTCCCAGCCCCTGTGGCCAGTGGCCACTGGACACCTGGCCAGCCACCCCCCCTTCCAGATTTTCCAGGCTTTTGCCCAGCCCCCCAGTCCCCCCAAATCTGAAGACTGAAGAATGAGAAGAAGATTGAAAAAGAAAGAGTAGACTCAGAGACCAGACCACAGAAGTGGACAACTGGACACAACATGGGTGAAGCCCTAGACTGAGTGAGTGCCCATTTTCTCTCTCTCTCTCTCTCTCTCTCTCTCTCTCTCTCTCTCTCTCTCTCTCACACACACACACACACACACACACGTCTCTGGAATTGTGTATTCTTGTGGGGGGGTTCCTGTTTGGAGGGAGGTTTTGGGTTGCAATTGAATTTTAAAAGTTGTGTGTTTAGTTTAGAAGAAGTTTAAACAGGGGTTCTGTGTGGGAGGGATCCCCGTTAGCTAGTACTAGTAGGTGGATAGAAGGGTAGGATAGTCTCGTGGTTTTAAAAAACAATTCTGTCTTTTTCCCCATTCCAAAGGGTGTTTTTTTGGGGGGGGGGGGGCATTTTTAAAAAAGAGAAGCCTGTTCTCCAGCCCTCTGTGCCCATAATATATCAGTATTAATATTCTCTGCCCAGCAGCCTACAGGCTCTGAGTGGGCAGGAAGGCTCAGACTCTAGCCTCCTCCCTGTGCCTATTTACCCCCCACCCTCACCTGCAGCATTCTGAGGCCATGGCAAAAATTAACCCTAAACCCACTAACCCTTTCGCAGAGCACACATGCACAGGTATTCTATGCTTCCCCCCTACATCATCTCAAGACCAGCAGTCTATATATTGTGCAATCCAAATGCTTTGGATGGTTTTTTGTATTCTGTATTCTGTATTTTGGGGACCTCATGGATGGGTACAGGACAGGTTGTGTGTGTGTGTGTGTGTGTGTGTATTTCTTTGCAATGAAGATTGAGTCATATTGTGACTCCTAGCATCATCATCATTTTTATTCAAACTAGATTGCTTGCATCTACAATAGGTTGTGCTGGTGCCACGGGCATCTGTTGCAGAAATGTAAAAAAAAAAAAAAGTTCCAAAAATTGTGTGCCATTGTTGTCATCATCACTCTTTTACTCGTGTAGGTGGGGCGGGGGGGACCTCACTATTCCACTGGAAGAATGTTGTTTTGCACCCTTCGTTACTTAACCTGCTTTTATGGCCGGGTGCCACAGATGTAGCTGTGTCTGTTGCTTGTGGATGAAAAATGCTTGGGAGAGGGAGGGCAGGGCAAATCTGATCTTGTTGTTGGCCCTAGTTTGCTGCCCTAGTTTGCTACATCTGTGATATCACACTTTCTTGCTTGTTGCTGGCTGCTGCTGTTACCCTGCATTGGGAGGGGGTGTGTGGGGCAGTGCATTTCATTATTGTTGTTTCACACTGTTGTGTGTAGATCAATTGTATTTCTGGGGAGGATGGTGGGACACAATGAATGTGGTGCGTGTGTGACACAGTGGATGTGCGTGACCTTTGGAATTGAAAATGAATCTACTCTCATTTGCTACCAGATAATCTACACTCAGAACACCTCAGAAAAAAACAAAACCCAGTACCCCATGGGCTTGTGGGTATGGGGGTGGTTGGCACCCTATGTACACTACACCACCACTCGCTCTGGGCCACCCTGGTGCCTCCCAAATGGAGTTATGGGGCTGCTGAAATCCCCATTATTCCCTATGAGGAAAAAGCTTAAAGACATGCAAACTTCACAAATTCTTTAAAAACCACCCCTTTGCCCAATTCCTTTGAAATCTGGATGGTAGCAGGCACCCATTGGGGCTCTACTGCTTGGCCCACTCTTCTGCCCCCCAAACCCCCTTTCTGCTCCGAATCTGCCCCAAAGACATGCCAATTTCAAAAATCATTTTAAAATTAGCCCTTTGCCCAATCACTGTAAAATCTGGGTGGTAGCTTCCTTGCACCCATTGGGAACTACCACCCACCACAACTCACCTTGAGCCACCCTGGTTCCACCCCCACCCCCCCCCCCAGGAGTTATAACTAAGGTTGCTGAAATCCCCATTATTCCCTATGGGAAAAACCTTAAAGATGCATAGATTTCAAAAATTCTTTTAAAAAATCACCCCTTTGCCCAATTTCTTTGACATTTGGGTGCTAGCTTCCACTCATTGGGCACTACCACCACCACCCACTCTTTTGGCCCTGGGACCAATTTTTTAATCTGAATGAATTCGGATTCGGATTCAGAAAATTCGGGTACAAATTCGGGTACAAATTTGGGGGGGGTCAGATTGGACGCAAATAGGTGTTTCAATTCGGGTACAAACTGAAATGAAGAAATCAATTCATGCACATCCCTGCTATACATTAAGGAGGGAAGGGGGGAAACTGGGTTGCCATTTTTGGCCACACCTCAGTGTTTCTTATAACATTTAGTTCCTCCCGGAGTCACAGAGAGCTGGGTGAAGTGGTATTTCCTTCTTCTATAGTCAATGTTTAATATGGCAGCCCAGTTCCATAGGCCTAGAAGACTTTAGATGTATCTAATCTCAGACCAATGCAGACTTCCTATCTAAAAATGAAATTTAGATTCATGAAGAAATTATAGAAGGAAAAAGGCAGCTTTCTCCCCACAACATTTTAACACTACTACTCCTACTGTTTAAAATTTGTTTAGAACTAATAATGCACTAGAATGTACAGGCTTCTCACAGTTCATTGCTATAGTGGTGGCCGATAGATCAAAGTTAACAGTCCAACAGGTATTCTGGTTTAAAAGGATCATGGATTCACCTACCTGAAGTTTGGGGGACTCCCTGACTGGCTATTGGTTAACCATTTTCTCTCAACCTTTGTCCACCGGTTGTGATACTGGGATCATACTTTGCCTGTACGGAGTTGTAATTATTATCGAGCTAATTAATATGAAGTCCCTTCAGCACTATAACAAGTATTATTATGTCCAAACCCTCAAACTAAGTAAAATGAGGAGGAGGAAATACAAAAATAATAATAATAATAATAATAATAATAATAATAATAATAATAATAATAATAAATTGCAGGCAGTCAAGAACAGTGTTCCCTCTAAGAGAGATTCCCAGATGTTGTTCACTACAACTCCCATAATCCCCAAGCAAAAGCCATTGCAGTTGGAGATTCTGGGAGTTGTGGTCAACAACATCTGGGAATCTCTCTTAGAGGGAACACTGGTCTAGAACAAGAGTCTTGAAGTGATGTTCAAACCTCACAGGAGAAGAAAATGGGGAAAGGACCATTCCAATTCTTCTGAGTCTTTCTCCTGCTGTGCTATATAGTGCTACAAGGCACTATCATGCTTCCAGATTGTTAGGTATTCAACCACCCGAGTTCTCCATTAGAAGTTCACGTCTGTTTGTTTGTTTGTTTGTTTGTTTATGCCAAGTTATTAAAACATTTGCACTGATTAGTTGTTTTGATCATTCTACAGGATATGATTAATGATTTGTCTATCATCAGGAGAGCATATTGGAACTTTGTTATTCAAATCCCTGTGATGTATTTGAGAGGTGCATTAAAAACAAGATTGAGTTTTAAGGCATACTATTACATTCCAAGCAAATCTCATATCCACAGAACAGCTCCATGAAAATCCTCTACTGGATCCCTGTGCTGATACAAAAGACTTATGCACTGAGCAAATCGACTCCTACACTAAGCAATCAAGTGTTACACTAATGCCTGAGGCTGATCCTTCTTTGTTGACATGATCAATTTTACAGGGAAATGAGACAAGTCCAAGTACTGCTCTTCTGGTTACTTGCTATTATAAATATGCCCCCAGGTGGTGAAACCATGAAAAATCCTTCAGTTGCTAAAGGAATGAGAGCATCATTATATCCAGATACTACAGTAACCCTCTCTCAAGTATCCTAAAGCAACTTGCATGGGAGAGAAGCAAAGGACAATATATGAGGCACCCTCCTGTTGCAAACACACATCGATACTAGAGAATGCAGTATCAATAGTATTGAAATCATATGGTGAGGACTGTGTCAATGGTTTATACCAAGCCAACTTTCAATGGTCTGCTTAAAAAAAAATAGCATGAAAGAAAAATAAATGGTATCATTGACTCAACATCGATGAAACATATATACATGTCTTTCTTATTTCCATGATTTCTGAACTTGTGCTTGTAAGAAAAGGAAATAACCTTTACTGTATTGTTGGAATGAAAGGAACTAGATGATTCATCTCTGTGAATCTGCTTGTTGAATTTGATGGATCATTCTTAAAAGCGACGTTGCTAATCTTCAGGTTTTCTTTTTTAGGTTATTCACAGATCAGTGGGTTTTCCGGCTAATACAGGTCCTGATGCTCTTCTGTCTTCACACATGGTATTCATCATATCTTGACAAGAAAAGACCTTCAGTCTACAAATAACCTTCACTGAAATAAGACATGTAAGTGGGTTTCTTTATGAAAGATGGCTGAATCAAAAATAATAATAATAAAAACCACAATTGTGGCTAAAAAGCATCATCACCTTGCCCTATTTAAAAATTCTTCTCAAAGAGGTATATCATTTTTGTCTTGAGGAAAAAATAATACTAGTATTGTGCTGCATTATCATTAACCACTAATTCAACAGGAAAGATCAGGTGCGTATTTTATCATTCTGAAACGTGCTGCCTTTAAAATATTTAAGTATTCACATTAGTTCTTGTCAATCTGGTACAAAGTGATGCATAATGTGACCTATGCATGGGAGCGAAACAAGATAAGAAGCTACAGTTGGAAGAAAATTTGCTATACACTGTCACTTTATTCAAGAGCTAATGCTTTTATTCTCAAATATCTGACAATTGTTGAACTAAAAATAAGGGACAAATACATGGGCATAATGTTAAAAAATGTCAAGGAAATTATCAATCCTCCTGCCGCCATTGGGAAGGGATTGTCTTAAGGCTCAGTGTAGCCCTTTCCTTTCCATTCCTCATCCCAGTAGGGAACAGAGTAGGCCATTATTTATAACAGAAGTAATTTGCAGGCCCGAGTTCTGGAGATATGTGGACCACTTATGGGAGGCCCTTATTGGCCTTTTGTTGTAACTAATAGGTGATGTGCTATGTCCCACAAATGTCTAAGAAGAAGGAGAGAAGTTTCTGTTGAGACAACCAAGGCAAATTGTCTTTTACAAATATCTTCTAATGGGAATCTGGTAAAACTAATCTGCCTAAGGCATCAAACTCAAGGTGGACTTCATAGCAAATGTTTATTGGTTAAAGATAGGGTCCACCCAGATATTCTCCTGTACAACCCCCACTGAATTGAATAGAAGACATGCAAGAACATGGTGGACAAATAGTTGATTCCAATAGCCTACCTATTCTGTGCTTTCTACTAGTTACAGAATACCTGAGTTGAGAGTATTTCCAACCAGGTCTTATGGCTCAGTTTAAGAGCCTACAGTACTGCCCTGGGCAAATTCAGCTTTTGCTCTGGCTCATAATAATGGTCTGAACCTCAACATATGATTATTAACAGAAAATCCAAATGTCATGTACTGATATTTTAATAAAATCTTAACAAAACCATGTAATTAAAAGACTGTGTAATAATGCATTATAATGATGCTGAAATAAAAATAGATTTGTATGTTTCAATAAAATTTATACAAAATGGTCATTAAAATGTTCTCTATAGCCAACTTAAAAGGTTGGAGCCAATGGTTCATATTGAAGATGTATTGCTGGTGAAGCGAGAGAAGCACAAGTGGATGTTCCTGAGGTAAAGACTCATGTAGTGATTTCTGATATGTCCTTACTCAACACATGTACTTACTCAGAAGTAAATTTCAGTGAGATTGACTTGAAAGCAACTTGGTTTAGGATTTAAGTGTAGGGTGGTAGCTTTAATGGTATTGTACTTGTATAATTCAAAAGTGTGGCATATCATATGATAGTTAGACAGAAGCCGATAGCTTAAGTTTAGTGTTTGTGTGTCAGAAATTAATAGAACAAGATTCCCCAATAGCCCTTAATTATAATGAAGAACAACAGCATACCCTGCTGGATCAGACTGAAGTCCATCTAGTCCAGTTTTCTGTTTCCAGTAGCCTCCAGGTGCTCACAAGGCATGGTGGTGCTGACAGTCCACTGTTGTTTGTCCCCAGGATTCAAATGTAGGATGAAGAAAGACGTACATTCCACCAAAACATGGTGAGAGTAGTCTGAAGGTGCTTTTGCTGCACTTCAAGGGCAGAGAAGGTAGTTCAGATTCCTTCTGCCACACTTGTAATGCATGTCTGTCTTCACCGATGCAATGGTTCCCATACTGCACAGCAAACCACCGATTCAGGAGAGGGGTGTGCTTGCTGCTTCCAAGCCACTCTGCAGTCTGCTGGCACTGTTTCTGATGATGGGCATGTCCATAAGCATATCTAAGCCAAATTCATGTGATCTTTCCACCATTGCTTGGTGCTTGATTCATGCAAATCAGATCCCCACCTCCATGTGGAGTGTCCACATCACATATTATCACATCACTTATTTGGGAGTGTGGCAAAACAGGAAAGGTCATTCCCTAGTAACCCCCACCCCCACCCAGTATGCATTCAAGTGTAGCTTAGTTAGGCCATGTTGCCAAAGTACATGCAGAAACTGGTTGCAAATTACTCAGAACCCCTAGTGTCATTTTCCACACTGGAACAAAAGCCCACCAAATGCCACTAAAATACTATTACAGGGGAAAAAGACATGCATGATTTCCATCTGGCTTGGAGCACACAAGATGTTGAATAAACAGCCAGAAGAGCTCTATTTCATTGTAATTAAAATTTAGTGTTGCACTTTAGCAATAAGACAACTCCATGAGATGTGATTATCATGAGATAATGACCTTGGGGTGTTAGAAGATGTGCAGTCAGCCAAATGTCTCTAACTCTCCAGGGGGTATGATTATTTCTCAATAACCACACCCCTTCTGCAGAAGCCTGATTGGAATAGCCTGGATGGAGAATACAAATATGCTTTTGTGAGGAGGTCTTCTGAGATTGGTCTTGGCTAAAAAAGGGCAAAGCAAAAAGCTAAATGTGAGAGTTGTGTTGCTCCAGTGATAATTATGGTGTCAATATAGAAATCTCCATACACATCTAGAACTGTCAGTGATGTCACACCTATGTAAGTAATGTTCAGTAAAAGTGCCCCACTCATTTTCTTGGTTTCATAATTTGCATCTCATAATAAGCAATAAAGCATGACAAGCAATGCATACCTAGAGGATACCTTACACTTCTCAGGTGGTTGAAGATATACAACCTTTAGCCTTGTACTTTTCAAGACATCTGAGACAGGAAATAAATTCCTCAGAAATGCAGTGCTTGTCACATCTTATTGCTTAATTACTTTGCACTTATTGAGTAGTTTGCTCTTTAAGCGAATGTAGAAACAGATCGTGTGCTACAATTACAACATGCACATGAGCAACATAACTCTTTGATGGCAAAACATAAGTATTGTTCACTAAAACACCTCAAGTTAAAAAACACAAACTATACCACTTTCAACCTGTGGAAGGAGTTTTAGGGTAATCCGCAGGCAACTTTTACTCAGCATTTTAATGTGGCATGTGAAAGAGGGAAAGCAAGTTAGAGAAGGTAGTAGGTACAAAACAAATGGTTTCACCAAGCATTTTAAGGCTGGAGATCCAAAGATGTTCAGCTCTTACACTGGGGTAATTTTCTTGGAGCAGTTGTGAGAGTAAGCAACTCATGTCTTTAGGTTTAAGGCAGACCTGGCTACATCTGTGAAATGTATCTTGTAATTTTCTATTCCTTGTAGCCACCAATTGGGCTTAAGGTAAGGTGGGTTTTCCCCAGATTCCTCTTGACAGCTACAATTTGAAGCATGATTCTGAGTGGAGTGAAGCCATGCCCAATATAATTTTCTCCTGGGAAGACTCAATGGCCAAACTAGATGTTTGGGAAACCACATGTTTGTTACACTCTGTAAACACATGCTTGTCCATTCACCTCTAAAGCAAAGGTTGGGGGTTACTTATTAGACCAAAAGGAATATACAGGGGAGGGGAGCAAAATGTGCCCCTCTCCCTCCTTGCCTCACTGCTAAATTGATTTAAGCAGTTCAGGTTTAGTCTGGGTATCAGTAGAAAGGAGATTCCCCCATACCCCTGCTTTTCAACCGCCCTGAGCCATTTTTGGAAGGGCAGTATAGAAAATAAATAAATAAATAAATAGATGGATAGATAAATAAATAAATATAGGTGCCCGGGGGAAACACGTGTTTAACTAACATATAGTTTGTTCATTGCCTGCTGGTTTTGCACATGTTCATCGCTATAGAATTCCCATGTCAGAATAGATAGAGATCTGAATGGAAGAAAGAATTGCCTTCTACACAGTGCATGGCTTGATTCACTTGCTTGAAACATCCGAAATGGTTTGCTCTGTATGCCCCTTTCTGCAGTACAACTGCTCTAGTGCATGTGGTTTGGAATGAGTGGGTTGATTTATGGAGGTTTAGTGGGTAAATATGCATCTCTACAAGCCTACAAGTTGTAATATCACATATTACCAAGTTCTTTGAATTAGAGGTCACAGTGAATTGGGAGGTCATGGACTTCTCCAGCTTCTATCTCAGGGTTGAAAACAGTGATTTCAGGGAGCAGATTATCCCAAGATTCTTTGATTCCATTGTTCCCTTGACCTCTGCTGATTTAGTGCCATTTTTCCTCTTACTACTTCTTCCTTCCACATGAATCACATCTTCTTACTCATGAAACTCACTGGGTTACTCTGGGCTAGTCACATCTCTCAGTCTAACCAGCCTCACAGGGTTATTGTGAGAATAAATATAACCATGTACACCATTCTGGGCTCTGTGGAGGAAGAGGGGCATATAAATGTAATCAATAATACTAGTTCCCAGATAAATCACATTGGTGATCCCAGCCAATTAGAAACCATGTAGAAAATAGGATAAACATCGAGATGGTATATAGCCAATCAAATTTAGCTACAAACGATGTGAAAGGAGGTGAATTAAATCAGTAGAGAGATGGAGCAAAGCAAGGCAATGTAAAAGAATACATGAACAATTTGCTCCCAATAATGTCATTGAAGGAGAGGTTTGGTTTTGTAAGTTCAAAAGGGTTGATCTATCAGGAATAAGTCACATGCTGATTTCCTTTGCAGAATGAGATTTTTGATCAAGTGTTATCAGGAATCAATCTAGTGGCTGATTGTATCAAATGTTCCCACTAAACCTACCAAATGAACATCTCACTATTCAAATGTGACTGAATGATATTGGAACTTATTTTAAAATTTTGATTTTAAAGCAGCCATTTATACTGAAGAGTTGTTGGATGCAGTTATTTATAACCTTGTTGGATACAGACTGGCCAAAAGTACCACCTTACTTCACTGAAACCATGCATGGTAAAGACATTTCAGTGGAATACAAGAGGGACAAAATAATATCAACGTATTGTGAGATAACTGCCAATGAACCATTGCTTTCAAAGTTTTTAGCAGCACTGCTATAAAAAAAACCCTTCTCTTTGCAAATTCAGCATTGTGATTGCCTCAATATTTCAAAGATTGAAAACCTATTTTTTTTTAACCTTCAATTAGGATTTGTAAGTTGGTCCATGCTTTGCTAGAGACATATAACAGTACTTTCAGATAGTGTGCGTGTGGTGGTGGTGGTGCGGGGTGTTACATGAATGGCTTCCTTTCCTTTCTTTGCTTTTGGTTTTAGCAGTGTTCCAGTCTCAGTACTTATTCCCTCCCCAACAAATATTTCAAAGGCTTCTTCAATTCAGTTCTGCTCATTTCCCTCCCTCCCTCCCCATTTACTTCTTTAAAATATTTGAAGTGACACATAACGGGGATAATAGAAAACGGCACTTTAAAATAAAGAGATCCCTAACCTAAACACCATCCATAGCCATAACCTAAAACTGATTCATTGAAAAATTTGGTCAGTTGCAATGGGAACAACAAATATCAGCCACCTGGACATCATCAAAAATGAAAATGATGTTTCCTCGTAGCAGCCTCTTTTCCAAACTAAAGAGCCCCAGTTGCTGTAGCTGTAGCATTGCCTCATAATGAAGGCTACAGCATCTGGGGCTTTTTAGTTTAAGAACATAAGAACAGCCCTGCTGGATCAGGCTCAAGGCCCATCTAGTCCAGCATCCTGTTTCACATAGTGGCCCACCAGATGCTGCTGGAAGCCACAGCCAGGAGTTGAGGGCATGCCCTCTCTTCTGCTGTCACTCCCTTGCAACTGATATTCAGAGGCCAGGTTTGCCTTTTTTTACAGCTGCACATGTAAATGGACTCAGCTCTGCACACATGCAGAGGGCCAAACCGGGCCTGAAATGGGCCCAAACCAAGCTTGCCTGCTCCAGCAGGGATGGGGGTGAGCCCCAGTTACCACCCCCAACCACCCCTGTGACCACCACAGCTGCCACCACCACTGCTGACAAGGGGCATATCTGGGGGAAATGGCACCTAGGACAAGCACTGAAATTGCGCCCCCGCCCCATCCAAACATCTGACACCCATCTTTCAGATAACTTATCTTTACCATAATATTAGCTCAACAGGAGGATGCAGTCATACACAGGATTGAACTGCTCAACCCAGTTCTCACTGCAGAGGTCAATCAATGTCTGCTATGCTGTATTTGTTCAGAGCAGCCACATGATCACTCTTCCATATCAAAAATTTCCTGCATATAGAAAACTAGATGCCAGGGGAAGGGTTTTATGCTAGCTTTACGTAGCGTATGTGCAGGGCCCCTCTAAGTGCACTTGTGAACTGTCTCTTTATCAAATTCATGCAGGTATCAAATTCACAAGAATGTAAAACTCACACATACTTCTGTCAAGCCATTTGTTTAGGTACCGGGGGGCAGATTAAAGGCAATGGGGCTTCCTCAAGTACAATAAGCATTCCCCATATTCAGACTGAAGATACATAATGGAAAGTTTGTATTTCTTAAATAAGCCTTCCTTTATACTGCCAATACTTCTGTAGCAACCAACAATGCCAGTTTAAGCAGCTGTTTCACTTACAAAGCCATGTATCACATGGCAGCCCATGTGCTTTAGAACTCAGAAGAACTTCTTGAAACATTTTTGGGTTTTTAACATTTCTAACTAGCAGTAGGCACAGCCATTGCTTTAAGTTGCATCTAGTTCAGTATCACTATCACCTGTGGTAGTTGAGTTCTTCCACAGAACGGCTCTATCCCCTGAGAGGAATATCTTGCAGTGCTCACACATTTCTAGTCTCCCATCCATATGCAACCAGGGTGGACTCTGCTTAGCTAAGGGGACAAGTCATGCTTGCTACCACAAGACCAGCTCTCCAAAGAGCTATACAACTCCATTGCAGCTGTGGGCGAGAAGCCTATGAACCAGGCTGATACACATGCAGCCTATGATGGGCTATTTAAAGGCAGCAGACAGACATGCAGCTGAGGCAAGCTAACTGGATGAAGCTTGATCTAGGAGTGTAGAGGCAGAGGGTGTCAGAAAGCATCTCATAACTTAAGCAGAAGAGGGAAGCGAGGTGAGGAGGCAGATAGCTGGGTCTTGTTTCATAAGGAAATCCCTTGGGCTTGCTTTTTCTGCCTCCCTCCTCCTCACCCACTGGCTTCAAATGCTCCCTTCAGACGCCCTCTCGTTCCCTCACCTAGCCCTCCATTATTAATGCTCTGAAGGGCACGGCTCCAAGGAAACCCCTCCACATTCAAACCAGCCGCTTTCTTTCAGCGCCAATGCCCAGTTAACATACAAACAACCAGAGAGCAAACGCAAGAGGCTTTGTGCACACTTGTCTGGCCAAAGTGTGCACCTCTTTGTGAGTCGCCGGCAGCCCTGCATCAGTTAAAAAACACTAGTAACCCATCTACTATGCAGCTGATGAGCACAGCACACAGTCAGTCAGACTCAGCAAATGTGAAGCTCCCTCCCTCCATCTACAAATCCACGTGCTCCGCTCGCTCTCCACTCTGAGCTCAAACGGGGGCGGGGGCGCTGCCTTCGACACCTGCGCACTGAGAACTGGCATGAACACAGCGGCAAGTGGCCAATCACCTAGGGGAGCTCTCCACCACCAGCCAATGGGAGTGCCCCGGCCGCCGCCCACCCGCCTGCCCACCGCGCACCCGGACTCAGAGTAGGAGATCTCCCACGACTCAGTCAACGGATGGACACTGAATCAGCGGTGCTGAGCCTGCACAAGGGAGGAGGGTGCCAGGGTCTGGCTGGCTGGGTGCCCTGATGGAGCTGGAGATAACAGCTGTGCGTGGCAATTGTGTGACTCACTGATAGATTTTGTGGTGGTGTGGGATGGGGGGGCAGGGGGCAATCATGGCACCCCCCCTTCAGTGTCCAAGGAACATGCCCTGGCTGTCCCACCCTGGATCCACCTAGGTGGCTGACAGCAGTACATTTGAGGTAAATTTTTACTTTCCTCCCACCCCAACTTTTTTTATTTAAGCCACCTGATCACCTCTTCCCATGCAGTGGTAAAGAGGAAGCCTTACTGGATTCTCCTTTACCAATGCGGCCTTGAAACCCACCCACCCCCAACTGGATGTGAATTCAAGCCGAATCAGGCCCAGTGTGCACAAAAACCCAGACAGGACCTAGTTCGGCTCAAGTTCAGTTCAACTTGAATCAAACCAAGTTTTCTGGTTTTGTGCACATCCCTACCCAATATCCATCACTTTACACCTGCTTACATTGAACTGCATTAGCCATTTTGTCACCCACTCCCCCAGAGAGATCCTTTTGGAGCTCCTCAAAATCTGTTTTGGATTTCACAACCCTAAATAGTTTAGTGTCACTTCAGCCACTTTGCTGCTTACCCCAACTTCTAGATCATTTATGAACAAGTTAAAGAGCACTGGGCTATATACAGATCCTTGGGGAACCCCACTTCTTAGTTTCCTCCATTGTGAAAATTGTCCATTTGTTCCTACCCACTCTTTCCAGTCCTTCAACCAATTATCAACCCACATATGTTCCTGTCCTCTTATCCCATATCTGCTAAGTTTATGCAAGAGCCTTTGGTGGAGAACCTTGTCAAAAGCTTTTTGGAAGTCCAAGTATATCATGTCAACCAGATCCCCTTTGTCCACATGCCTGCTGAAACTCTCAAAGAACACCTAAAGGTTAGTGAGGCAAGACTTGCCCTTGCAGGAGCCATGCTGGTTCTCCTTCAACAGGGCCCATTCTTCTATATGTTTTAACAATCTTGTTCGTAAGTATGCTTTCCATCAATTTACCCAGGACAGAAATTAAGCTAACTGGCCTGTAATTTCCCAGATGCCCCCTGGATCCCTTTTTAAAAATCAGAGTTACATTAGCTACATTCCAGTCTTCTGGTACAGAGCCTGATAGTAGGGAGAAGTTACAAATTTTTGCTAGGAAATCAGCAATTTCACATTTGAGATCCTTCAGAACTGTTGGCTGGATGCCATCTGGCCCTAGCAATTTGTTACGTTTTAGTTTTTCAAGACAGTTTAGAACAGCCTCCTTCATCACCTCAAATTGGCCCAGTTCTTTGTCCTCTAAGCCTGAGAAGCTGAGTGTGTATATGGTCAGACTCCTCTGCTGTGAAGACAGATGCAAAGAACTTATTCACCTTATTATCCTCCTTATGTATAAGTTGATATGTCGGCTAAGTTCTCTTAAAATGACCCTTTATTGTTCAAAAATAAAAGTTGATACTCATCAATAAAAAGTTTCAGCATACATGCCATAATCAGTTAAACAAATTTGCATAATAAAAGACCTATTCTGTTCCCTGCTGTTAAATACTTTAAACCAGATAACATTCTGTTCCGTGACTGGTGGAGAGATAATGAGGTAAGAGGGAGGTAGGGAGAAAAAAGGGAAATCACCTGGTTTTTCTCACATGTTTATTATTATTATTATTATTATTATTATTATTATTATTATTAATTCAATTTCTATACCGCCCTTCCAAAAATGGCTCAGGGCAGTTTACAAAGAGAGATAACAAACAAATAAGATGGAACCCTGTCCCCAAAGGGCTCACATTCTAAAAAGAAACATAAGACAGGCCCCAGATACAGTCACTGGAAGTACTGTGCTGGGGGTGGATAGGGCCAGTTACTCTCCCCCTGCTAAATAAAGAGAATCACCATGGTAAAAGGTGCCTCTTCGCCCAGTTAGCAGGGGTGCAGGTTAATGAATCTTATTAGCCAGTTCCTCCCGAGCACCGACGTCTGGCCTCAATTGTTTTAGAAATAATGCTTCCTTTATTTTCCATTTTTGTAAATTCCTTTCAATCCCCAAAATAGATATTTAGTAGGCACTACTTTGCCTTCATGCTATTTTCTCATATGCATTGAGCAGGGCTTGGTTCTCTGTAAACATTGACCATGGCTTGGTTCACTTATCCTCCATAATAATCCCTTTCATGCACACATCATCTAAGGATCCAGCCACCTCCCTGGCAGGTTTTCTGCTTCTGATATATTTAAAGAACTTTTTGTTATTCCCCTTGACACTTCTAGCTATATGCTCATCAAACTCTTTTTTAATCCCTTATCGTTTCCCTGCATTTCTTTTGCAGAGTTTATGTTTCTTTCTGTTCTCTTGGGCAGGACTTCCATTTTCTTAAGGAAGTTTTCTTCCTTTTTATAGCTTAACTGGCTCTACTTGTTAGCCATGCCAGCATCCTTCTGAACTTGTGGTACCTTTCCTCCTTCTTGGTATACATTCCAACAAAGCTTCTATTATTGTGGTTTTCAATAGGTTCTGTGCTTTCTGGAGTGATTTGACCCTCCTGACTTTCCCTTTCAGTTCCCTTTTTACCAGTCCCCTCATTTTTTAGAAGTTTCATCTTCTGAAGTCCAATGCATATGAGTTGGACTTCCTTAGCAGTGCTCCACTTGCATGTAATCTGAATTGGATCATACTATGGACACTATTAGGGATGTGCGAGGCGGCTCATTCATTCATTCATTCATTCTGTTTATATACCACCCATCCAAAAATGGTTCAAGGCATTTTACATCAAAGTAAGAACAAAACAATTAAAATCCAAGCTAATAAATAAAAAACAGCACACACATAATTAAGAGTTAAAACATTTAAACAGTTAAAAACCCTGCAGAACCAGGCCAAACATTTACAGCTGTTAAAAAGAAACATTGGTCTTCCCTGTGAAGGGTTCTTTTTCGCAGTGTCTGATTTTATCCTAAATACTGGGACATGCCCAAGCTGTGAGAAGATAAAGAGAGGGAGAAGCGGACGTTAAACCACCTATTGTAAGAAATGGTACGGGTCGTGACTGCCTGTTCAGTCTGAGATGTGGAATCTCCTAGTGGCTGGAGAACAGAGATGGAAGCCCATGTAGCAGCCTTATAGATAGCATGCCTTCTGGATGACCTGGAGTGGTGCATTGGTCATGAAGGCAGTTGATGTGTTAGCGTTGCATGAAGATGGTCCATGAAGGCACAGAGTCTTGGAACCAAGGAGATAGAGGCCTTTATTCACTTGGCTAAGTGCGCTTTAGAGACCCAGAGACCCATAGCTCTGGGATGGCGACCAAATGCGATGGGGATTAGTTCATTTCAGGTAGGTCCTAAGGGCCCTACAGACAACTAAGAACGCAAGGTCCAAGTGCAGGGTAACTGCCTCCTCTGTAAAGGCAACAAGAGTCCTAGTGTGGTGTAGCACTGCAAGTTCTGAGACCTCTGCACTGAGGGACGAAAACTAGAAGGGGACTTAGTAAGGGAAGATCTTCAAGAGGACTGAACTGATGGGCTGACTGAAAGAGCATGCGAGAGCAGTGAAAATCTTATTTGGATCCCAGTACGGAGATCTGTGGATGGAAGGAAGGGCTGAAGAGTTGGCACCTTACAAGAAAACGACTGAGATGTGGATGGAGCTTGGAGCATCTCCAGGAAAGAGGACTAAAAAACCAGAGCCGGTGCTGAGACAGATTGCGCAGGGTGAAGGATCACCAACCTGAAAAAAGGTCCTCCTGGATGAGAGAATACTTTGGGAACTTGTAAAAGACGATTGAGGAGAGGCGTTTGGAGGCTAGAATGGTATGCGGTACCACTGCGGATACCAGGCCCGACCAGGGAGGGATTGTTCAACCTCCATAAGCCTAGGTGGATCGAGTCTGGGTCCGTGTGCTGGAGGAGGGAGAGGGGCCCTTGGAGAAGGAATACCTGCCCTCGCGGCCCAGGTAGAGGATACTGGATGGACAGAGAGACCGGGTCTGCGGGCATCTGATACTCGGGGCAATGAGAATGATGCTTGCGATCAGAAGGACCCACTTCCATAGCACCTCGGCGATGATGGAGGCTGGAGAGGACGATTAGGGGGAGCCCAGAGGCCAGGCAGCCATGGGAGCATCCATGCTCTCGGCTAGGGAAGGAACCTGGTAAGGAAAACCGGGCAACTGGTGATTGCCTGAGAGGCAAAGATCCCTGGAGATCAAGCCAAACACCTGCAAGATTAGGTGGAGGACCTCCGGGTGGAGAGCCCATACCTGTGATCCGGCCACTGAACCTGTCCGCTGTCAGGTTCAATCTGCCGCTAAGATGCTCTGCCATGATCTGACAGGTTCAGTGTGCCACTATATGCTCTGTCATGATAGATATCAGGAAGAGAAGAGCCCGGTTAAATAGGAAGTGGCTGCCTTCATGCTGGAGCGAGACCTCGTACCCCCCTGATCAGCGATGAAAACATTTGCAGCCACATTGGCTGTGCGTACCAACATGATGCTGTCTGCAAAAATCATGTAAGAAAAAACTGAGCAAGGTCCAAGTGGATGGCCCGCAGTTCCAAGAGGTGGATATTCAGCAAGGCCTCCCCGCATCACCAAGGGTCCCATGCCAAGGAGAGAAGCAGTGTTTCCCCAGGCTGTCAGGGGTCGCTTCCGTGGCCACCGTGATCCTGCGGGAGGTGAGAAGGGCCGCCTCCTGGTGGAGTCTGGTGATATCCACCAGCGGAGGGGCCGAATGCCCTCCGAAATGAGTGCATGCGATTTGAGAGCCTTGGAGGAGACGAGCTCCGGAATGGCCACAGGAACCCTGGAGGGAGTGGGAGAGCCAGCAGAACCATGGGTGGTCTCCAAGCTGAGAATCATGGATCCATGCGTTGTGACATAGTGGGAAGATCCGTGGATAGGTCAGGAGCAGGCGGGCCCGATACACCGTCTTGGCTATGCATACTAATGAGGGTGAATGATGCCCTGAACTGTGATTAAGAGGGCTCCAACAATAGCAGAGACCCAGGTCGCTCCACTGCCTATTGGCAACAAGTCGTGGGGGTCTGATCTGTAGAGTGCACATTCTTGTGGACCTGCGGAAGAGTGGGGAAACGTATCCACAGATCGGCCAATAGGGATGCACATGAGGCTCCTCCTCTTGTATCCTGTATATGAGGGCCACCACTATCTTGGTTAGAGCCCTGAGCAAGAGGAGAGGCCAAAGTGCATAGCTGTGTCTAGGATGTGTCTGCCCAGAGCCTGGAAGCGTAGAAACTTGCAGTAGGATGGATGGATGGGGAGCGGAAGCAAGACTTTGATAAGACTATGGATGCTAGAAAACTCCCCTTGCGTAGGGCCTCCAAGATGTGATGAACGGATAGCATCCATAAGGTTCGCTTCTAGATGAAGCAGCTAGGCGATATAGATTGAGCACCACTCTCAGGAGCTGTCTGGGGCATCAGGAACGAAAGGAGGGGAGATACCCTTGAAGTGATCCACTGAGGGAATTGGCTCGAATGCATGAATCTGATTCATAGGTGGAAGACCTGGCCGTGCGGCTGAACTGTGAATTCCAAGTGGATGTCCTGGGGAAAAGCAATCCCGAACCCATGAGGCCGCAGAAAAATGGCTCCAAGCTGTGAGAAGGAGGAAGCCGGCCTCCGACATGAAAGAGGCAAAGATTTCGACTTTGCTGGAATCTGGTCAGAAGGGCTACCTGGAAGACTGGTTCCTGTTGTTCCTTTGGAACCATTGCTGTTGGCCCTGTTGGTGCCAAGTGTATCCTATAAGACCTATTGACAGGACTACAAACCTATGCAGCATTGGAGAAAGGTTGGAATATGGACCTGTAGTGGCAAAGATGACCTCAAGAGAGGGGCCCAGACCAGGGAAAAACTTAGCCCATAAGGAGGAAGAGGATACCAGGTTAAGCTTAAGGCTGTGGTCTAAGCACTAATATATATTAACCATAAGCTCCTCCTTACCACCACCCCAGCAGCCACTGACCGAGGGGCATGTTGCATGCAGTCTAGGCTAGAATGACAGCAATGCCACTGTTTTAGCAAGGTTCATAATGCTGTGTCAA
The DNA here is from genome assembly GCF_027244095.1 of Hemicordylus capensis. Taxonomy (NCBI): domain Eukaryota; kingdom Metazoa; phylum Chordata; class Lepidosauria; order Squamata; family Cordylidae; genus Hemicordylus; species Hemicordylus capensis. The sequence goes on along the minus strand of NC_069659.1, from coordinate 170,010,875 downwards.
AACTGCTTGTTTTGCAGGTGGAACAGCTGAGCAGCTCCTTAGTCCGTGTTATAGCAGCCCTCACAAGGTAGAGTTAGCAGAGACTGCCTTAGTGACCGACAATACGTCGTCGTGCACCCATGGATTAGGAACTAGCACTGATAATCCTCTGAAATCCTGGGTACTCACCATGCTCCTCGTCCATTAACGTTCCAGAATGCAATTATGCCACAGGGCATCTAGAACATAAAAGACTAAGAGAGAGGTAACATCATCTGGAAGTACATACAACCTATTTGGTGGTGGTGGTTTGTTGTTGTTGGGTGTGTGTTTTTGGCGGGGGGAATATCTTGAAGTGCTCACACATCAAGTCTCCCATTCACATGCAACCAGGGCGGATCCTGCCCAGACAAGGGAACAAGTCATGCTTGGTACCACAGGACCAGTACTCTCTATCTATGTCCTTAATGGCCCAATGTGTGTGAACCAAGAGCATTACAAATCTGCTTGCTGGACAAGCCTAAAAGAGCTGGCTTGAATGAGTCACTCTCCCTCCTAGAATGCTTCACCTTCTTTAGTAGAAGAGGGAGCTGAGGAGTCCTCTGAAAGTATCAATATATTTGCATTTTTAATTATATACTTAAGACTCTCTGCACAACAACCCTGTGAAGAAGGTTAGGCCAGGAGAGAAGTGGCTGGGCCAGAATTAGCCAGCCAAATTAAGGCTGAATGGTGACTCAAACTCGGGTCTTCCTGGTGCTAGTCCAGCACTCAAACCACTACACCACACTAGTAAGCTGAGTATTAATCAGGAGGGATATCTGGAGGAACCCATGTCTAACTAGGCGGGAGAATAAGGGCTTCCTCTGAGACAGAGGTAGGTTAGTTCTGGAGGACCTGAGAGCAAACTGATCACTTTTGCAAGAAGTGGGGAGAGACCAACAGATCTATCGGCCTGAGCAGCACCCTAAAAGGGACAGAATTGCTGAGCCATAGTTCAAAAACAAGAGGCGCAGCCTCCCCCATATGGTCGAGTTCGTGCCTTTTTTGTCTCCTCTTGGGGAATTATGAGGCAAGCCTCCACCCCTATGGCCAATCTTGTGCCGCTTGCGCCCTTTCTTGGGGAATTATGAAGTAAAACCTCCACTACTATGGCCCATTTCTTGTTGTTTGTGCTGGGTTTGGGGGAATTACGAGGAAAGTCTCCACCCAAATGGCTGGAATTGCGATCCCCTAAGGCAGGGAAGATCCAGCTAAAAAACAAAAGGATCGTTGGAAGGCAGGTGGAGTGTGCGCATCCACTGCGGGACGCGAATACGTGATGCAGGCTTTGTGCCTGGGGGGACCCGAGTTGGAATTCAAAGGATAGACCCTCCGAAAGGGGAACCCCCCAAAGTCCCTTGCATGCTGGGGGGGGGGGAGCTGGGATAATTAAATAGGTGTCACTTAGACAAAAAAAAAGTTTGAAAAATGGGATAGCCACAAGGACTCCCTACCCGCCCTAACATGCAAAGGAGAGACAAGGCAAGGATTTTAAAAAACCAGCCTGAAGAAGGAAAATAGCAGAGCTCTCTTGAAGGTGTGCTGCCTGAGGCGAGACAGGAATGGAACTGGGGTATTGGGCACTGCCTACCTAGCTACCGGATATTGGCTTACAACTTTGAACTCTACTTCCTGTCTTCCTGAGGCATGATCTGGAACACAACCCACTATTTAGGATAAAATCAGACAACTGCGGAAAAACAATTTACAACAAATTAAAAACCCTACAAGGCCAGGCCTTGCGCTCAAGATGCCTTGGCTCAAGGGCTTATCCAAGGTTGAACTGAACCCGCCGGGACAGTACGGGGACAGTTCAGGGCTTCCTTTCTTTCTTTTTGTCAGTGTGCATGTGAGTCAGCCTTCAAAATGGCTGCCACCAGCACAGAGAGGCCCGAAATGGGCTGAAAATGGGCCAGAACAGCCCATTTGAGCCTGGGGAAGGCCAGTGTGGGAGGAGGAACCACTGAATACCCCCCGTGGCCAGAGCAGCACCCCCTGAGACCCTGCAATGGCAGTAAGTCCAGCATTTAAAAAAAATTACACCCTCCTCTGGTGGTATTGGAAGGATGTTTTGTGAAGGTGCCCTACGATCAAAGATTATGCCCCTGCCAGAACGGTGAAGTGGAGACTACGGAACATCTGATGCTAAAGTGCAGATTTTATATTGAATTAAGGGGAAAGCTTCTCTCCCCACTACTAACCCATTACAATTCTAATTGCCCTTCTGATGGGGATAAGGTCCTTTTCCTGCTTACTGCTAAGTCAGAGTATGCTTACAGGAGGGTAGCAAAATTTCTCCTCATAGCAAGCAAGATTCGGTTCAGAGTGATTGAGGCACAAGATGCTGGGTTGTGCACTTCAGATTAACTGGTTTTATTTGAACGAAATTAGCCATGTATACGGTATCTGAAGGTATTAATGTTTTATGTATTTTATGTATTTACTGCCGTTGTTTCCTCATATTGTCACCCATAATGATTCTGTGCAGAACTCCAGTCCTGAATTTTCTAGTTTGTTTGATTCTATCTGTATATTCTTCAATAGACAGTGCTACTCCACCCCCAATCCTCGCCTCCCTGTCATTTCTGTAAAGTTTGTAGTGAGAATAACAGTGTCCTGCCCAGATACCACCCAGTTGCTGTTGGCATTCCCCCCAAAGTCATTTTAAAAGCTGTGTCTGCGATCATCTTGATTTTAAGCACCAGCAGTCTGGTTCAGTCTCTTTCGTACAGGCTTTGCTTGCTCCAAAATGTATCCCAGTGCCTAACAAATCTAAACCTCTCCTCCTAGCACTCTCCTAGCAATCTCATTCATGCATCAAGACCCCTTAGCTCCACCTGTCTCACTGGCACTGTGTGTGGAACAGATAGCACTTCAAAGAATGCTACCCTGGGGGTCCTGGACTTCAATAGGCTACCTAGCAGCCTATATTTAGCTTCCAGGACCTCCTGACTGCATTACCCAATGTTGTTGGTACCACAACAGCTGAATCCTCCCCTGCACTGCCTAACAGCCTATCTGGATGTTGTGTGATGTTTGCAGTTTTCGCACCGGGCAGGTAAGTCACCGTGCTGCCTAGATGTAGGTCACAAACCCATTTCTCTATGCCCCTAACAAATGAATCACCCACTACTAGGAGGCCCCCAACCCCCAGAGGAATACTCTCTGTGTGAAAGTATATGGGTGCATTGCCCAATGTCCCTTCTAAGGGAGTTTTCCCCTCTTCCTCAGACTGATGTCCTCCTTCCCTGAGATCTTCATTCTCCATGACAGCAGAGGATCTGTCAGCCTGGGAGTGGGTTGCCTCTATCATATCCCTGAGGGTCTCACCCACATACCTCTCTGCCTCCCTAAGCTTCTCCTGGTCAGTCAACTTGGCTTCGAGGGAACTGACTTGTTCCTTGACAGCCAGGAGCTCTGTGCACCAAGTGCACACCCATAACTTCTGCCCCTCAGGCAACAGTCATACATGCAACACTCTGTGCAATACACTGGGAAGCAACCCCTCCCCTGCTGCCATTCTACCCTCATAACTAGATTTATTAGCTATTTAGCCTTTTGCCCAATTCCTTTCAAATAATTCTGATAGCTTCCTTGCCCACCTTGGGAACTACCACCCACCACACTTCGCTCTAGGACACCCCTTTCCCCCTGACGTGAAGCTATACATTTGCTGCAATCCTCATTTTTCGCTATAAGGAATTCAAAAATACTTCTAAAATTCACCAATGATCAGAAGAGTGTCCAATTGCCTTGGGTCTTTTTGGGTGGTAGGCACCCCTGAGTGCCTACCACCCACCCCACGTTTGTGCCCCTAGGTGCTCCACAATAGGGGATAATGGGCTGGTTTGGGTCCCATTATATCCTATGAGAAAAATAATTAATAATATTTCAAATATTCATAAAAAATCGTAGGAGCGTCTGATTGCTTTGGGGTTTGAGTGGTTGTTGGCAACCATGGGTGCTCCACAATAAGGAATAATGGGCTGGTTTGAGTCCCATTATACCCTATGAGAAAAAAATAAAAATTTCAAAAAATCGTACAAATGTCTGATTGCTTTGGGGTTTGGGTGATAGGTACTCATGGGTGCCAGCTACCACACCACCCACTTTTGGAGGTTTGAACCAGTTCAAACCAGTTCTAATTGGTTCGAATCAAACCACCCCATGTTTGGTTGGAACCTGCAGCTCGAACCTGATGGGTGGTCTGGTTCGAATTCGAACCACCCTGGTTCAAATTCGTACCGGTTTGAATTTGAACCGGTTCGCACATCCCTATCTAAGGATTCAAAAAACATACCACTTTTAAGATTTGAGAGGTACTATAGCAGATTCTCATTAGTTTGTTTAACAGTGAAACATTTCACAAAGCAATATTAAAATCATAATTATGGTCTTGAACTGTAATATGTATGTAATATGTATGTATGTATGTATGTATGATGTAAATCATAATAAATTTTTAAAAATCTTCCCTCCAGCTGGCACTAGGGAATCTGGCCATTGCACTGTGGACCACTGAAGTTTCTAAATACTTTTCAAAGACAATCCCTGCAGAATATATTATAGTAATCCAGCCTCAAAGTAACCCAGAGTCAAAAGCCCTCACAAAGGGTATTCCCTCATTTGACCTAGCTCTTTTCTCTTCCCTGAAGAGCAACCTGCATCTGCCAAATCTCTCTCATCTGTACATATATGAAAAGTATAGGAACCCTGTAATCCATTACTCCTAATCACTTTACTGGCTGAGTGTTTTCACTCCCTTTTGCAGGGCTGGTTTGAGGTCTGAAGGAAAGTGCCTTGGTGGGCCCACAGAGGAGGCTTATCTTGATGGAAGGTGACAGTGGTCTGGAGTGCTTCTTGGAGGCGTCCCTACAGCCACCATCTTTTTTTTTTAACCAATAATCCCAATCATTCCATCACAATCATGGGACATCAAAGTGGAGTCATAGCATTACTGATTAAAAAGAAGTGGCTACTTGTGGCCACCAATATACTGTTGGTGGCCACTAGTATATATAGCCGTTGAGAAGAACTCTGGGCCACTGATGCTACCCCTACTGCCAAGGTAAACCTCCCCTAAACACTAATGTTGGAAGCTGGTTGAGTCAAGGCAATCTGGAACATTCCTTGGCAGCAGCATTAGCTTGGAGGCATCTATCTATCTAATCCAGTGATTCTCAAACTTGGGTCCTCAGGTGTTATTGGACTTCAACTCCCATAATCCCCAACCAACGGCCACTGAGGCTGGGGATTATGGGAGTTGAAGTCCAATAACACCTGAGGACCCAAGTTTGAGAATCCCTGATCTAATCTATCTATCTGTTTTTAAAAGAATGCCCCCACCCCATCACTGCATCACAATCACACAGTGTTGGGGGGCAGGGACATTGCATTGCAAGGACAGTGTTTGCCAAGCCACTGAGAATTATTTTGGACTGCTGCTATCCCACTACCATTCTAAGCCCCCACTAAGGATTTCAGGAGGTTAACATTGGTGGGGAGAGAGAGTCAGCAGCAGTGGCCTGGACTTTTCTTGGCTCTGCTCTGGCTATTAAGGAGAGCTCTATGTCATAGAAGCCCAGTCTTCCCCAGGGGACAGTGAGGCCTGGCATCAGCAGTGAGCTGTACTAAATGTTCTTGGGTCCATCCTGGCAGTTGCCTGACAAGGCTGTGTGGTGATCTTGGACTTGATCTGTTGGCTTGTCCCACATATGGAGCTTGTAGCTCACCATCAATGACTGATATAGGACAGCTTTCTTACAATACACGTACTTCATCTGCTTACCCTCCATTATCACAGAGAATCTGGGGTAAAGAAACAAATTGTTCTAGTAAGAACTAATCTGCTTACTTTCCTTTCACTATCCCTTCAACTGAACTAAATTTGGTCCAAATCAGTCCCTATGTGTCTCTACACCAGCAACAAATTTGGTTCAAATCGGTAAGGTGATCCTCAAGTTAGCCCAATTGCACCTCAAATGTTCACGTCTCCTCTTGCACCTCAAACGTTCATACGTCCACAGTCTTGAATCAAGGGGAATGACATCATTACAAACTACACCATTGAGGTGTTCCTACATGTCACTCACTACAACTGTATAAATTTGGATAAATAGTTTGGACGGTCCACTTATACCTCAAACATTTGTGCGTCCATCATCTTGAATTGGGGTGGATGACATCATCACAAACTATGCTGCTGAGGTGTCCCTGTGTGTCATTCACTATGGTTGATCAATGGGAGAACCATTTTGCAGCATTGTATAGTGAACCATTACCTCCCCCGCCATTGGATATCTCTTTGACTTCCTTGTCACACTGGCCCTCAGTCACAACTCATGAAGTTAAACGTCTTATTACACAGATAAAGAGAGGGAAATCACCGGGTAATGATTTCATTTCCCCAGATTTTTTGTTAGCTAACATAGACTGGTGGGCCCCAATTTTGGCAGCGTTGTTTACATACATAGACTGGACAGCCCACATTCCTAAAGACTGGGGGCTTGCGGTTATCATCCCGATCCACAAAAAAGGAGTACAGGAAGACCCTATGGACTATAGACCGATGTCTGCTTAGCGAAATCAGTAAACTTTACGCTAAACATCTCTGTGTTAAACTTTGTGAATGGATGGACCAGGAGGGCATTTTAGAACAGGAACAAGCAGGGTTTAGACCAGATAGGTCAGTGATGGACCACTGCATTGTGTTGCAATATTTAATCAAAAAATATGTGCATATAAGGAAAACCCCACTTTATGCTGCTTTCTTTGATTTTCAGATGACATTTGACTCTATTTCAAGAGGCATTCTTTGAGCAAAACTGTTTCAAACATCAATTGATAGGAGGTTATTGTTATTAACCCACAGACTACATGAAAACTCAACTCTCTGTGTACGCCTTGATCACATGGATTATCTCTCAAAGAAGATACCCACAAGAAAGGGAGTCAGACAGGGCTGTATATTAGCCCCTTTTTTATTTAATTTATATGTGAATGGCTTAATCCAGTGGCTACAAGGTATGGATATACATGCCCCCAAACTGGCTGATAAATATCAATATTCTTATGTACGCCGATGATGCAGTGATCCTGTCCCAAACCAGAATAGGTTTAAAGAAGGCTCTGGGAGTGCTGGCTGATTACTGTAAAGAAGTGCAGCTAGTAATAAATTACACCAAAACCAAGATTCTCCGTTTCAGTACAAAAAATCGAAGCTTCAACTGGTCAATTGATGGCCGCAGAATAGACCAGGTGAAGCAATTTAAATACTTAGGGGTAGTTTTTCAGTTCAATGGCCATAAAACTGCCCATATAAGATCAGTTGTAGACAAGGCCAAATGCAGTACTACAGCTATACTGAGATTTTTTTGGTCTCAGGGGGGAAATTACATTCCAGCTGCCATTAAACTTTACACGGCCAAAGTAGTCCCGCAGCTCCTATATGGGACACAACTGGGGTCATATTCTAACTTTAACAAACTTGAAAAAGTTCAAATGGGCCTTTTGAGAATGCTATTTGGCATACCAAATTGCGTGCCCAATGTGGTGGTCCACTGGGAGGCAGGCCTACTCAAATCTAGGGCATGGCTAATAAAAAATATTTTACTGGATTAAACTCCACCTCCACCCGACGGGACTAATTCCTAAGTTCTTATCGGTTGAGCCGCAAGCATCCTGGAGTAGGAAGATAACAGATAAACTTTGCCAAAGCGGACTATCTCCTGCCCTACTGCTGGAGGCCGGCGAAAGCATGGCCCGTAGACTGGTGAGACAGAGATTGACTGACATAGATTTACAAACTGAGAAGGCTAGCTTACTGCTTTTCTATAAATCAATCTATGCTAAGGCGGATTTCATTCTGGCAGCGTACTTATTCACAATCACCTTAAGCAAATTTAGATGGGCCTTTTCTAGGGCTAGGTTGAATGTTTTCCCATCAGCTTTACTGTATGGGAAATACGCAAAATTACCTTCTGAAGAAAGGAAATGCCCTTGCGATCAGGCGGTCGAAACTATGGCCCACATTTTATTGAAATGTCCTGTATATCAGAACATAAGGCATCCATTAATTGGTCCATTATTAAAAGATCTGAATGGAAAAGCCGATGACCTTGTGGTAATGCACTTATTAGATGATAAGGATACATCAACTTCTGCCGCAGTGGCCAAGGTTTGTTATGCAGCTTTAAGATTACGGCCCTCAAAGGAATAGAGTTTCTAAGGCTTCTGGGAAGCTACAATATGTACATGTACTCCATTTTAAGTGATCAATTGGTTTTTATTTAATGTTCTGAATTTACTGAAAGTATGCTTTGTCTTCTTTTTTGTAATTGTAAATGTTTTGTATTATTTGGTCAAAGACCGTAAATAAATAAATAAATAAATACACTATGACTGTACCAAGTTTGATTCAAATCGGTTAGACAGTCCACAAGTTAGCCCATTTGCACCTCAAATGTTCACATGTCCACCATCTTGAACTGGGGTGGATGACATCATCACAAACTATGCACTTGAGCCATCTCTATGTGTCCCTACAGCTGTAGCAAATTTGGTTCAAATTGGTTACATGGTCCACAAGTTAGCCCACTTGATCCACAAAAGTTTACACATCTGCCATCTTGAATTGGGGTGGCTGACATCATCATAAACTATGGCATTGAGGTGTCCCTATTGTGTCCATACAACTGTTCCTGATTTGGTTCATATTGGTCTAGTCATTGCGAAGTTGACAGGGGGATACACACACAGTCACAGACACGGCATGCCCAGTCTTATAAGGCTACTGGAAAGTAGGCTAAAAATATAATGAAGAATGTTCCAGATGGTGATTTGAGGCTCTTTCCTATAATCTTCCTACAATTAAAGGCTTGTCCAGTCTGATAAGTACAGGAGGGAGAAGAATGGAGAGTTCTTCTTGTCATTTCCCCAGGAGTCTTCTTGTCTCCTAGTCCCACATTATTTACTGCAGCCATTGCCTCCAACAGAGTAAGGGGCAAGATTAGGAGGTGAGTCTCACGATCAGTGAGACTCGCCATAAGGGGGTTAGCCCGCTCTCCCCGCAGACGATCAAGGCAGCAGCCCTGGGTGGCCGGATCAGCCACCCACACGACTGCCAGCTCCGTCACTGAGCCGGCGGGGATCGGGGGCTGTGCAGCCCCCGGAAGTTCCAGGATGCCCCGTGTGAGTGTGCGGGGCATGCTGGAGAGACCCCCGAGCCTAAGGGTCTCCTCATGTGTTGCCACAGCACAGAGCCATGGCATGGCAATAAATGATTAAAAAATGCAGTTAACGGAGCACTTGCTCCGTTAACCTTGTTTTAGGTGAGGGCCACTTCAGCAGGTTATCCACTTTGAGGAAACCAGGCTCGCCTGCAAACCCGGTGGTTCTCATGCTTGCCCAAAAGTGGGCTAGGCTCCCTTAGCCCTCTTTTGGCTGATTGTGAGAATACTCTCTAGGTCTCTTTTAAAACCTGGTCTTTCTTCCCTCCAAATCATATATATGAATTTATTAAATTTATAAAACTCTTTCCGCCCTGATGTACTCAGAGCAGTGTACAACAAGCAAGTATAAAAAAACAAATCCAAACGGAAACAATTATCGAAACAGAATGCCAAATGGAAACAGTTAAAAGAAATAAATCCAATACAAAAATATCAACCAAGAACACACCAGCAGCAAGCAACAATAAACCAGTCAGCAGCCAAGTGCCTGCCTAAACAAAAAGTGTTTTGACAGATGGCAAAAAGCCATCTCAATGAAGGGGCCTGACAGGCCCTCAGAGGGAAAGCATTTTACAAGTTAGGTGCCATCATAAAAAAGGTCCTGCTCTGGGTCCCTACCTAGAACACTTCTAAAGGAGATGGGACATGGACCAGGGACCTGGCTGATGATCTCAGTGTTCAGGCAGGTAGATGGTCCTTAAGGTACTTGCGTCCAAACTGTTAAGAACTTTAAAAGGAATGACCATGGCTTCCAGGCCCTATGAAATAAGTAAGTAATTTGTTACTCTCACCACTAAACCCAGTTGTGTTGGAGGAAGGGAGTTTGCTACACTAGAATCTGATTGTCCCAGAGGATGTGAGAAAGAGAAAGAGGTTTAGCCTTTTCTCAACTGGATTTGAAATTGCTTCCCGTTTACTTTGTTTCATTGAACTCAGTGGGCGCCTTTGAGAACCAAGTCAGCATGTACCTGCAAAGTTTTGCCCTGAGTTCTGTTACTTGGTAACACTAGAGTGTGACAGAATGTTGACAACTGGCTCCAATAAACACAGAGATGAAATATTGATTGTTAGACAAATATTGTTAAACAAATAATTAGAAAGTCTGTCTTAGCTCAAAAGACACAAATAGCAACCTCACAAAGTGCTATCTCAGGAGAACCTTAGAACAAATGTTTTGTTTTGCAGGCCTGACGTTCTGAAAAGTGCTCCTGAAGCATTGCTCGACAACTCTTAATTTTTCCTGAGGTAAGTATGTAAAAACATGTATACACAAAACTAAATAAATCATGTGCGCTTTTATCAGGAAAGAACAAGTTCTGCAACTTTCTTATAAGGGAAAAGTGCACCTTCAACATCTCATTGGAAACCTATCACAGTTACGATTATTACTTTGTATGCCAAATGAACAGCTTTTCACTCTCTTAAAGAAAAAGAAAAAACCCTAACAGTGTGTGTGTGTGTGTGTATGCATATGTGTGTCCCAGCATTTACCATTCAATTTGTTAAATGTCACTGAAGAAAAATAAAATGAAAAAGACATCAGTTAATAATGTACTCTTTTATGTTTCACCATCCCATGAGCCTCTGTTTCACCATGTTGACCTAATTGGCCATGACAGGAACATGGGCCTCGTTTCAGAATATTCCAGATGTAGAAATGGCTATGTCTTTGTGAGAAGAGATTTTACACTATCTTAGCAGAGACCATTATCGTATTTCTTCATATGAATCGTAGAATCATGTTTAATGTTCTTTTAAAAAGAAACAGAAACAGGCATTGGGATGTAGAATTCTTGATCATTAGTTTTGTTGCCAAAGAAACATTTGTGTTCAATTCAACTCAAATTTATTTGTTACAGCAAGTTGCCTCCACAAAGGTCAAAACTACATGTTACACTTGCTTCATGGTTGCCACTTGAAGTTCTTCTGTATATTGCAAAGAAGCACTCTTCCTGTGGTGTGATTATGAGCTTTCACACCCTGGCAGAAAACAATGTTGAATATAGATTAAGTGTTCCACCATGTTATGGGCGAGAGGGGGAGAACTCAATGTGGGGATGCTGTTTTCAATAGATGTGACGTGTGGTTTTGGCCAAAGTGTATGCACAGCAACCAAAAACAAATAGGACATGGTTTCAATTTCATACATCTACAGCACAAATCAGATGCTGAGCCCTTTCTCACGACCAGTGAGAAAGCGCTACCTGGATTGCAGGGAGGAAGCCCCAAAGCATGTGCCTCCATGCAGATGATCGTTCCACCGTACCTGGGTGGGTAGGTCGCCTGCCTAGATGAACACCAGCTGCTGCCGGCAGCTCAGGTCAGGGTGCCAGGATGTGCCGCCCCATTCCTCCCTGCCCCCCCCCCGAGCTCCAATAATGCACTACGTGAGTATACGGTGCATTATGGGGATCCCCCCTTCCCTCCCCGAGTCTGCCAGCCATGGCTGACAAACGAGCAGAGAAATGAGGTTAAGAGACTGCTCACTCCCTTAACCTCATTATAAAGGGTGGCTCCTTAGGCAGGTTTGCTGCCATGGTGCTGCTGGGATCGGCCTGATACTGGTGGTTCACATGCATGTTCAAAGCCAGGCTGGGCCCCCTTTGCCCAGTTTTTCACATGCGTGTGAACAGCCTTGCTGTTTAACAAAACCATGAGGCTCTTCTCACGATCGGTAAGAAGAGCCATGAGGGGGTTTGCGAGGAGAGCGGGCTCTCCCCACAGACAAGCAGTCAGTCTGCTCTGGGCGGCCACAGTAGCCGCCCACACGACTGCCTGCTCTGTCATGGAGCAAAGCATGGGCGGGGGAGTTCCAGGGCCACATGGCCCCTGGAAGCTCCAGCATGCCCTGCGCGAGTGCGCAGGGCATGCTGGAGAGACCCCCAAGCCGGAAGGCTGCTTTTCAGCCTCCCGGTTTATGGTCTCCTCGTGAGTTGCTGTGGCACAGAGCCATGCCACGGCTACTCGCGATAAATAAAACCAGGTTTGCGAAGCTCCCCTAGCCCGATTTTGGTGGACCGTGTGAATAGCCTCCTTGTCAATTTATAAGCCACAACCACATCAAGACTCTCCTTGATACCAATGGGCACCTTTTCATTTTATAATTTTTTCCTTCACTTCAGTGGGACTTGAGGACTCCCACCTTGTGGCATGCTTCTCAGCACTGGAAAGTCTAAGGGGGGGGGGGGGAATGGAACCTCCAGTATAGCTCTGAGTATACCTCTGAGTACATTATCCCTTGGGGGAAAGCTGAAGCTGTTTTGTATGTATTAGATGCTCTATGGAATCAAAAATGATGCCCCCAATAAGCCTAGCAACTGTGGAGGCCTGAAACCTTGTAGGTGTGCTCCCAGAGTAATTTTGAGAACTTTGCCTCAGCTAAAAAGCAGATTACTCAGTGCCCAGTACAATCCACAGACCTTGCAGAAGCCATTCTGGCTAGTTGAGAGGAGAGGAGAGCTAGTCTTGTGGAGAGGAGAGGAGAGCTGTTCTTGTGGTAGCAAGCATGACTTGTCCCCATAGCTAAGCAGGGTCTGCCCTGGTTGCATGTGAATGGGAGACTTGATATGTGAGCACTGCAAGATATTCCCCTCAGGGGATGAAGCTGCTCTGGGAAGAGCAGAAGGTTTCAAGTTCCCTCCCTGGCTTCTCCAAGATAGGGCTGAGAGAGATTCCTGCCTGCAACCTTGGAGAAGCCGCTGCCAGTCTGTGAAGACAATACTGAGCTAGATAGACCAATGGTCTGACTCAGTATATAGCAGTTTCCTATGTTTCCTATGTTACCATAAAAGATTCAATTCCTCAGTAATATGGAACTTGTTGAAGAAACACATATGTATCACTTTGAAAATTTGCCGCTGCCTTCGTCTCTTATGTGGTACCACAGACTGCCAGAGTTGAAAAGGGAACTTTAATAACATTTTCTTCATGAGCTTACTAGTTGGCCAAACAAAGGGTTAACTTCACTTCTTTTTTACAAGACAGCAACTCCTTGGCAAGCCTTTATTATGGTAATTTTCAAATTTACTGCAGTAAACTACAGGTAACCAAAAGGGCTGTTTGGTTGAAATGAACAACCCTTTTTGATGTGAGCCTAAGGAAATGTGTTTGGAATATTTAGGTCTCAAGTGAGATTCAAAGGTTATTCATTCACAAGTGAGATAAATTCATACCTGTCAAGTCAACTGAATCTTTTGTGTGATCACCAGATCTTTGAATTATTTATTCCCTTGTCCCTTCCTACAATCCCACCCCACTAAAAAACACACACACACATAGTCAAGAATATTCACATTCCTGTTTTTTGTTTTTTTTTCTGGACTTCCTTTTTTTTTAAAGGGAATGAATTCATTTTCATTTATTTCCCCCCACAGTTCTTTCCTCCTATTCCCCCCACCACACACACACACACACACACACACACACACACACACAGTTATGTGGAGCAGAGTGAAGACTAATGCCTAATATACAAGTAGGAAAGCCATGTGCATTTTGATATGGATTATGAGGACAGCTAGGACCTGTTCACCTCCTTAAATCTCCCACTCCACACTCTGCTCTCCATGGTGCAGAACCTGTTCAGACCTTGCCCAAACTGGTTCGGTGCTGAACCGGTGCTCGAACCACAGTTCATGCACATTCCTAACTGTGAACCAGTTTGGGCAAGGTCCAAACAGGTTCTGCGCCATGGAGAGCAGAGTGTGGAGTGGGAGATTTAAGGAGCAGAACAGGTCCTGGCTGCAGGTCCTAGCTGCAGTAGTAAAATGGCTAGCCAAGAAATTATAACAATAGAAAGGCAGGGATACAATACAACTGAATGGCAGAATAGCCAGGAAGACAGGGAGTAGAGGTGTGCATGAATCGTGGTTTGAGCACTGGTTCGACGTCACAGGGAGGGGAGTGCAGAGAGGGGGGCGGGAGCTTTAAGAAAGAGGAGAACAGGTCCTTACTAGCTCTCTGCTACCTCATGCAGTTTCCTTGGATGACACTCAGACCAAGTACCCCCTGCATGGTGCTAACACACACATGGCACATGGTTAACACACATGCCTGGACACCATGTGCATCCTGCACCACCTGGGGGAACTTGCACTTAGTGCTACCACAGCAGAAAACTGCATGGGGCAGTGGAGAGCAGGTAAGGACCTGCTCTCCTCTTTCTTAAAGCTTCCGCTTCCCTCCCTGTGGCACCGAACTGGTGCTCGAACCACAGTTTGTGCACACCCCTACCTCCAGTCTTCCTGGCTATTCTGCCATTCTTTTATATTGTACCCCTGACACACGATTAAAAAAACAACAGGTTAAGGTAGAGCTCGCTCCCTTAACCTCATTTAACTAGGTGGCTAGTTAGGCGGGTTTGCCGCTCTCTAGCCACTGGGATCGGGTACAATCCTGGTGGTGCACATGAGTGTGCAAAACCAGGCTGGGCTCCCTTAGCCTGGTTTTGCACACTCGTGTGAATAGCCTCTTTGTCTATTGTATTTCCCTGAATTCTATTTCCTTACGTAAACTCAACCAAAGACATTCCTGGGTCTCCTCACCCATTGGTCTAGATCCTTATGATTTAACTGGGCATCTCTGGATTCCTTGAAGCTGCACAATCCCTGTGGGCTTTTATAGCCTCTGGCTACAGCCCAATAAGACAGACTGGTTTCAGTCCAGTCTAGACAGCTTGGTGGCAGTCCAATCACGACAGACTCACTAGACAGACTGGTGGCAGTCCAGTCAAGATAACTCAGCGGGAAGCAGCTATTTGGTAAACTGAAAAGTGGAGAGCGAAAGCCCAGTGTGCATGACAGGAACTGGGAACACACACAAAACACAGTTGTCTCTGTTCCCACCGCCCACCTCCATAACAGAAGTCTATACTAAGGCAAGTCTGCTCCTAGTTCTGTGTCTTGGGCCTAGTTGTCATAGAGTTGGTATACCTACTGTATGCCTGGGCCATACCACTTCAGATTGCAGATGGAGGCTCACATGAACAAATGCTCTTCCATTGCCCTTTTCCCTGACCTCTAGTTTTCTATGTGGAAGAATGTTTTTTTGGAGGAACACTCAAACCTACACTCTGAAGTGGTCAGTCTAGACATAGATTTACTACGTCAACAAGAAGAAAACTTTAATGTATAACTAGAAGTTCAGGAAGCGATGCCAGGTAGGGATGGGTCTGGACCGGTCCGGAGGCCACTGTAAAGGCCTCCAGATTGTCCAGACTGGTCCGGACCTGGCCAGTTCGGTTTGGGTCAAGGGGGTTCCTTTAAGAGCGGGGGAGGGTTTACTTACCCCTCCCACCGCTTTGCCCCCTCCAGCGCTTGTATTTATTGTAAAAATTGGGGCAGCAGGATACCTCCCTGCCGCCCCTTCTTGCTCTTCAATGCAAAAGACTCCGACAAGCCTTTTGTGCAAGCGCACGCTGCGCGCGAGCTTCACATCTCCCCGACGCACATCAGGGAGACGTGAAGCTCACGCGTGGCGTGCGTGTGTGCAAAAGGCTTGTCGCCCCAATTTCTACAATAAATATGAGCGCTGGAGGGGGCAAAGCGGCGGGAGGGGTAAGTAAACCTCCCCCGCTCTTAAAGGAACCCACCCCACAGTGCCAGACCGCAGCTCTGTGGTTCCGTGCACACCCCTAATGCCAGGAGAAAAATGATTCTATCTTGTGTGCTGGGATTTCACCATCCATCCTTGCGCCATATTGCCTCATCTGCAGGACTTGCAACCAAGGAATCAAGGTAGTGTCAGCATGAGTGCTGTCAGGAGATACATTTCTATAGTATGGGTATTTTATGCCATATTAAAATACAATCTCCATCTTCAGAGGCAGTATGTCTCTTGCCAGCCACCTATGTGATGTCACCTCTTTCTCTCTCTCATTGCTAGCTGAAAGCAGTATGTGGCCACATTTGTTGGCGTTCATCCCTTTGCCTCTGACACCCTTCCCTCTGCTGTCTTTCTTTCTTCCCATCCCACCTCTTCCTAATCTAAATTTTGATTGCAATTCCTTGGCGTAGAGACTTTCTTTTGCATATGCACTCTGATGTAGAAGTAATAGTAGTTATCATTACTGGTAGTGCTGAAATTTGTAATTTGTTATGTTTGGTATGTAAATTTGTTCACCTTGCAATATTTGCTGTACTGTGAATCAAACACCTCCCCCCACCTGCGAAGTCCTTCTTTAACTTAGGAACTTAAATAACATTTTATGTATGTACCGTAAGCATTCAGCCAACTGGGTGCTCAAAGCCAGTTGCTTTGTTGGAGCATGCACAAAGCTTCTGCAGTATTAATCCCTGATGAAACTCTGGTTGATTGCTGTGAATTACATGATCAGTCCACCTTACCAAGATAGCTTTTGTTTAACGAGGTCCTTTCCTTTACCAGGTTTGCTCAGATACCACCCTTCATGACTAGGTTTCAACTAAAGTGGGAAGATTAACTCCCATTGAGTGCATACAGCCAAGTTATTAAATAAGGTAACCAGGAGAGCTTCCCTCAGGTAGAGAAACATGGAGTTAGGGTATACAGGAGGGAGCAACAGAGTCAGGAGATATTTCTTTAAAGTCGAGGCTAATTTTATTGAAGAACTGCAATTCACAAGTCAAAACACTAGTTAGTGATCTCCTGTAGAGCTCTTGGTAAGGGTTTTGCTTAAAAAGCTAGAGCTCTGAAGATGGCACCAAATTGACTCCAATATACATCCAGGAGTTAGCGTCAAGGGCCAGGGTTTAGCATTAAAGGTGATAGACAGAGAAGGGGAGACAGAGACAGTGATCTTATACCTATCCTTAGTTAGGACTGAGGATCACAGAAATTTTGCCTTCTGACTTGGGAAGGAGGTGTAGGCTTTGAGTTGTGTGGAGGGAATCAAAGTAGTGAGGTGTCTGGCTTGAGGAAACAGACTCTTGCCAACTTATGGACAGAGTCCACTGTCCAGAGGAACACTTCAGGTATCTCCCAGGGACGGGGAGCAAGCAAATTGCCCCATGTGAGAGAGTAAGGCTCTGTGGTGCAAGTGCAGAAACAAGATACTTCAGAAACAGAAGCAAACCAGAGGAGAAGGAACAGGACAAAAACACCATTCACACACACTAGTACTCATACCCAAAGAAGCAAGAGGATGAGGGGGATCTTATAAAGTGACCTGGGGAAATGAACAAGGGTGTGCCCATCCTGACAATGGTCCCTGATGGCCCAAACAAAAGGAATTGCCTGATTTCAGGCTATTGAGCTGCTAGTTCTTTTCAGGCACATTCCGTGCATTTTCAAAAGGGGCAATCCATAGGGGATTGCAGAAAGGTTCAGACACAGGTTGTTTGTGCAATGGAGAGTGATTCTCAGCATGATTGATCACAATCAGTGTTTCGGGGTTCTTATCTCTAGAGCAGAAGCAGTGACCTTGAATATTTTGGCTTTCTCCAAGTTTAATGGGGGGGGGGGGGATATTGGTCTATCCTTTATGCCTAGAGGCAGCAAAAAAATCCAGTCCAGTGCAATCATATTATTTATTTAGGGGCATCAGGAATGTGTCCAAATCAGGATTAATCACCATCCCATGGACATGTGGGTCACATTGTCTTTGCTAGAAGCAGAGACAACAATGTAGCTACTATGGAAAAGCCAAACATCTGGTCATGTGGGGTGCAGTAAAGCCAGGCAGGCAGGGCAACACATTCTCATAATAGTGTCTTCCCAATGGTGTCTCTTGCAGGGATGAAGCTATAATTGGGCAGACATGTTCAAGGAATATAAGCTGGCCAGCATCTAGGAACCACCTTACTCTCCTCCCTCCTCCACCTGACCAGTGCCTACTTCTGCTGCTGCCGCCTCAGGCCACTCACTACTGGTTACCCACTTACTGCCCCACACTGCCTCTGTTTGCCAGCTCCTGGCAGCCCTCAGCCCTTTCCCCCTCCAGCCGACCGATTGGCTGGCGCTCCTATTACCACCATCACTGCCAGCCACCACAGACCACCTCCCCCACTACTAGCTTTGGCACCTGAGCCCATTCTGCTTCCTTTGGGTTGGGAGCATGCTTGAAATAAGGGCATATATAGGCTCTGGAGGCACAGGGCACATGCATGCCCTCATTCCCAGGGGCTTCCGAGCCCGATGGAAGCAGGATGGGCCTGGGAGCTTTGACAAGTGAACAGGTTGGCCAGTGGCAGGAGTGGTGGTGAAGTGGAGCAGGTGAGTGGGGAGTTTGTGTGCACACAAACATGCACACACTATTGGTTGGGGGGGGCTACACTGCCACAGGGGAGGGAGGCTGCCCATGTTCAGTGCTTGAACGTGGGCCCATTCGCCTCTCACAACCTCACTGTTCTGTTGAGTGTCCAGATCTGACACTCTAGCTGTGTTCGTTTGCTGAGAAGGGGCAATTTGCATCTTCAAGTGGCTCTCTGCCATGGCTGGTGCATTGGAGTAAGTGCAAGGCAGGTGAAACCAAACGACAACCCACAGAGTAATACAATGATGTGCACGCACACAGCACTATGTGGGTGAATGCACCAATATTATGAACTGGGAGACTCCAAAGACAGGTAATGGTTTTCCAAACACTTGCTGGAAAAGCTTGTAAATACTGAGCCAATCTGAAATTGAACCAAGGGAGTTTGCAGATCACTACTTACAATAATAAGCACACAGAAAGAGACAGAATGACAGGTGAGATGGAGCTTTCAAGCAATAAATATGTGAGGAATCCGCATCCCAGTTCCTCCTTCCTTTTTTTGCCCCCCAAATCCCATGTGAATGTGCCCATAGTTCAGTAGCCTCTTTTGAATTGTCAAGAAGTCACACATTGTTCTTGAGCCACAGTTTGGTCACCCCTGACAGAGATCTAAATGACCCCAATGCAAATCCAATTGTTCACAAAACAGTGTGAAAATGACAGCTTCTTTAATTTGTAGAAACATCCAGTCCCGTTGGAAATTATAAAATGAAGAATAACAAAAACAACCAAAAAACCCCAAATAAAATGAAGAATAACAAGCGCAAGTAGGGTAAGATCATTTATCTTGATGGATGTCACCTTAGAGCACATATTATCCCGATCTCTCAAAGTGTTTTTTCTCCCTTATTTCATCTCTGACATTCATTGTAAATTTAATGATCCACATACGATTTGCTGGTGTCTAAGCCTAGTGTTTTGAATCATGAAACTACTGCTAAATTTATGGCACTGCAGTACCACTTAGTGAATCATTAAGCAGTACAGTGATTTTAATGATTTGGATCATACCGGACCTCATCACTATATAATGAGGTTCCATTTAGTGTAAATTTTATGTAAAAATTCAATTTGCAAACCAACAACATGAAACTACAACATTTTGTCACACTTGACATTGTATTTATTTATCCTGGTTTCCACTATAACTCAGGGTTACACAGAACCGGAACACTGTATCTGTATCGTTCTAACTACAGCAGGCTTAACCAGTAGAAACCAATGTTGGTTTTCCACCACTAATTCCTATACTTCAATTGCTATCTTTCTGAAAATTCCTTACACTAAAATGTTAAACCCCATTGGCCATGCTGCAGTAAAGGCTCCTGACATCATAATCACCATGCACAGTTGGGTGTCTCAGAACACAAACATGGCGTACGCACTGAAGCATTTCCTGCACTACTGAAAACTGGTTTAGTTCACACATGTATAATAATGAATCGGTGACTGCAGCTTCAAGTGATGACTCACGAGTATATAATCATTCATTCTCTCACCTGCAGACTGAAGTAGTATTGTCCAGGTAGTTTTACCTGTATCAAACATCTGCAGTTTGTGTAAACTTAGGAATCAGTGGTGGCCATTCACACATTGAGCTGCAATTTTTCTAGCATTGATTAATCAAGTGTGGTACATGCATTTGTTATGCAAGTGTATATGTTCCGGCCTTTTCAAAAGTTCAAGCCTACAAAATTTTAAGATATTTAAGGTTGAACTAAGGAAGTCCGTTTTGTTTGTCATAATTGAGGTAGGGATTTAGTGTATGACAAGCAAAGCTTATTTCTCCTGCTTTGTTCTTGAATCAATTTTGTTTGATTGGTGGTGGTTGTTTAATAAGAAAATTTACTTCTGGTATATGGGTTTTCCTTGAGAGTTCTTCTAGTAGTAGTAGTAGTAGTAGTAGTAGTAGTAGTAGTACCACCACCACCATTAGAATTTACTACCCTGAGGGTCCTTTCATAAGGATAAAAGGTTTTTTTCTTCTTTTTAAAAAAAACATACTATGTGAAACATGTTCACAGCCTGCTCTTGGAAACTCATTCTGCTGCCTAAGGCTATCATTCTATTCACACTTTCTTGGAATAAGTCCAATTAAACAAGGTGGAACTGCTTTGGAATAGGCATGAATAGTAGAGGACTACAGCTGGGCTTAGACACCACCTCCTGTTTAGGAATAGGACAATTTTACCTTTGGGTATGAATGACTGGATCTTTACCGGCTACAACTGCCAACTGGCCACAAAACAAAACAAAACCAGTCTGGCCTCTTCTTCAGTCTTTAATAGCTGCTTGATCTGCTTGATCTTCTTGTGAAGATTTTCTTAGCATAGCGTTAAACACTTCCACTTGATAATGTTTGCACATGTACTGATGTTAAAGGAGCAGCTACAACGGCTGGTTGAAAAATGATTACCAGCCACAGTGGCCAACAGCCAGGGATTATGGGAATTGAAGGCCAACATCTGCAGGAGGGCAGAGGCTGAGCAGCCCTAGATTAACCCTATTAGCAGGACAAGTCCTCCAGTGTGAATGCAATATTCATCCTATTCTACAGAAATGAAAAGGGGGGGAAATCTGCATTGCCAGGTAAAGTTCATGGATCTGTCAGGTCCTACACTGCAGTTGGTCATGGGACGGGCTTTCCTGCTATGCCTATCAGTTGTAACACAAGCTGCATCAAAGAACCCCAGTGCTTATTTTTATCCACAAGATAGTCTTGCTGCGCTTATGCTGGCAGAAAGAGGAGGGGTTCAGTGCTGCATTGGGCCTCCCTGCTCCAGTGGGCTCCCATGGTGGATGCATTTAACACAGTATGGTGCCTTAATTTTTCAAGGCAAATTTCAGCCGCTCTTGAGGTGCATTGATGTGCCCTTGCACAAGACTGGAAACCACTGTACTTACATTTGTATGAACAGAGATCCTCAAATCTAGATAAGTAGCTTCTTCCCCATGTATATCACTTGCTGGATCAGTAACTGCCAACATCAATCAAGAGCATATAATGTGCATGCATCCAAATGCAAATGTCTATTTACATTGCATTACATCCAGTTTGGTTGTGCATCACCATCCTCATGCTGGTGCAACTAGTCACATATAACACATGCAACTTGAGCTGAACTGGGGTGAGAAGCATGGGTATCTACAATCACAGGATCTTGAGGAGGAAATTAATACATCATAGGCAGCACCAAAAAGGTAATCTTGGGATCGGTTCCCCATCTCTGGCACCTCACTCAGCCAGGCATATTTGAAAGATCAGCATTAAAATAATATAGGCATTATTTGATTAGAACTTCCAACTTCTCTAATCATAACATAAATTTTAAACCTAGGCCTTCCATTGGTAGTCTTTTGTTGATCTTTTCATTAAGTTTGACCAAAAAAAAAAAAAAAATCTGATCAGGGATTGTGAGCGCTTCAGTAGTTTTAATTTTGCAGGCCACTGGGCCTTAATGTGAATGAAGGCTATTTGGAGGGGGTGGAGAAAACAATGTGGCTTTAAAAAAAAAAAAATAACAAGTGTATGTGCATGCAAAGGAATTACTGACATTTTGTAAAGTTCATAGTGTGATTCAGTATATTGCAGGGGTTTCCATCACGACACAAGAAAGTGCTTTAAAAGAGAGTCAAATACATCAACCTGACTCCCTGTTCCTTGCATATAAATGTTATTGATTGGTCTGTAGCAATATTTTACCTAAAATCAAAATTAAGAGCCATGGTAATTAAATGGAACCTTCATGCCCAGAGGCAGTACACCACTGAGTATCAGGTACTGGGGACAGACAAGAGGATGGAACTCAACCCGGAGCTATTATTTTTGGTGGCAATCCTGTATTTTTTGTACAGCACCTAGTTATTTTTTTAGAGACAATATGTTATGATTGTTATTATTATTACGATGACAATGATGATGATCCTCTACTTCTACTTCTGCTACTACTACTGCCACCACCACTACCACTACCATCTTATTGGGCTGCCGGAAGGCTTACTGAGACAATAAGACTATACTCACAAGCAGCCTAACCCAGGCTAGGGCAGCTCAGTCTGAGTTAGGCTGCTCACGTGCAGCACCGAGATCCACGTGGATCCTGGTGCTGCCTGCCTTCCTAATCTCACTTTGAAGCCCGACCTGTAGCCAAGTTTAAGGGCACGAGTGCTTTCAGCCCAAGTGCACACAAAGACGGGCGCCTAGAACACCCATCTCACAGGGGTATCCCCCCAATGCATCACACTCATCACATGGTGCATTGTGGGATATCTTGAGGCCGGGAGTGTTGTCCTGACCTCTGGAGATCCACGCTGCTGTAAGCAGTACGGATCATGTAGGCACATGGTTTGGATGCCAAAGACATGCACAGCAATCACCTGGGGGGGAAGATGGGTTGAACCCTGCCTTCCCCCTGCCTGCCCTTCCCACCCTGGAATTGGTCATGCGTACAGTTTTAATGTCTGTGAAGTACTCCCCATGACTTAGAAAAAGTTATATGAATAATGACTGACTTCCTGCGCAATCATCACGGGTGTTCCTGTTAGAGGTTGTTAATTTTTACCCCAGTGGGTAAAACAGCAGAGCACTCAGGAATGGGCACACACTCCAGTTACAGAGTGAGTAGCAGAGGATAGTTTAGTTGTTGCAGCTATTTAGAGAAAAACATATGGAGGTCCTTGTAGAACTAAACACTAAGTATTTATTGGTTAAGTACACTTGGATAGGAAAAACCTAAACCTAATCTAAAGAACTACATAGTGAATAGGTAAGGAGGGAAAGAGATGTTTCCATCTGTTCTCTAGGAGGGAAGGAAGGATTGTGACTCAGTACAGAAAGTGCAGAAGAGTCAGGTCAGGGATCATAGAGTGGAGAGAGGTAGAACAGTTAGGGAGACCTTTACTCACTATCTCTACTCCCAATGCACCTGGTGGTCATTAGGATAGTTGATGCAAAAGCTCGATGCTCTGCAAGTCCTTGTCCAACAGTTCCAACCAACTAGGGTTACTGCCTGTAATGGAAGAATGGCAGTTCAACTCCCATTAGCAGAGAAAAACCAGTTTGGGGGAAGTTCAGACAAGCAAGAGGTCTGGAGACAGTCTTTTAAGTTTGAAGAACAACAAGGATTTATTTAAAAGTTACAAAAGGATAGGAAAGCTGTGCTTGAGGCTTAAAGGGGAGAGAGACTAAACAAACAGCCATCTCTGGACAGACAAAAATGGAGACTAACACTGGAAGAACAAAGGGGAGGAATCCAGCACTTTTATCCATGACCCTAATAACCCCCAGGGGTCACTGTGAGACATTGCAGCTGAGAGCTGATGTTGCCAGGGTCCTAGATCCAACACTGTCCACAAGAAACGCAGCGCCAGCACTGTTGCACAAGTGGGCCTTTGCACAACCACTTAAAACAGTGTGCGGGCACTTGCATCACACTACTTCCATTGTTTCTGGAAATAGTACTGTGGAAGTGCCCATACACTGTTTTAACTGCCCAGCTGCCCATCTCTGCAACACCTTTCAGGCACACAACAGGTCCAGCGATTGGAAACACTGGTGTCGCACTGCACACATCAGTCACCATGATTATGAAGTTGGTTATTACTGATCATAAGTAGAGTTGAGAGGACTAACAATGACACAATAGTCACATGAATATCCTATTCCTGAAACACAATGTGGATTTAAAATAGTATACCTTTTCAGCCCCCTATATAGCATTAGCTTCAAATATTTCTTCCATATAAAGTAGTTGTGACAAAAACACGCAACCCACCAACCCTTAATAAATGCTAGTCAATTCATACTTCTGTCTGAAACACACCATATGTCCTCTAATACCTATGCACAATAGGGTGCGAGTTTAATGACTTTCTTATTGTGCCCCTGTTGTAATTAAGCTTCAAAGGACATATGGCATGTTGAAGTCTTAACAGTGAATTTTCTTGTTTGGATTGTTTTCCATTGCATGCTTAACATTCTTTCAATGTAGTTTCTAGTGGAAGAATAAAATTACATGTCAAACTCTTTCTTTAAAAACATCAGGTGAACATCCCTGACTCCACAGATATGAAAAGTAGAACTCCATTTAACATCAAAGTCAGGGATTTACCTACAGATTCTCTTTAGTATGAAGAGATAAACGGACCATATATCAAAAGGATCACTTCAACATAAAGGATGATATCAACGTTAGCCTACAGAAAAGGGAGGCAAAAACACACTGTGCCTCAGTCTGCTTGCCTATAAATGTAAAAAGCAGTAAATCACAAGAAAAATGATTTTAAACACAGAGGTCATTGCGGGGCGGGGGGATCACTACATAAAACAATTAAGAATTTTAAATATTTGTTGCCTCTATCTAATCAATTGGCTGAAAGGTGTGGTGCATGGCATACAAAGCAGGAAGGCAAGTGCCATTTCAAAGGCCATAGGCCAGTGGAAGATCAGCTCTCAGTATCCCCAGCAACCAGCATGGTCCCTTATTGAGAAGCATATTTTACCATACTGATAACAAGAATCATTAGGGAGCAAGCTTCCCCACACCCTTCTTTCACAACACACTCTAGTCAACGAGTGGCCACCACCACAAGCAGCAGGCCCCAGCTCTCTTCCACTTCCTCCTTTCCTTGTCATGTGCAGTAAAGCAAAGGACTATGTGCAGTGATTGGGAATGGAAACAGGATCATTAATGTCATTTCACACATTTTGCTTTACGGTACGAGGGGGAGAGGCTGCCACTTGTGGTCCTGGCTATAAAGTGGCCATAAGGTGTCCATGTGGTTTCAAACTCTTATTTTGATTGATTGAATGAATGATTGATTGATTCTGCCCCATATAAAATCTCTGGGTGGTTTACAAATTGAAACACAACAATTGAAGCCTTAAGTAATATAAAACTAATAATGCAACATGTGATTGCACCATGTGATCGCACAAGAGGTAAACAGTTCTAGTACTGCCCTCGTACGCAGTACCCATCACCACATGTGTTAGATCCCTGCAGTGGCACAGGTGGTTCTGCAACACCCATGTTACTCTGTGGGACACGCAAGCCCTTATATATTAATTTAAACCTCAACATTTCATTTCAATTTTGTAAACATGCAAGCATGCAAAATTTGTATGTATGCATTGCTTTGGTCTGGTTTACACTGTACTTCAGCATATAGGTTCTACACATAGGATACACATTTATTTTCACATGTTTATCCTGTCCTCCTCCAAGGTGTTTCAATAGGTGTACATGTCCCCTCCACAGACACACACTATTTTACCATCACAACAACCCTGTGAGACTGGGAAAGAGTGACTGACCTAGGTCTTCTACTGAGCCTCATGGCTGCAGGAAGATTTGAACCCTAGTCTGAGTCCAAGCTATACACACTGGTTCTCAATTTATAATTGAGGGCCACAGTTGATCAAATGTTTAAGGCCTCAACAAACCTACATCCAAGCCATGCTGCTCATCTCCTTGCCTGAGGCTGAACCCCACCTTCATTTCTCTGTTTCAATTCACAGCTCCAGCAACATGACTCTGTCCCCTGCCAATTCTCCCCATCTGAGCAGTAGATCTCAGCCCTTGACTTTCACCTAAGTTCCTGTTCTAACTGCTCCAGTCTGAGTATCTATCAGTTAAGGGTTCCTGGATACATTACTGCAGCAGTAAGGAGCAGCTTCCCTTGGGTTTCGTCTCACACTGCCATGGTAACTTTTCAATTATGTGTGCACGTGTGTGTGTTTGAGTGTGTGTGTGCTTTAGTAGTAGTGTAAGACTGCACAATATGGAAATGATTCCCATGCTTGTGTGTGTGTGTGTGTTTGAACATACAAAGGAGAGCTCAAAATCTTGAATTCATGTGAGCAGAGCCAGCCAATCAAATGGGTTCTTCATACCCATTACCACCTCTCAGAACATACAATAATTACGTGGGAAGCACCTGTTCCTTTGGACCCACCATCCTGTTCCAGGCTTCCAAATGTAACTACAGTGGCATGAGAAGAAGTTCAAAATCAGTCTTCCATCACAAGAATAGAGCTCATAGGTTTACTAGCTCATACATAACTTGAAAGGTAGTAGAAAGTTGTGGTTGTTGACAGTATCTATACCAAATTTTTAATGACTAATGCTAATTGTCTTTCCAACTGGGTTTCTTAAAATTTGTTTTGGTTTTTCCCTTTGTTTTAGATCTCTGTGAATAAACTTGTGAATCTGAATGTAGTTCTTAGTGTCCATATCACAAAACTGCAGGAGGTTCTAATTAGAATCTTGGTTGGAAATCTCAGCATGATCAACTGCCACTGTCCTTTCAAAGTCCGGGGAAAACCGAATCAAGGCACAGCACAGGGAACCTTCTATTGCCCTGGGAAAAAAATAATGTGAACCTTTAAGTTGCCAACAATCTGTTGTTTTTCCACAAGTGATAAATTCACTAAAAATAATGTGGACAAGAAATTAGAACCTTTGCAATGTTTTCAGCATGAAGCATTTGTTTCTGTTATAGAAAAGAACATGAAAGCCAAAGAAACTTCAGTAGCTATAATACAGCAGCAAGTTATAGCTGTCTCTCCTGGTTTGTTTTTATGTCCTGCTGAGGGTTGCATCTGTGCTGAAATTAACAGATCCATGTTAACTAGCTGTGTGTGCAACATTTGAACAATCTGAGTTTACCTGCAAAATAGGCAGTAACAGAGATTTCAATACAGCCTTAAACCATCATATTTTAAAGATAAATCTTTTAATACAAAACTAGCATCATGAATTAATAATCTCACTCTATTTGAAAAGTTTGCTCACCATCATCTTACAGCAATTTCCCAAATCTGTAGAAATTTCCTATTTCTTAGATCTTTAACACAGTGAAGCCATGCTCACAATGAGCTCTAGGAACACAGGAACACAGGAAGCTGCCATATACTGAGTCAGACCATTGGTTTATCTAGCTCAGGATTGTCTTCACAGACCAGCAGTGGCTTCTCCAAGGTTGCAGGCAGGAATCTCTCTCAGCCGTATCTTGGAGATGTCAGGGAGGGAACTTGAAACCCTTTGCTCTTCCCAGAGTGGCTCCATCCCCTATGGGGAATATCTTACATTTCTAGTCTTCTAGACTGGGCTTCGTTCTCCTGGCCTCCAGATGTCTGTGCTATTCACTGTGTGGATAATGTGGGCACATGAGCAGCATGGCTTCAGAGAATCAGGCAGTCATAGGAATGATCCTTCTTTCCCCCTAGCTCTCTCCAGCCCTAGGTATAATGGTCATGTGAACAACCTTTTTGTTAGACAAACGTCACAAAATCTATACGTATTTTGGTCTGGAAATGATTTGATTTAAACTTACATAATACTTACATCTTTCTAACTTCTGTTGAAATATAGGGTTGTAAGTTGTTAAAACATACCACTTTTCAACAAAAGGTTCTCAAAGAGTTTACATAGTGAAGGTATAAGAAAATGGTTCCGTGTTCCAGAAATGTGCACAATCTAAAGCCCCAAAGGAGACACCAGCAAGCACTGGAGAAATGCTTTCCTGGGATGGAGAGGGACAGTTGCTCTTACTTGTTAAAAATAAGAAAACAGCCATTTTAAAAGGTGCTTCTTTGCCCAGTTAGTGGGAAATAACATGAGCTGGTAAAAGTCTACCCACTAACTTCATGCCTGATATTAAACCTTATATGAAAGACGAGGTCATTCAACATGAGACACATTGGGTCAGTTTGGACTATACTTTGTCGATTGACATGCACATCTCACTCACACACCCCAGTGTACCATTAATCATGTAGGGATGCAGTTCATCCAATCTACACACATTTAAAATACTGTACTACTTTAAAACAGTGTTTGGACCTTGTGTAGAGGAGCAGTTCAGATGAATGAGATTAAGGAAAAGTGTAGTGTGGGGCCGCGGTGGTGGTAGTGTATGCACTCATGGTGCACTCATCTTTATTGCGTGAGGTGGGCTGGTTTGACAAAGTATTGCCCAAATTGGCTGCTAGAAGTTTTGGGTGCCAAAGTAAAGCGTGAACTCCTACAATCAGCCATTTATTTTCGCTCATTGTCCTCATCACCAATAAAGGTCCTACTGCAAATATTGTTGTATCATGTTCCAGATTTCCCCAATTGGGAGAAAGTTCCAACCAAGCCTTGATGGGGTCAGTTTCCTTTTGATGAGGCTTATGGTGTAGTGTCCTTGGAATAACTGTATATTTACAAATATATATGTATAAAAGGCATGAGATAGAGAGCAGACAGTACTTGATGGACAGTAACCTTTTTGATCCAGTTCCAAAATTCAAACTGCTTTCTCTTTTTCTGGTCAAATTCAAAATTGCCTTCTTGATGAATCCTTCACTCCATATTCTGCCTGAGCAAACCAGTTTCACAGCCCTCTTGTGCACATGCAAGCTTGCACTTGATCCTGTGGTCATTCAGTGATAAATAATATGCATGTGTGAACAAGACTACAGAATTAAAAATGTCATAAAGCGGGTGGCATAAAAATGCCATAAAATGCCAATTCTCACTTAATCCAAGCAGTCATTTTTGTTCATAAATTTTATCTATCAAGAATATCTTAAATATCAATTTAATTTAGCAATCATTTTCAAAAAATAGCTCATAGTTTTGAGCACTTCCAAATATCTCTGGGCTATCATGACCCACTGAAGACCCTAAATTCATTCCAGTGCAGCCACAGGACTAGCTGTCTGTCTCTGAGGTGGTAAAGCAATCCCTGGGCTGTACCACTTCAGACACAATTAAAATATTAAGCTAAAAATATAAAGCAGACGCATAAAAGCAATACAGAGTACAAAGAGCAGCAGCAGATACAATCAAATAAAAGCCTGTGTAAAATGCCACAATTTAACATGCTTTCTAAAAGCTGAACATTCCAGAGTCTGGGGGCAGCAACGGAGAAGACCCTCTCCTGCATTCACGACATAGTCGGCACCTGGAGCAGAGCCCCCTCAGATGACCTCAACAAGCGGGCAGCAACCCTTGGGAGCAGGCGGCCCTTCAGGTATCCCAGGCCCAAACTGTTAAGGGCTTTAAAGGTTTAAAACAGCACCTTGAATTGGACCCAGAAATGAACTGGCAGCCAGTGCAGCTCTTTCAGGATGGGTGTGATGTGTTCCCACCAGGCAGCTCTGGACAAAACCCTAGCTGCCGCAGTTTGCACTAGCTGCAGTTTCCGGGTATTCTTCAAGGGCAGCCCCACATAGAGTGCATTACAATAATCCAGCCGTGACATGACTAAGGCATGGGTAACTGTGGCCAGATCTACCACATGTCCCATATTAGGATCATTTCATAATTACTTAAGAGCAGGGAAAGCTTTGTGCTTCTCCTTTCCCAGCTTCTGCTAGAATATGTAAGGTTCCACATATAAATGAGGTTCCACAGACAATGACATTAATGAATCTCTATAGTGAGGAATGGCATGTGCATTTGTGCATTGTTTTCTTTACCTGCCTCTAGTAATGTATGAACCTGCCTTTATGCGAAAGGGTAAACTGATAATATAGATGAACTCTATGTACCAATCCTCACCACATTTTGCCGAGTGGACCTCTTGTTCTCAATCAGCAGCCCTCCATACCACATGGCAAATTCCTTTTGAAACTCAAAAAAAGCTGTTTATAACTGCAGGGCAGTTAGCTTTTCAAAGGGAAAAAAAAATACAGGTTCGTAATGCGCAAGCCCAGTCTATAGTCTCTGTTTGATTCCTTCAGTTTTCATGGAAAAAAGTATCGGCAACTTCTGTGGAGTGTAATTCCCAGGAAGCATGCTTAGAGGTGAAATTTTAAGATTGCAACTTTGTGCAGTTCCCATTCAGTTCAATTCAGCTGGTGCAAAAGAACATTGCTTGTGCCCTTGGAGTAGCCATTCATAACCATCACTGCAAGCAGAAAGCTGAAGTGCGTTTTCTGCAAAAATACATTTACAGCTAAATTGCTAAAGAATTACACCAGTGCAGACTTTGGCCCAAGATGTTAATGTACACCATATTTTATAGAGCCACTTAGTGAAATTAAAGATAGCATCCCACATAATAAGACTTTAGAAGATGTGTTTCTATACAGATACACTTGCCATTCATATACAATGACTTTTGATATTATTTCTATTTGAATTTCCTTTTCAATTTTTTTAGAATTTCCCTCCATTTAAGAAATTGGAGCCTTTAATCATTCTTAATGCACACACGCACCAAAAAAGGGACGCTATATTAACTATGTCATGGTACAGCTATTAATGATACTCAAAGGACTGAAAATTACCATTTCGGATGTGTCCAGAGCAGCAAACTGGTAAACAAGCCTGCAGTTAGTGCTATGGATGATTTGAATCAACAAGGGTGAAAAGATTTGGTTACTCTGTGTATTAGCGCTAATAGGAATAGATTATAGAGGAATATTTGTGATGTGACCTTCTGTGCACTAATTGAAATAGTATTCAGAGTCAGCAGCGGAGTAATCAAGTTAAACACTGAATCATAAATCATCATGAAAAGTGCTGTCACAACCAAGCCATTAATGCCCTGTATTGCTGGGCAGCCTCACGAAAATATCTGCTATGCCGATCTTTAGGTTAATAGGAACAGAAATGGCATTTAAAGACTATTTGGATCAAATCTGCTCCGAGGTTGAAAGTGTTACTCTGTTAATTTACTGGTAATTTGAAGTGATGTAGTTAGGGTTAGCAGCCACACAGCTGAGCCCCAGAGAGCTAAACAAAAGGCAGTGGGAGTTTCTTCCAATATTTATTTAACTGCTGTAGGGTGCAAAATGAGGTCCATCTAAATGCACATATGGCGCTTCTTTTGTTTTCTTAGATCTTGTACTATGTTTAAGACCAAGAAATCTAAAAAGATTTCTATTTCATAACAAGATGAAGCGCCAAGCTCAGCCTGTGGCTCTGATCCAGCCATGCACACATGAAGCAGCGGAGTCTTCAGAGCCCTTCTTTAAAAGCTAAAATGCCCCCTATCAATTGTTTGACAATGAAGACGGTGATGGAGCTGAATCCAGCATATAGCCACCATCTAGACTGATATGTCTGTTTCTAAGTATAATAAGCAATGTGAAAATTACATTTTATTCTGAACATTTTAATAGCTGAGTTTATAAGAAATGAGCTTGCATCATTATAATTTAGAAGGCACTCTACAAAAATAAATATACATATGAATTAATACAATTGAGAACTCAGGTCGGTCCTTCAAGTATCCAGGTCCCAAGTCATATACATCTTTAAAGGTAAGCACTCACACTTGGGCCACATTCTCACGCAACATGAAACCGGAGGTCGCCGGACCCACAGTTAATTTTTCAAACTGTGAATCGCATCACAGACATTCATTCAACCACAGACTGGCAAGCTCTGTTTTCAGGGCAGGGGAATCCATCTCTCTTCCCTATCCGCCGAGGTCACATCCCAGCAAGCCAGCCCTGGATTAACCATAAGGCAAAACAAGCATGTGCTTAGGGCATCAAGGGAAGAAGGACACCACAGAGTTTCCCCCCTAGCCATCATGCCCTTAACTCTTTCACTGAACATAAGAACAGCCCTGCTCGATCAGGCCCAAGGCCCATCTAGTACAGCATTTTGTTTCACACAGTGGCCCACCAGATGACGCTGAAAGCCACAGGCAGGAGTTGAGGGCATGCCCTCTCTCCTCCTGCTGTTATTCACCTGCAACTGGAACTCAGAGGCATCCTGCCTTTGAGGCTGGAGGTGGCCCACAGCCCTCCAACTAGTAGCCAATGATAGACCTCTCCTCCATGAAGTTATCCAAACCCCTCTTAAAGCTATCCAGGTTGTTGGCTGTCACCACATCTTGTGGCAGAGAATTCCACAAAAAGTACTTCCGTTTGTTGGTCCTAGGTTTCCTGGCAATCAATTTCATGGGATGACCCATGGTTCTAGTGTTATGGGAGAGGGAGAATAATTTCTCTCTATCCACTTTCTCCACACCATGCATGGTTTTATAGACCTCTATCATGTCTCCCCACAGTCGTCTTTTTTCTAAACTATAAAGTCCCAGGTGTTGTAGCCTTGCCTCATAAGAAAGGTGCTCTAAGTCCCCGATCACCTTGGTTACCCTCTTCTGCACCTTTTCCAGTTCTACAATGTCCTTTTAAAAATGTGGTGACCAGAATTGTATGCAGTACTCCAGGTGTAGCCGCACCATAGTTTTGTATAAGGGCATTATAATGTTAGCCGTTTTATTTTCAATCCCCTTCCTAATGATCCCTAGCATGGAATTGGCCTTTTTCACATCTGCTGCACATTGAGTCGTCACTTTCAACAAGCTGTCCACCATGACTCCAAGATCCCTCTCCTGGTCAGTCACCGCCAGCTCAGATCCCATCAGCGTATACTTGAAGTTGGGTTTTTTTGTCCCAATGTGCATCACTTTACACTTGCCAACATTGAAGCACATTTGCCATTTTGTTGCCCACTCCCCCAGTTTGGAGAGAACCTTTTGGAGCTCCTCAAAATTTGTTTTGGATTTCACTACCCAAAAGAGTTTGGTATCATCTGCAAATTTGGCCACCTCGCTGCTTACCCCTACTTCTAGATCATTTATCTCTGACATCTCTTTTATCATCTCTGACAGCTTTTAAAAAGTCTTTAAAAACACATTTCTTCACCCAGGCTTTTAATTAATGTTGTTTTAATGGTTTTAATGCTGTTTTAAAATGTTGTTTTGAAATCTTTAAATTGTTGAAATGTGTGTGTCCCACCCCCCCATTTTTGTCTTAACGGATGTTTTGCTTTGTTTTTATTCTGTTGTAAACCGCCCAGAGATGTAAGTTTGGGGCAGTATAAAAATGTTTTAATAAATAAATAAATAAATAAATAATTTCTGAATAAATAATTTATGAATAAATTTAAAAGCACGAGTCCCAGTACAGATCCCTGGGGAACCCCACTTCTTACTTTCCTCCATTGTAAAAACTTTCCATTTATCCCTACCCTCTGTTTCCAGTCTTTCAACCAGTTTGCAATCCACATATGTCTTTGTCCCCTTATCCCATGACTGCTACGTTTTCTCAGGAGTCTTTGATGAGGAACTTTGTTGAAAGCTTTTTGGAAGTCCAGGTATACTATGTCAACTGCATCACCTTGATCCACATACTTGTTGACACTCTCAAAGAACCCCAAAAGGTTGGTAAGGAAAGATTTACCTTTGCAGAAGCCATGCTGGTTCTCCCCCAGCAGGGCCTGATCTTCTATGTGCTTTACAATTTTTTCCTTGAGGATGCTTTCCATCAATTTGCCTGGAATGGACATTAATCTAACCGGCCTGTAATTTCCCGGATCACCCCTGGATCCCTTTTTGAAAATCGGTGTAACATTTGCTACTTTCCAGTCCTCCGGTACGGAGTCTGATTGCAGGGATAAGTTATATATTTTGGAAAGGAGGTAAGCAATTTCACATTTGAGTTCTTTGAGGACTCTTGGATGGATGCCATCTGGCTCTGGCGATTTGTTAGTTTTCAGTTTTCCCAGACAGTTTAGAACACCATCTCTTGGCACTTCTATCTGACTCAGTTCTTTAGCCTCCATCCCTGAAAAGTCTGGTTCAGGAACAGGTATATGCTCTGTATCCTCTGCTTTTAAGATGGACACAAATAACTCATTGAGCTTCTCTGCAACCTCCATATCCTCCTTAATAATCCCTTTCACTCCCTCATAGTCTAATAGTCCAACAGCCTCCCTGGCAGGTTTCCTGCTTCTGATGTATTTAAAGAAGTTTTTATTATCCCCCTTGATACTTTTACCTAAATGTTCCTCAAACTCTCTTTTCACCTCCCTTACTGTCACCATGCATTTCTTTTGTCACCTTGCATTTCACTGCCACACTCAACTTTAGTTTAGTTTAGTTTAGAAAACTTTAGTTTTCTTCTGCGTGATCCCCACCGCACATTAAGGTCATCTGAGGAGGTTCGTCTCCAGTTACCACCAGCTCATCTGGTGGCGACTCAGAGGCACGCCTTCTCTATAGCTGCTACAGGGCTGTGGAATGCGCTCCCTGAGGAAATCCGCAATTTGAATTCTCTATTAGCCTTCAGGAGAGCCCTTAAAATGTATTTGTTTGGCCTGGAAAAGATAACAGAACAAATTATAAAGCAAAGGGTCTGTAAACTTATTGATAACAATGCAAGGATTAGTACAACCTAGCATGGATTTGTAAATAATAAATCCTGCTAGACTATTATCCTTTTCTATCAGTAGATTGGGGGAATACTCTAGATGCAATCTATTTTTATTTCAGCAAAGCATTTGAAAAGTTCCTCATGATATTTTGGTTAGCAAACTATCCAAATGTAGGCTAGATGATAATACCATCCGACGATATTATGGTATTCACAACTGGATGGAAAACTGTACACAGAGCGCTCATCAATGGCTCCTTCTCAAACTGGAGGAAGATTTCATGTGGAGTGCTGCAAATCTCTGTCCTGGGCCTGGGGATCAGGTGGCCATTGACCCAGTATTTTACCGATAATCTTTATCGGAAGCCAGCTTGGAAAGAAAGTCTCTCGAAGCTGGCTGCCAACATGGATTTAAAGCACTGCACCCGCTGGCACAGTGGGTGCTTCCTGGAGGGGTTACCTAGCCCCCCACCCCCGTTTTTGGTGATGCCCTCCTTAAAAACCAACCCAGAGCTGGTTTGGAGAGAAAGTCCCTACAAGCTGCGGGGCTGGTTTTGTTCCAATATTAGTATCAGAGGTAGAAGGATTTCCAATAAACCAGCAGGGATCTTAGTCAGAATTCTGACTATCAGGGCTTCCTGTTGTATCAAAATCCTTCCAATAATGCCTGATGTTTATTTGTGTGTTTGTTTATAAACCACCTAGCACATTGATCTCGAGATGATGTACAATGATTTTTTTTAAAGTAGAATAAAACAACTAAAACAATTTTAAAAACTGGGTATATTGGTCCAATAGTACTATCAGATGGATATGATTGTACAGCCCTCATAGCTAGCACCTCATAAGACAGGAATAAAATTGACAAAATGCAAAATTTGGCTTCAAATAACAACATGAAATTCAACAAGAACAAATACAAATTCCTGCATTTAGGCAAAAAGGCGGGGGAAAGACCAAATGGCCACATTTGCATATAACATGAAACTAGAGGTTGCCAAATCCATGGTTAATTTTTCAAAGGGTGAATTGCATCACAGATGTTCGTCCAACCACAGTCCGGCAACCTCCGTTTTCAGGGCAGGAGAGCCCTCCCTCTTCCTGGTCAGCTGAGGCCGCATCCCAGCAAGCACCATACCGCTTGACCAAACCACACTTCTGCCCCCATGGCAGCTTGCTACCAGGGGACTAGCACTCTCATGAGAGGACCAATCTACTGGGGAGGACCTTAGGCTCAACAAGCCCTTAAGTCATCCATTGCACACTCATGAGCTGAGCACTTGCATGGGATACCCGCTCTCTCCGGTAGATAGAACTTTTGCACAGCTGCCCACTCTTCTCCAGGGAATCCTTTCGCACACCCAAAGGAGATTTTGATGCTCCATGTGTCCAGGCATAGCCGGGTGGACAGACTGTCAAAATACTGGGACCAGGGATGGATCTTTACTCTCATTCAAAATTCCTGGGTTTGGGCCAGCATTGAACCATATGCAGATCTGCTACTGCAGAGAATGGGGAGGAGGGGAGCCCCGGTTTACAGTGAACCCATGAGAGTGGGGTCACTGCTCCAGGCAAAAAAAAAAAAAAGTTCAAATGGGTGGATGGGCTGGCAGAAAGCACATGTTGACAGCTTCTTCATGGCAGCCACCAAGACAGGGAAAGCTGTTACCAGGATATCCATTTTCGCAGCTTACTTGTATAGAGCAACTGGCCTGACACTCTTGTGAAAGAGCAGTCCATGGGAGAAAGGGATTGTTGTTACATATTAGTGATTCTGTCCGACACCCCTGTCCCCACAGACAGTTCTTCTCATTGGTTGTGAAGGGGTATCCCCATGGCCTTACACTCTCATGAGTGAGTGGTCTGCTCAGGAACAGCATCCATCCTCATCACATATGAGGAATAGCTCCTTTCACTGGGGCAGTACTGATACTGCTACCCGGCCCTTCTCATGAGTAAGCCTAAGGACCATACAGGTACCACCAAGGGGAAGGGGCTGAGTCTAAAACCTCAATGAGTGTCCTATGTATACAGCCACGAATGCCTTGGAACCCCTTCTCCTTGAACCCCAACTTCATCCCCTGCGGGTCACCCACCTAAATAATGTTGTTCTCACCAGGAGTTCCACTACCAGGAGATCCCACTTCCTTGACTATCTCGCAGAAGGTGGATGTGTCGACTGCAAACTACAACTGAGAAAGAGACTACCTGTCTCTACCTCAGAGCTTGTAAATGGTTATGGTGAGCCTCTCCCATGCTGAGATAGTACAGTGCATCACAGTGTACTGACAATGGAGCATGGGCTCCATATC
Organism: Hemicordylus capensis; assembly: GCF_027244095.1. Lineage (NCBI taxonomy): Eukaryota > Metazoa > Chordata > Lepidosauria > Squamata > Cordylidae > Hemicordylus > Hemicordylus capensis. The sequence continues at coordinate 169,973,915 of NC_069659.1, read as the reverse complement.
GCTTGATAGGTGATACGATAAGGGGGTGGGCATTGGTGGTGGTTGATCTGCCCCTTATTCTGTCACATGCAGCCCACAAGCTGCCTCAATGCATCCTGAAGAGCTCCTGTTTTAAGCCATAAGGCACGTGTAAATGGCCCATTTCTTGCCCCCTTCCTAAACACCCTCCTTGGTTGTTTGAGGACTCTAGCCCTCTTGTTCCTGGTGGTGTGTGGGCCCCCTCTCTCCCCCATGCTCAAAGTTCCATGGACCTTGGATTCTCTCCTTGCCAAGGGAGCCTCTTCGACCTTTTCAGGGGCGGGCAAGAAGGGGCGGGCAAGACTTCTTTCCTTTTATGCTTTCCCTTAGAAACACTTCAGGAAATTGTTGGCGGGTCCCTGCTCCTTCTTGTTTACCTCCAGGGGAGCCCTTAAAGACCTTGCATGCTGCCAGAGGCATGCTGCCCCTTGTTATTTGAGTGCTGCCCCACCCCAGCATAGACAGCAATCCCTTTTCTCTTTGGCCAGTGGGAATGGATTTGAGGGATCGAATGAATAAAATTAGCACCTGTTTTAAGGACAAAGAAACAAGATTTATTCAAAGAAGCATAAAGACAACATGCTCTTTGCAAACATTTTAGAAGAGGACAGCAAACCTTTTGCGGTTTCAAACTAGTGGGTGCAGGCTTTTAAGCTTTTGGTTTCAGAGTTTGCAAACTCCAGTGGTGATGTGGCTGCCAATCTGGGCGGGTGTATGCGATGGGCCCCCATCGCCTGCATGCTTGTGCAGGACTGGATGTATGTGGGTGTGGCCAGGCAAACAGTCCCATAGGGCCAAGTGCAGGGACATTGCCCTCATGCCCTTGAGGCCCCATCAAGATTGTCTACTGCCAAAATTCCATTACAGTGCAGTGGAGAGCATAAAACAATGGAGCAGCTGTAGGGCAGTATGGGACAAATGGGGTGGCCATCAATGACAGATTCATTGAGTGCTCATAGGTAGGAAGCAGGTGGGGGTGTGAGAATGGTCAAGGGTTTCCTTGGAGGGCCCTTGGCTCAACATCTGTGCTCTATTATTGGAGTACGTCGAGAATCCTCTTGCCTACCAACCCCCTCATCCAAGCATCCCCACTGGTTCAAAAGTTAATAAGCAGCCTTCTTGACAATTACCGGGCTCTTGCATGGGGAGGAAATGGGTCTTCCATTGTAGAGTCAGCCCACAAGGGGAGGGGCAGGTGTGTTGGAACTAAATGGTGTACCCCCACAGCGGCAGCCCACTGGCATTTGGCCAGGTAGCACTTTTACAGCAGAGAACTGTTTTGGAGATGCTGCAATGGAGCAACAGTAAGAGCAATCTGGGCCCCGCACTTTTCACAGCAGCATAATCTTTTGTTCTGCTTATGGAGAAGAGAACATTTGCTGTGGGTGCATTGGCATCCCCTGCTTGCCACCTTCCATCTGCCTGAGACCCTGGCAACAGTGACTGATGTTGGTGCACATCTGTGCATCAGGTAACACTTTTCCTATGCCAGGCCAACTTTGTCGAGTGTGGGCAGGACAATAGCATGGGTTGTTCTGTGAGAGGCATTGCTGTATTAGGTACATAAGCACTAGGCAACTTCTGTGGAGTGCCACTATCTATTGGAGGGGGCTCTGTTGGGGTGCAGTGCTGCGGCACAGCATTTTGGGGTGCACACCTGTGTTTCTGCATGGACAGCTGCCAGCTTGGCTGAAGCAGTGAAACATGTGCAGCCATGGGTGTGAGTGCCTCCCTACTGCCCACTGTCTCCGTCCCTCCCCGCAAATCTGCGGGGGGTGGGCAGTCTCCATTGACAGCAGCAGAAAACCAGGAATAGCCAAAAGGGTTGTGTTTCTTTAAGTTTCTGAAACACTTCACTGTTGCCAGGCAGAATGGGGAATAGAAAGGAGAACGGCAGGAGCATGGCACAGTGGCTAAGAAACAGCCAGCAAGAAATGTGGTGTGCATAGATCAGCTAAGTCCCTGGACAGGTCTGCGCCACTGCCTCAGTGATTACAGTTCCAAAATCACCATGAAACTGGTTATGGCGGAATCCAGGTTCAGACATAACCCTCCGGCAGCCAAACTGGAGGTTTTGACGGAGAACCTTTGTGCAAACTGAAGGTTCAAACTGGAGTTTGGCAAGGCAAACTGCAGGTTGCTCTCCGTTTGAAACCACGGCTTCACAAATTTGGGCATAATGGAGTTCCAACATCTGCCCCGTTTAACTCTGGTTTCATGTTAGGTCTGAATTCGGCCATAGGAAACAATCTAGATCTTTAGTGTCTGTTCAAGCTTACACGATGTTACCTTATTATTCTATGAATTTTATATATTGCACGTATGATTTAATATATTGTATGTATTTATTTCAGATTGATTTTTTAAATGCTGTAGAGTTGCAATACTATAAGACAAGGGATATTAAGACATAACAGACATAACACCAGAAGCATAAACAAAATGCATAGAAGGCCCAGCAAACCAAAAGGCAAAAAAATGAACAAAGGAAGTTACCACCGTAATTTATGCACTCTGCAACTTATGCTGTATTTCTTGTTTTTAATAATGTCTGGGTCTTTATATCTGTTTTTCAACCGACAGGATTTTGTCAAATGTATTATGTGAATGTTTAACCTTATTTCAAACTGATTCTCATTTGCAATACTAGAAGACCAGGGATATGAAGACATAACCATTACAACTCTCATGAATTCTAATAACCAGGATATAGAAAGTATATATTCTGCTGATCCTGTCTTGAATATTCCCTTAAACTTCTAAGTCACTCAATGATAAGAGGCCGATCTAAGTGCTTCCACTGCATTAATCAAATACCAGGTCTAATTAAAACTGCCGTGCACAAAGCTTTTTCAAAATGTTGCTCAGGTATTGCAATAATTTCTGATCACCCAAGCCTGGAAGACAAATAATTAGGAGCTGCCAGAGCATTCTGATGAGTGATGTCAGCATCTCCAAGTGACCTTCCCTCCACTAATTAATTTTCATCTTAAGAAAAGAGACCCTGTTGTTGCACATTATTAATTGAGTTCACTAAAAGATGCGCCTGATTAATTTTTGTTGATAATACTTGTCATTCCAGGCAGCGGCTGTAATCATTCTATTGGGTTTTATTTTTTTAAAGTTGATCTAGGTCTTTTGCAATGCGACTAATACAATCACCCCAAAACGGAAAATGTAGGGAAAGGGCATAATACATAAGGTGCCTACATGGGTTGGGTTGTTTTTCATTGCTTGCTTGGGGCAAATGTAACAGTGATTTCTGGTTGGCTAACTTCTTCTTTGTTGAGCAAGGGTGGCTCCAGAAGGGGGACGAGTGTCCCCTCAGAAAAGTAGTTGCCCTCCCAGCTGCCCCTGCAATTTCTGTTTCAGAAATCAAACATGTGGGACACAGCTCACCCACCCAGAAATGCACTTTGCCCCTTCTGTGCCCACCTCAGTTCTCCCCCCACCTGATTTTTCCCCCCCGGAGGTGCCTCTGTCATTGAGTTAAGCATGATTTACTCCATATTGCCTTCCAAAAGTGTCTTGTAATCTATTTCAAAACCTAAAAAATGCTGTCATTTTCCACAACGTATGGGGGAATAGTGTTATATACCACAGAGAACATATTGCCTTGCTTTACAACCTTTCTGTTGCAGGCTGCCTAATATTCAGGATTGCAAGATTGCCCTCTCTAAATGCTAAGAGACCTTCACCTCTCAATGGCTGCGCGCTCATGACGTGTAGACACCTTCTAAACATGCTTCAGATACCTCAAACCATGGTCATGAGGAGAGGTAAGCAGTACATATCTGATTCATAAGATCACCATGCGTGCAAAGGAGACACTGGTGAGCCGGATTACACGTCACAAATACCATTCACCATCTTGATCTTTGGGTTTTAAACTGGGTTTTAATTGGGATTCCAGTTTGTAGCCCTATTTTTATACTGCTTTGTTGCTATTGTGGTGGTGGTGGTGGTGGTGGTGATGATGATGTTTGTTTTATTGTGATTTATTGTCGGGAGCCCACCCCCAGCAGTATTGTGCTGGATGCATGCATACATACATACATACGTACAAGGCTGGCTGAAAATCCTATGCTTACTGCATGATGGCTACAATCCACTGTTGCCATAACAAATAGTGCCAGCCGTGTTATTACTCTGGAGTTTGACATGGAAAGGTTGTGTGCTGGTGCTATTACCAGTGCTGAGGTAGGAATTCTTCACACCAGGAGCCATGTAAGTTTTAATTTTGTGGGAGAGGAAGCACCCTCAGAATTAAACATTAACTACGTTGTCCAGCTGTTCTCTGAGGAAAGTATGGTGGGATCTACATCTTTCTGAGGGAAGAGATATCTCCCTCAGATTTATTTATTTTTAACGTAAAGTGTGTTTTTGGCAGGAAGTAGGGGTCAAGATATTTTTGAGATAATCAACTGGATTTTAGTGATTTATTTCTTCATAACTGGACTGTTACACCATGGTGACATTTAATATACTCATATAATATTATTTAATAGTATTTAATAGTATTTTAAATGTAACTATTATTTACAAAATCTGTTATGTGGAAGGGTGTTTGGAGAATGATTCAATATCTGCCCCTCAGCTTTAGAAAGAACAAGGGATTTCACTTTATTATAGCTAAATTGGCTATAAAAACAAAACTGCTGGTATGTAGATGAATTGGTACTATTATAAACTGAGTGACAGCAGGGGATTGATAAATCTCTTCTGTTTTCCTGGATCATAATTTAAGGAATCTTTCAAGTCCTGTGTAAACCTAGTACCATACAGTACTTTGCAAGAAGGTATAATTAAGGCTGAAGAGAGAATTAATATTTTAAAACAAGTCACAGCAGACTTGGCACTCTTGGTGTGAACTCCACTTCTTCCCAGCTTTGCAATTTGCATGACAGAAACACATTTTTAAAGTTGATGCTTAGTTAGCTATCAGTCTTGCTCCTCCCACATATTTCAGGTGGCTGTTCACCTTTTGTTTTTAAGCACCACCCAAACATTTATTTCTTTATATATTCAGCTTTCATTTAAAAAGAAAATAGAAACATTTGAAAAACAGTTGCAAAACAGTCCCAGAGTTGATGGGAGGTGGGGAGAGAAGTTTCTTGGTGGTGTCATGGATCCTGGCCAATAAATGCTACCCACACCAGGCTTTTGCTGAAAAACTTGTGGACTCAATTCCCCCCAACCTAAGGGGTTGCCCCAACAAAAGAATAGGTACATTTGTACGGAATGCGGTGAGGACACATCCAAACTGGCCCCCCAATTCTAAAAATGTTATGCCTGCGTTCACCTTTTGAGCATCTAGCACTTGAATCTATATCTGATATGTGTTAGTTGGAAGATAAGCAATTATTTCAACATGTTTACATCAAGAACACAAATAGCTGGGGAATCTAATCAAGTGTTTGTTAATTCTCTGCCTTAAATGAAACGAATGCCATGGAATATACAATGTTTTTCGCAATTAAGGTGAAACTAACTGGCCAGCCTGTCAGTTGCCCTGATAAAGATTTTAAGCCACCAAAACATGTGGACATTTTTTATACTGAAGTGTACTTTAATCACAGTTTAATCAGCATTAACAGTGATTACCTATTTATCAAATATCAATTTCGCTACAAAGCTTATGGAAATTTTCCCTCCAGTAGTGATTCACCACTGTGCTTGGAGTACAGTGATAAAAATTAATCATATATCTTTATTTTTCATTTGTGTTGGGGACCAGCATAAAGTAAAGGAATATCAATTTTTACATGTCTTAAAGGTTGTTCAGACAAAATTTTATAGTCCAGGATTTACAGAAAATGGTGTCAAAACTGTATTTTTATTATTATTATTTTATTATACACCAGCCACCTTAGCCACAGCAACTATGAAGGAAAAGATACTCCCATGTCCTGATTGTGAATATGCGTTCTTTCACGATCTACCCACTTTTCTTCTGTGCTGTGGTCCATCCATCTCAATCAACTAATACCAGAGAATGATTCTATAGGTCACAAGTATCAGCCCAGAAATAGAAAAACATTTGTTTGGGGTAGAATCAGTTAACATGGAATGAGAAAGTGATAGCCACATTCATGCTTTAGCTAAGGGGTCTGTTGCAGCTGCAGAATCCACATGTATCAACTATAACCAGAGGGTTGGGAAAGAGACTGAACATTACCCACCACCAGTGCCTCTTATTGCTGCTGCCAGAGCTTTCGGAGAAATAAAAGAGAAGGCTGAGAGAGAGAGACCATCTACTTCAGGATGAGCTTTGTCCTGGGGAAATCTATACCATCTGATTTCTGGCTCTGACCAGCACCATTTCTAGATGGATTGGGTATATCTCTTCAGGCACCATAGGTAGCAAGGGAGACCCCAAAGGGTGACACCAACAGTACTTTTGTGGTTTACTGCTCTGTAAAGAGCAGTACTGTAGAGTTTCACAGTGTTTGTTATTTTAAAATTGCTGTCATAGATGCTGTCCCAAAGGGCAATCTATGCATTCACAAAATACATGCATACAATCAACTGCACATCCAACCAGAATTTGGATATTGCTCTGTAATTGGAAATGCTCAGATATGTGGTGGCTAATATAACCCTTCTGCTTTACCCCTAACAAAAACAAGTGATCGGTCTGGGTGGGTATCCGTTGTTTTAAAGTAATTGTTTCCACACTTACAGACATGAACTGCAATTTGCACATATATGTTTTTATTTTAAAATGGGAAAGAGGGATAATAGCTCCAAATGATTCATTCTGGAAAACAAAACAAACCAACAAAAAGCAATGATACACTAGGCAGGGTTGCTTAGTTGTTAATCTGTGATGGGAGGAATGTGTCATTTTGTAAAGCTATGTTGTGACTTTTTAGTAAATAAAATCTAGTCTGGTGAAATTTAGGGGAAATGGCAATTGTGCCTGGTCAGAAGGGTAGGCCTTGAGTGGCAGAAAGTGAAGCCAAAGTTCCAGCTTGTGCACTGTTAATGTTGGCAAGTGTGCTTAGTTCATAATATCATGCCTGGAACTACCCATAGGGATCATGTGCCAGTTTTTCACCCTTAAATCCTCTCACAAAAAGGCAAAGCAAACATTTAGGAAGGGATTGAAAAATAAAACTGTATCATGATGGTTTTATACCAGTCTATGATTTGTTCTCATTTAGAATTACAGTGTGAAATCCTAGTAATCCTGTTTCAAAAAGAAATCTTATTCCAGTCGTTCCATATCACAAAGCAGAGCTAGAGAAAGGGCAAAAATGGGAACTAAAGTAGTCAGAAGTGAATTGGAAGATGGAGCATCTTTGCAAGAGAAAAAGAGTTGAGTTGAGAAAATAAATGGCTAAGGAGAACCATGATTATTTATTAATTATCATATTTTTATACCACCTGATATGTATATCCCTAGGCGGTGTACAAAATTTAAAATATTTAAAAGTCACAAATTAAAATAGATGACAATAAAACAATAGAATAAAATTATTAAAACAAGTTTTTTAAAATTATTAAAATTCTAATTAAAAGCCTGAGAGAATAGGGCGGTCTTGAGGTTCTTCCTGAAAACAAACAGAGAAGGAGATGCTCTTATTTCAGCAGGAAGCTTATTCCAGAGCCCTGGGGCAGCCACAGAAAAAGCCCGGTCCTGGGTCACCACCAAACGAGCTGGTAGCAACCGTAACCAGACCTCTCCAGAAGATCGTAGCAAGGATTATGACAAAAGAGGCGCTCTCTCAAATAGCCTGGACCCAAGCCATTAAGGGCTTTATGTAGTAATAACCAGCACTTCGTATTTCACCAGGAAACATATTGGTGGCCAGTGCAGTTCTTTTAGAACCGGTGTTAATGTGGTCCCTTCATGTTGTCCCAGAGACCAGTCTGGCTGCTGTATTCTGTACCAATTGTAGTTTCCGGACTACATACAAAGGCAGCCCCAGATAGAGCACATTACAGTAGTCAAGCCTGTATTATGATGGTATAGAGAATGTAGAAAGAAGGCTGATTTGAGCCATTCTTTTTTAGCCCATGTGATTAAAAGGGGTTGCATTCCTTTATTGTGTGTGTGGGGGGGGCGTGTCTAAACAGCCACTCTACATATGACTCAAAAACTAGTATTTGGGTCGAGTGCAGAGAGGCCATTCAGATGAAAGGTGCCCCTTCCCACGTGACCGAGGAATATGCTGGGGGGGGGGCATTGGGACATGAGAGATGTGTTCTTGGCATCTCCCCCTTTTAATTGTGTGGGCCAGAAACTATTGTCCTAATCAGCCCAGTTTTGACAAATGGGATTCCCCTTTAAAAGCACACCCCTTGAGTCAAATCAAACTGGTTCTGAACTGGTCCAACCCTTGAACCAAACTGGAGGCCGGTTCAACTGGAACCAGCTTGTCGACCGGCAGTCCAGTTTGAATTCAGCTCAAATTCAAACTGAACCACTGAAATTAGTTCCATGCACACCATTTTTCTACTTACACACACACACACACACACACACACACACACACACACACACACAATCCTTTGGAAGGATGCTACACTTTTGATTGCTGGGAAGAACACATATGTTACTGGTGCATTTCACTACCCACTGCAAAAAAAAAATGGCTTCCAAACTACCCCCTTGAGATTCCTAAGAAGCCCTAGCTGGCTAGAGTTCTTCTACTAAGAATGTGAAGGAACTGTTTGGATTATTAATTTAAGTGCTAATAATCTTCCTAATGACATTCCTTCCCCTGTTGGTGGAAAGGTAGGAAGAAGGTGCTAGCCTAACCTTTTATCTGACATGCTAACTTTCTAGATGTAGGAAGTGCTCAGATGTGATTCTGAAATGGTACAGTCATACTGTGTGGGAGGAGGCAATGGTAAACCCCTCCTGTATTCTGCCAAAGAAACCACAGGGCTCTGTGGGCACCAGGAGTCAAAATCAACATGATGGCACACTTTACTTTACTTACAGTCTTTGGAGGTCTGTGTGATATCATTTGTTTAAATGCATAGCTCAGCACTGAGTCTCCTTAGGTCAGGAAAATCTATCCAGACCATTCTGCATGCAAGCAAGAATGAATTCATTAAGTTTATGTGATAACCAACAAGGCTTATCGCCTCTCATATTGATTTATATAGTCATCATAGAAATGTTTCTTGTAGATCCATTCATTGATAATATCAGAATTCATTGCCTATGTGGATTAAATCTGTGCTAGGCCTTAAGTTTTCTGGGTAAACATATACTTCTTAGAATACATAGGGCTACCATATAAACAAGAGCAAAATTTAATATATAAACAAGTTGTTCTGGTAAGAACTAATCTGCCTACTCTCCTTTCACTATCCCTACAACTGGACTAAATTTGGTCCAGATCGGTTAGGCAATTCACAAGTTAGCCCACTTGCACCTCAAACATTCATGTATCCGCCATCTTGAATTGGGGTGGACAACATCATAAGAACATAAGAACAGCCCTGCTGGATCAGGCCCAAGGCCCATCTAGTCCCGCATCCTGTTTCACACAGTGGCCCACCAGATGCCACTGGAAGCCTACAGGCAGGAGTTGAGGGCATGCCCTATCTCCTGCTATTACTCCTCTGCAACTGGTACTCAGAGGCATCCTGCCTTAGAGGCTGGAAGTGACCTATAGCCCTCAGGCTAGTAGCTGTTGATAGACCTCTCTTCCATAAAGTTATCCAAACCCCTCTTAAAGCCATCCAGGTTGTTGGTCGTCACCACATCTTGTGGCAGAGAATTCCACAAGTTGATTATGCAAGTTAGCCCACTTACACCTCAAACATTTACATGTCTGCCATATTAAACTGGGGTGGATGACATCATCACAAACTATGCCCTTCAGCCATCCATATGTGTCCCTACAGCTGTACCAAATTTGGTTCAAATTGGCGGTACACAAATTAGCCCACTTGTGCCTCAAACGTTTACGCATTTGCCATCTTTAATTGGGGTGGATGACATAATCACAAACTACACCATTGAGGTTTCCCTATGTGTCCCTACAAATGTACCCAGTTTGGTTCATATCAGTTCAGGCATTGCAAAGTTGATGGGGGGACATACACACACACAGAATGCCAGGGAATCTCATAAGCCTACTGGAAAGTAGGCTTGAAAAGAATAGAACCAATTCAAGCATATCCATAGCATGTTGTAACTGTCAGAAAAAGTAAATGTAAGCAACAGTGACAGACATCCTGACTAACCAAGTGTTTGTATAAGTAGGGTCTGCGGGGATGCAGCAGCACCCCTCACACACATGTCCTGTGTTTCTGATGTTGTGCAAGAGGGCTGAGTCCAGAAAGCTCCCCACACTATGGAAGTGCTTAAGTACGATAGGAAACACGTCAAGAAGGGTCAGCCAGAATTGCAAGGGTGAGAAAAGCTGCTTAAAAGATGAAATGAAATGGGCCAAAATGACTCCTTATAAATCAAGGTAGATCCCCAAAACAGTGGAATGTGTTGCAGACATTTCAGAATAGTGGCTGACATAATGCACAGCCCTAACAGTAATCTGGCACTTGCAGCTATTGTAGACCCAAAAGCAATGACATCACTGTAAAGATCTGGCAAGTGGGCTAGCAGCAACCAACAGTTCTCTGCAGCGACACCACTGCTTCCAGGTCTTCAGCAGCATCACAAGTCCCATTGTTGCTGACAGAACTGTGCATCATGTCAACCAGCCTTTTAGAACTTAAGTATTTCCAGTACTATTATCAACTTCTCTGCAGCCAGGAATAGCCTAGAATGTCTCAGAATGGACATTTCATAAATAGTTTCTTTGCCAGAAACAGTGGGATATGTGAAATACACATGCAGACAAAAGCTTAGGAATGAAATCCATACATTAGCACTACTTTTCCAAGTAGTGATTTTCTTAGATATAGCAGGTTAGAGCAACTGTCCCTATTGGACTCTATCACAGTGTTTTCCCTGTGGTTGTTGCTACCTTATGTTTCATTTTAGATTGTGAGCCCTTTTGGACAGGGAACCATCCTTATTTGTTGTTTTGTTATGTAAACTGCTTTAAGAACTTTTGTTGAAAAGCAGTATATAAATATTCATTGTCATAGTAGTAGAAGAAGATGATGACTTCCCCACTGTGGTGTTATATTTAAATTATATTATTTCTAAATTTACATATAAATTAACATATGAACCCTTTATGCAAATGTGTGTCCTCCTTTTGTCCTCTTTTTTGGAGATGAATGTCTTCTTTGTCCTCTTTGTTAGTAATAAATGTCCTCTTTTTGTGTACCGGGCCACCCTACGGGTCTGCACATCCCTATGGTAGCATTTGCTGTCCATCAGGGCCACCATTGTAGGAAGCGCCCAAGAGATGTGATACAAATACCAATACACTACCTGTTTACACAGGCATAAAAGTGTCTCTGTTTTCATTTGTGAAATGTTGAAGGATATATGAACCGTTTGGGATGTGAGAAAGGTCATTAAAATTTGACTAATCCAGCAAAGTTGAATGTCATCAAATGACAATAGGGATGTGTTGCCTGTTGAACCTCAACTACACTAAAATTGCACAAATGTGGTTATGCATTAGTGCTGCCGTTATTATCTAGAAAAAGACTCCTTGCTCATTTATGGAATGTTGCTCTGGAATAATGGAGTCTTTGTATGCAACCCAGTGTACTGTATTTTAGTGTTGGTGTTCACATAAGTTCTTTCTAAAAGTATTATTGCAAACTCCCGAATTCTAAAGTATAGTACTATGATATTAGATATTTATAAAATTAGTAAGAAAACCCCAAGGGATTTAGTAGAAAAGGTGGCAAAATAATACAGGCAGTATTGGTGCAAGGGAGTTTCATTCTGTAAAATTTATAGCATGGCCATAGATGGTGGATTGAAAATACTAATTAATGGAGCATCAAGAGCTGTGGGATGAGGAGGAATCATTATCCTGTCTCTACAAATTTCTCTGAGTTAATTTAATTCAAGGTAATACTTTTTGTTTCTGTTTTATTTCTCCTCGATTTCCAAACTCGTCAAATGTGAGCTGGATAATACAGTAATACCATAGGCTGGAACATAGGAACATAGGAAACTGCCATATACTGAGTCAGACCATTGGTCTATCTAGCTCAGTATTGTCTTCACAGACTGGCAGTGGCTTCTCCAAGGTTGCAGGCAGGAATCTCTCTCAGCCCTATCTTGGAGAAGCCAGGGAGGGAACTTGAAACCTTCTGCTCTTCCCAGAGTGGATTCCTCCCCTGAGAGGAATATCTTGCAGTGCTCACACATCAAGTCTCCCATTCATATGCAACCAGGGCAGACCCTGCTTAACTATGGGGACAAGTCATGCTTGCTACCACAAGACCAGGTCTCCTCTCTGGATTCACAACAGGTTGGAAAACTGTACTTGTCACTTTATAAGCACTCATCAAGAGTGCTTATCAATGATTCCTCATCAAAATGGAGGGGGATTTCATGAAACATGCTGTAGGGCTCTGTCCTGGGTGTGGTACTCTTTATTTTTATCAAGCAACTTTATTCCTTAGATGAAGGAGTGGAGGGAATCCTCATCAAATTTCCCAATGAAACAAAACTGGGTTGGGGATAGTTAATACCTCAGAAGACAGCCAAGTGTGTGTGTGTGTGTGTGTGTGTGTGTGTGTGTGTGTGTGTGTGTGTGTGTGTATTTGGCTGTCTTCTGAGGTATTAACTATATATATCTATATCTATCTATCTATCTATCTATCTATCTATCTATCTATCTATCTATCTATCTATATATTCAAAATGACTTTAACAGAATGCAAAATTGAGCTCAAATTAACAACATGAAATTCAACAGAAACATCAGTGACAAGTGCAAAATCCTGCACTTAGCCCCCCTCCTCCCAAAAAGTCCAAATGCAAAGGTAGGTTATGGGGGATACCTGGCTTGGCAGTACTACATATGAAAAGGATCTCACAATTGCAGCCAGTCACAAGCTGGACAGGAGTCAGCAGTGTGATACAACTGCAGAAGAGACTAATGTGGCTTTAGGCAGCATTCACAAAAACATTGACCATATTTGCCCGTAATGAGGAACCGTTCCACTTCCCCCTCCCCTGCTTTTCTGTCCAAATTCGGGCATACAGAGAACTTCTTCTCTGTAGTCAGAGAGACTGTAGAGAGGAGGTGGAACTGGCTGCCAAGGTTCCCTTCTTGACTTAAGGACAGTACCGGCAGACAATAGCAGCCGGAGCGAGAGAGGAGCTTCCTCCCTCAACTCCAGTAGCTGGGCAGCAAGGCTGTGGTGCCACGTTCAGACATAAAGCTGGCACCACAGAACCGGAGGTACAGGCTGCGAAACTTACTACAAACTGAAGGTACAAATCGGGAGTCCAGGGAGGGAAACCGCAGGTCCATTTGGGGGCAAAAGTGTGGTTGCCCACATTCAGACTTATAGAAATTGAAACCAGAGGCCCTTTCACCTCTAGTTTCATGTTATGTGTGAATGTGGCCATAGACTTACATCCAGAGTAGCAGTGTGCTCATGCAGCCAGCCAAGATCCAGACTACTCCTGCACTGTCAAACAAGTGGGAATAGCAGCATTTTTAGACTGAGTGGGCTTAAGTAACTTAAGTTAAGTCTGAGGAGGGCAGAGTTTGGTCAGGATGTGCACGGAATTGGGAGGGTGAAGTTTGAAGGTGGTGGGGGTAACTTTAAGGGTGGGGGAGGGTACACTTACCCCTCTCTCCGTTTTGCCCCCACCGGCACTCAGTTAGTAAAGGCTCCATCAGGGCGGCAGCATATCTCCCTGCTTCTATGGCCAGAAGTACCAGGAAGTATCTGGTGCGCATGCGCACGCTGGGCATGGGCACACACACGTTGCCCTCCCTCATGTGCATGTCAGAGGGTGGGAGGAGGGAGGGGTAAGGGCACCCTTAAAGTTATCCCCCCTCTGCATTTGAGCCTTCAAACCACTCGGTGTTTGAACCTGTTCGGAGGCCCGTCATGAACCTCCAAACAGGTTCGTGCACATCCCTAGATTTTGGCCGAACATTAGGAGAAACTTCTTAACAGTATGAGCCATTCAGCAATGGAACAAGTTATTTCAGGATATTCTCCCTCGCTGAAGGGCTTCACTCATACAAGTGACAAGAGAGAAATTGATCAAATTGTTCAGGACCGGCCAAAATGGAGTTCAGATCCAATGAGGCATCTTCTTAATTCACACATTTTGAAAAGCTGTATCCAGTTTCCCCTTAGAAGAATTTCTTGTGAGGCAACTCTTCTGAAGGGATTCTGCTGAGGTGCAAGGATAAATCTTTTACAAGAACTGTTACTGGTATAATTTCCTGATAGGACAATATATGGTGTCAAAAGCTCCCGTACCAAGTTCCCACTGACATACACTCCAAAACATATAATCTAAACTTGTCCTCAATATGTATGTTATACTGAAACATCAATAAAATCTCTTATCAATCCAGATAAAATACATGGGGTACCAATTTTTTCAAAAATAAGATGAGAAACATTTCTGCCAACATTGTACAAAATACTGAACATCTGCTATATCTGGTATCCTGGGAGTTGTAATTATCATTTTTGAAATCTGCACACAAGAGTTATAAATATTAGAACTCTAGCCTATGTGGAAAGCCATGAAATATTTAAGTTGTTTGGCAGGCTTAAGAAAAACTCATAAACTTAATTTAAGCAACCAAACACGATTTTTTTTTAACAGAGTTTCCATCTTTCATGTCATTAGTCAGATAAATTAAAGCAAACCATGGAGCAGCACAGAATTTGCAGATGGCAAATTCCCTTGATGAAAAAGAGGACTGTTTTGAGATTTAAAGATATCATTTTTCCAATATGCCACTTTCTTCCTTTTTGATGATTTTATCACATATATTTTGTATTGTGCATCATATATATTTTAGGCGTTACACAAAGGTAGGTAGGTAGATGGGAAGATTTGTTATTGTTATTTATAGAGCACTATCACTGTGCATAGCACTCTTACATCGTACGTGAGAAGAAATATTTGCCTTGAGGGACTTTTATGCTATAAATTGACAAAAAGGCAACAAGAAGGGGAGAAAACTAGAGGTGGAGTAATATATATTGCCCTGAAGGTCCAAAATCTGGTAACCATCAGTAGTCACATGTGAATGCTAATAATCTCAGATAAATGTAATAATGCTTTGCGAAAAACTTGAAGACACATCAGTGAATGTTGATGGTCAGTTACATGTGATGTCAGCATTTGCTGCTCTATGTCTGAAAAGTGGAGAAATATATTACCTGTTTTCTGGCACAAAATTGTAGGGATTGTCAGATTCACATGCAAATATAATGGACATTCACTGTAAGAATATACAACATTTGGACATTCACACAACTGAATGTTGATAATCTCACCTAGTTTACTGTCAACATTCCCCAGGGTACCTGTGAGCTTTTAGACCACAGGTTCTTAATGTCGAGTCCGCCAGATGTTGCTGAACTACAACTCCCAGCATTCCACATATGGCTGAACTTTTCTTCTAAGATCTCGTATATTCTGTGATTACTGTTATGTAAGTTACCTAGGCTCATCAGAAAAAGGTTTGATATAAACAAACATTTCAAAAAGTTACCAGCCTTGCAACTTCCTTTGAATTTCAGACACCAAAAAGTGGGATCTTCTCTACACAGCTTTATTGGCACTGCATACCCTCCCTGCCTTGTTCTTGTTTGCCATTCTACTCCTGTTCTCGCAGAAAATACACATTTGGCCATCCCATTGTGACCTAATTGCAGAGCAATGTTGTTTCCTTAGAAGCATATGGATACCTGGGAGGTTGAACAGATAGTTGCACACATGAAAAGTTGCTTGTTGGATCTATTTCATAGTGAAGCGGCTGTGATTTTGGCTATACTCCTTGAATGCAATTGCAAACTTGCAGTGGAGTTCTTCCTCCTAAACTCTTTTCTGTCCTGACAGAATTACTTTTATATTGGGAGTTTTACATAGAAAGGAAAAGGGGAGGGGGAGAGAACTACTTACAAAAATCTTTGTTTGAACAACCAACTGTGTATCCTCCTATTCTCATCTAAGCAGTTTTGTACAGTCTCAGTTTATCAGAAACAGGGTCACTTTCCCTCTTTTCTATACCTTTCTCTTTTCCTCAATTTGCTAAGCAGCAGAGCTGAATTCTTCTCAGTATTTTGCTTAGTAAAGCTTAGGCTGTCTTCAGTATATACCAGTTTCTTTTGTTGCTGTTGTTGTCGTCATCATCAAAAGTCAGGATTTTGGCAGAGTAGAAATCACACAACCCAATACTTAGACTGACCAAATATTCACTTACACTGTTTGGTGCCATAGCTCCCCCTTGTTTTTTGAGAGGTTTTATTTTTCCTGGCTGCTGCTATGACTTTCACATCACATCACTGATCCCATTCAATCAGGGGCCACATAGTGAGCAGCATGATGTCATAGCATGACGACATCACTGGATGTTGGCATAAATACTGCCATATGGGCTGACACAACCATTCACATTTGTCTACAGGATGACATCACTCAGGACAAATAAAAATTGAGGGCAAGTCAGTAAGCAAACATTTTCATGGGAAGTACCACGAATGTCAGACAATGGGATGCAAATTTTGGCACCACTGAAATCTTTTGCCACTATACAGAACAAGTTGACCAGTTATGACTCAACCCTGTGTATTATTAACCTTCAAGTTTTTGTTAGTATCTATGTCATTTCTCCAAAGTGGAATTATCTCCAAATTTCAGGGTTTCCAAGGTTCTCCCAAGGAATTTTCTCAGGGGGTTTCTCCATTCAGAAACCTTCCTGTTCAGGCACTGACTAGATGCAGAACTGCTTAGCATTAGCAAGGCGGCAACAACACGAGTCTTTAGACTAGGCTTTTTGTCATGCTGATAATAAATTGGTGGCAAAAGAAATCTGGATTATAGAGGTTGAATCTGGCATGTTGTGGAAAACAGCAGCAAGTGTGTGGATGGAATGCAGCATCTTAGGAATATATCTGTTAAAACAAATATTGTAAATGTGATGCATGTTGACATCTACATGTGGATGCTGACAATTCCAGACAAATGTCGTGAATGTCTAAAACAGTGGTTCTTAACGAGGGGTGTGCCAAATGTTGCTGGTCTACAACTCCCATATGTGGAAACAATCTTTACAAACTATCGTTGTAGTGCTTTTGGAACACTGGGTGGCTTCACACGATTTCTGCCCGGTCTGCTTGCCTGGAAACAGAGGTTCATAGCAAGCATGTTCCCAATTCCTAGCAGCCTTGCTCCCAATAAGTATGTCATGTGAACCTGACAACCACCAGTTCCCAACCCATCCTCCCAACTTTCTCTGCCCAACTTCACACCTTCATTGCAAATGGTGGACGGAAGTGGGAGAAAGTCAGGCATACAGGTCAGAAACCAGAGGTTGGTGGGTTCACATGACACACTTGCTGGGAGTGTGTGCTCACCAGAGACCAGAAGTTCCCAGCAGCAACCAGACTTGGCAGCGATTGTGTTAAGCCTGCCACTGTGAAAACCAGAAACCTTTGTGAGTAAAAAGAAATGAGCGTCATAGTATGGGCAACAATTGTGTTATCATACCACCTTCATGTCTCTGAAAAAACCTAATCACGGTACCTAGATTCAATAGCCAAACACTTGGTGATGATTACCTAATAGGCAGCATTTGTTGGAACACTTTTAATAGACCCTTTTTATCACATGCAAAAGGATTTCAGAGCTAGCTCAGTCTCCGGTTTCACCCTGTCATGAATCAATTTGTAGAGACATTTAGAAGTCAATAATCCACTGCAGCTTTGATGACAGGTGATTAATTTCTACATTTTAGAGACATAATAAGATTTAGCAATAAAAAGGCCTTGAAGTAACCTACCAAACAGCTTTAATCTCAGCCTTGGGACTGTTACTAAATATGAATGCCGGTATACAAACGTGGATGATTTAAGTTAGCAGATTTTATTACAGAACTTCTCGTCTTTTCCATATTAATCTTGCTTTACAATCTGGTTTGCCATACAATCAGTTTATGCTGAATATCCCCCCCCACACACACACACACAACACAATACTTGGGGGAAAGAGGGTTAAAGTATTTACCCAGAGGGCTCATATTCTATTAAAAACTGTTTTACCTGCTTCCCAAGATATGCTGTGGTTAGTTTCATGCAGTTGAGCACAAAATGCCAGAGGCACTCTTCCCCCCTAGACTTCCGGACTGAAGTCCAGGGCCTCCACACCCCCTGGGGGCCCCCAAATCTCCTTTCATCTGTTCCGGGTGGTGTGGTTGCCACGCCGCCAGCCCACACTGTGCTGGGCGGCTGAACATGACCTCTGCTTTAGAGACAGAGGGGGGAGTGGAGAAAGAATTATGTAGGGTGGGAATATGTTGTGTGTTGAAATGTTTCTGCTAATGCATATTTGCATAAATATACCTGTTTTATATTCTTACGTTCTTGTGAGTTCAGTTGCTGTTTGTGCCCTCAGGAACCCATGTGTTAAAAATACTGCATGTGTCACTCTGTGTGTGTAGGGAGTGATGCTTAACTTGCGGCGGGGGGGCGTGCTGTCTGCAAAGGCCTTTAGGTCCCAGCTCCCAAATTACCTAGATGCACCTCTGCAAAATGCAATAGGAGTAGTTGGTAAATATGAATCAAAGTCCAGTTTACAGCACAATACTGTGTAGAGTTGGGTGAGCCTAAGTTACTGACTTCAGGAGTGGTGCATGACACACACATCATATGTGAGATTTGCCCTGCTCCCATCAGTTGTAATTTATGTGGTGCTGCGTGTTTATACCCTTGAGGCCCAGTCCTGACCCCCAGCACATAAAGGACCCTACCATGCAAGCAAATATTCAAGCCAGGCTTCTGCCTCAGTCCTAAACTAGAGGCAGATGACAGACAGGCAAACATGAGAGCTCTTCTCAGAATCAGTGAGAAGAGCCTGCGGGCTCTCTTTGGGAAAGGAGGGTTAAGTTTACCTTCCCCACAGATGATTGGATCGGAGTCCCTGGGCGGGTGGATCGCCCTCCCAGATAAGCCTGCGGCTCACTTGGCAGCTCCAGGGGTTGGGGTGCCAGGATGCGCCACCGCGCATCACCCCGCCTGTAGGAGTCCCAACAATGTGCGATTGTGCAGTGCATTACTGGGATCCCCCCCGCCCGCGCCTGGCAGTGTTCCCTCTAATTATTATAATCAGTATGCAGAAAGAGTTTTGTTCTGGGTGGCAGTATCAAGGCAGTGTGCGCACATAACTCTCAGAGAGAGAGAGAGAGAGACCCTAATTAATCATTATTGTGCTGCGCAAAGTGCAGTGTTCATAATTTTTTTACCTGCCCCCAGGCCCCCAGCTCCATTCTCTCTGGGCTGCTGGGGGGGGGGACACCGCCAGGGGGACCTGCCACTGCCACCACCTGCCCTCCTCCCCCTGCCCTCAGGCCCCCAGCTCCTATTTCAATGGGCTGCCGGGGGGGGGAGCCACCACCGCTGCCGCATCCCATCCTCCTCCCTCCATCCTCCTTTGGCTCCCTCTGCCAGAAGTCTGTGAGATCTGCAGCCAGAACTGGAGGAGGAGTACACCCGGTTGCAGGGGAAGGAGGGAGGAGGAGGAGGAGGAGGAGGAGGAGGAGGCAACGTAGTTGCGACCTGGCCAGGGAGAGGGAGAAATAGGGCAATGCGGGGAGAGGGGGAAACGGGGTGCCAGACAGTTGGGCAGTGGTGGCAGGCACAGCAGAGACTGTGTGCCTGCCAGAAACTGTTGCACAGGGGCCTAGGAGTGAATCCCCGATGCATTCTTGGTATATCCTTTAATTGTTTGTGATGGGTGTTGATCGGAATCAACCCTCTGCATGTACTGCAAAACCCAGTTTAAACAGAGCAATTAAAGGACGTGCTGAGAACGTGTCAGCACACCCTTTGGTGATGTCGGGGTGGGCACATTCTCACCATGGCCCCAATATTATTCCATGTAGAGAGCCAAATTCATCTGAACTGGCCCAATGTGATGGTATACTAAAAATGTTTCTGTCCCACTGTCATTTAAACTTGTTTATGAAAATTGTCGTTCCTCATGCCACCAAAACAGAGTTCTCCAGAAGGCTTATACGGGACAATGCAGTGGGAGGTTTTATTCAGGGACTGCAATAAAGCCACCCAAGTGCATGTACAAATTCTGAAAACACAATAAGCTCTTAAATTAATATACCTATAATATAAAAAATACAATAAAAATCCATTAAAAACCAAGGGTTACTGCATCAACTGCAAACACGTTTCCAGATGTTAACCTCAAGTGGCCAAGCGTATTAATTGAACTACCATTGAGCCACTGGTAATCTTTTTAAAAATAAGGACAAATTTACCTGCTGGAAGAATGATTGCGCAATCTGCTGAACCTCACTCACCTGCCAGTGAAGGTAATGGGTTACATGACAAACGGAAATGGCAAAATGTGGTCTAAAACAAGTTCATCATTGGCCCAATGCATACCTCATGCACAAGCACACCAGGATAACATGTGGAACCATCAGAGACACAGTCAGTCCCTCGCACAGCACCATGTGCCTTACTTACACAGAAAGGGGGAAGCTACATTAGGAGATATCAGAGTGGTGCAGGGTCCTGACATGCCACGAGGTCTGACCAGAGTGAATGGTGCTGGTCAAGCGATGGAAGGGAGCCGGGCAACAGCGAGTGCGAGAGGATGCTGGTGTAGCAGCTGCCATGCCCAGTGGCAACAAGGGGATATATGGAACTAGGCTTGGGAAGCAGCTAAAGGAGGGTGAGCAACCAAGTTCATAGGGGGAGGACATGGATGGTGACAGGAAATAGAAGCAGAAGTGGGAGACCTTTGAAGAGATGTGTGGGTGAAATAAAGGCATTTAAGGATGTGCAGATCAGTGCCAAGGTGAACAGTGCTGAGGTGAGTTCTGGGTCCTCCAGTGAGAGGCCAGACTGGCAGGAGGAGGCAGTGAGTGAAGCCTTGCAATTTGAGACCTTGAGTGTGTGAAGGGGGTTGAGATCCATCACGGGGGAGGAATCAAAATGCTGCCTCAACTCCTGGAGAGCCACTGCCAGTCAGAGTAGACAATGCTGCTGTATATGGACCAAGTGTCTGACTTATTAGGCAGCAGCATACTGTGTTCCAGTGGAAGCACCTTAACCTAACAGAACTGAGAGCATATCTTGACCTGCTAGCCCTGGCTGGTGTGTTTCATACCAGTTATGAAGAGCTGCAGGGACTGTGGGCCATACATTTGGGGCCTTCCCCCTTCTGTGCCACGATGCAGCTAAGATGGTTTGGCTTGAGGATGTCACAAGTAGTTTAAGCTTTGATGACAAAGCCATATGACAGGAGTGCAGCCTGACTGTCAAGCTGGCACCATTAGAGGTATTTGGACCTTGTCTGTGCAGCAACTGCAGCAGTGCTACATTCCTGGATCTGACCAGCAGTTGATGAGCAGCTGCTAGGTTCTTGAGGTGCTGTCGCCTCCTGGAAACACATGTCAAACAAGCCAAAGAAGTACAGTTTGAAAATATGGTGGTGCTGTGATGCAGAGACATCCTACCCACTAACCGTATTGTTAGTGGGTAGATATTGACCCTGGGAAGCAAGCTGGAGGAGAACTGCAAGGCAAGTAGAGCTGCAAGTTGTGCAGCAATGTGTATAGTCATGGAACAACACTTGAGACCACTTCAGATGAATTGCCACTCTACCTGCAGTCCAAAACCCTGTTGGAGAGCTTGAAAAGGGGTGATTCAGATTAGCATCCCTCTCGCATGATTGAAGAATATGCCAAAAGCACATTGTCACATCCACCAGTGACATCTTGCCATGGGCCTCATGTTATCACGTGTGCAGGCCTGTGTTTGTCTGCATCTGCCCTCCGAGAATTGTGGTGGGAGATAACTTTTCCCCCAAGGTACAGTTGGCAGAGGATCTCTTAAGCAAGGGGTTGGCCTATGTAGCCATTATGAGACACAATAAGTCAGACATACCCCAGGGATGTAATCACATTCACAAAGGGAAGCACTTTCATCTGTATACGGCTTGCATGGACAGAAAACATTGTATTCTGTGTACCCAGGACGTCTGTGCACAGGACAGCTGATCAAGAAACCAAGCAAAAGATGCAATGATGGTGGGAGACTGGCCTGCAGAAGGCACTGGATCAGCTCCCAGACCTATGATAATTGCCTTTAGGTCAGTCACAGTCTCCTTGCAGCTGAAATGCTGAGAACTAAACTGTTGAAGTATGCATCCTTATTAGTGTGGGGTTTGGAGTGTTAATTTTTCTTAGCTGAGAACTCACATTCTCGGTGATTCGTGCAGTTACACAGGTCACCATGCTTGGGTTAGGGGGTTCACCACTGCACTCCCCTGGAGTGAAATTATTGTGGGTTCTGTGGCCTGAAAAAGTGGGGGCGGGGACATCCTATGTATCCAATGGTACTAGTCGGGAGTAGGAAGTCTTACCACTGTACAAAAAATCATGACTTCGGATGAGAGTTAATAAACTTAATTTTTAAAAAAACAACCAAGGCAAGGATACTATGAAAAAAATAATTGTGCCCTAACATTGATTGTCACCAAGGTGACTAGCATTAACTGAAAAGCAAAGCTGAATAAAGGAGCAACTGGTAGTCCTGAAAAGAGGACCATCTAATGATATTTGAAGAATTTTGAGAGAGCAGCCAATAGGTCAATGACTTCCAAGGCAAACTCACCTTAGAGCCCCAGGTGAGAAGATTTAGCCAATCTAGCAATATACAAATGGGTTCATGAGGACAACATTTGAGGCCAGGGTACCCTCCAGAGGTTGAGGCCCCTAATGGCTTTTGAAGACCATCCTGATTGGCACTAATGGTCCTTCTTCCCATTTCCTAGGGGTGGAAGCATTCAAAGGCATCTAATCCACTCAAACAAGGATCTTTTCTGGTTTATTTCTATGGTGCCAGTGGTTGTCTCTTCCACATACTTAGAGCTAGGAAGGGAAGGCAAGCGCAGTTTTCTCTAACCCTCAGAGTTTGATGCGCACACACCTGCTTTGAGAAACCCTTGCTCATGGAAATGAATAAAGGCAGGAGACTAGACTTTTGAAGTGGAAAAGACAAATTAGGTGACAAAAAGCAGGGTGAAGTACAGCCCAGGAGCTGTCTGCACTATAACAGAGAGATGAGTTAGAATACTTGTGCATTTCCATTTCTACAGGTGGGGGGCATCAAATTATGCCTCTGCCTGGGCTCCAAATACATCTAATCCAGCCCTGCCAAGAAACAGCAGATATATTTCCAAATTGTCAAATAGGAGGAGCACAGGGCACCTTTAAATCTATTTGTTGCGCTAACACCCATTTGAAGTTTGGACTACTTGAAAATTCAATGGTTATTACAACAGATAAATTGTGTCAAGTTCTCTTAAGTTATATTTTCCACTGGAAAGGAAAGTTTTACCCTTGCTGTTCTGAAAACTACTCCAGGAGCTCTGTAAATCCAGTGTAAACTAGGTAGGGCTCTTACAGAGGTGGTTCACACAGTCAGTTTGTCACTTGATTTCTTCATCATCAAGTGGTGACTTGCATATGTGAAGTATGCAATGTTGTGGTAACTAATACAGATGGCTTTCATTTCATAAATTACGTGCTGAGGCTCTTTCTCTATAGTACATCTCAGGATTGTCCACCTTCAGCTATACCAGACTGCAGCCTGAATGCCATCAACTGAGCTTTGCTTGACATTAATTAGTTTGGCCCCACCCTTTGAAGGAATTGGGTGTAGAATTTCTAAGTGCCAAGAGGTTGAAGGGTAAAGGATGTCATTTATTTATTTAAGAATTTATAGGAACATAGGAAGCTGCCATATATTGAGTCAGACCATTGGTCTATCTAACTCAGGATTGTCTTCACAGACTGGCAGCGGCTTCTCCAAGGTTGCAGGCAGGAATCTCTCTCCGCCCTATCTTGGAGATGTTGCCAGGGAGGGAACTTGAAACTTTCTGCTCTCCTCATTTACAGCTATCTGATTTTTAATTCTCAAAACAGATAACAGCAATAAACTGATAGTACAAGTCATACAAAATAAGATCAAGCTATAACTGGAAAAGTTACACAATGTATTAAAACAAGGATTGCATTATAATAAATGCAGATACAGCTCCCAAACTCACTCATAAGTCAAAGGCCAAAGATCTAAAGGTTTTTACAGTTCTTCTGAACTGAGTAGTCAAACCTGACATAGATAAATGGAGTTGTGCAAGTGGGAATTAATTACTGAAAGGCTGTGTCCACCTTACCTCTGATGATGGTGGCACTGGCAAGATCTCATTATTAGAGCACAATGTTTGGTGCTGCCTGACTCAGGCCATATAGGCCTTTAAAGATCAAGGCTGGCACATTGGATTTACTCCAGCAACAGATTGATTGGTTGGTTGATTGACTGACTGACTGACTGACTGATTACATTGATATTCCTCCCTTACACCAGGTTTGCACACATGGTTCTCCCGCAACTCCACCCCCCCATTTTATCTTCACAACAACTCTGATAAAATGGTAGGTTAGGTTAAATGGTAACCTTCCATAAAATGGTTAAATGGTAACCTACCATTAAAAAAAATGGTTAAGGTTGAGAGACATTGATTGACCCAAGCTCACCCAATGGGCTACCTAGCAGAGTGTGAATTTGAGCCTGAGTCTCCCATAGCCCTAGTCTAATCAATATGCTACACTGACTCCCCTGGTGACCAGTGCTAGTACCAATGAAGCTGCTGAAGTTTCAGACCAACTGCAATTTTCTATGAGATGTGCAGAACAGGCTCTGTGTGTGATTCTGGATAGATCTGAGAAGGGGTAGAGTTGGATCATCTAAAAAATATCTTTCAGTTTCGGGGAGAAGGGAGGGACTCGATACACAGGGAATGTAACACTGTTCTCAAGTAATTCCCTAAACATTAAGATGGACAGAGTGACCACACCTTTTGGACCTGCTCCCAGATGTCAATGCACCCACTGGCCATGTCCTCCTGAATTCCCATTCACATGGAGTAGATGGACAGGGCCCCCTTCTCATGAAAGCCGGTTTGGTTCAATTGTTAGGGGTCGAACCCAACCACCCTCTGTTCGGTCCGACCTCGGACCGAACCACCACTCCCCAGGAGTTTGCTAGTTGGTTTTTTAAAAAAAATTAATTAATTTTTTTACACTTACCCCCTCTGCAGGAGTTGTACAAGGCAGGTTCTCCTTCCCCCCGCCAGCTTCCCTTATTCCTGAAATCAGTCATACAGCGCTCTTTGGCCAGTTTTCGGCCTTCCCCCTTGGTGCAGTGGCCATTTTGGAGGCTGCCGTGCCTGTGCAATAGACCTCTACATGACCTAGGTCATGCCGATTTCAGCAATAAGGGAGGCTGTTGGGGGGACCTCCGTGGACCCCTCCCTGCTGCTTTGGACAACTCCCCTAGAGGGGCTAAGTGTGATTGATAAATAAATAAATAAATAAATAAATAAATAAATAAATACTCACGGGAAACCCACCCCCAGACTGAACTGAACAAGGGGGGATTTGAGAGGGTGCTGGACCGAACTGGCCTTGTCCAGTTTGGGTCCAGTTCAGACTCAAACCAGACCGGACCAGCCGGTTCTGTGCACACCCTTAGTCAGATCTGGCTTATGAGCCACCCATAAGTGGCCATCCCTGCTTTTCATAGTATTTGCTGTAATAAATTTTGACAATTTATTCATTTGGTGGTTATAGCAAATCTAACATATGAAGCTACCATCTACTTTGGCCGACTATTTGTCTATCTAGCTGGTATTGTTTATATCATGGATTCTCAACACTGGGTCCCCAGATGTTATTGGACTTCAACTCTCATAATCCCAGGCCCAGTGGCCTTTGGTTGGGGATTATGGGAGTTGAAGTCCAATAACATCTGGGGACCCAACGTTGAGAATCCCTGGTCTACATGACTGATGGCAATTCTCCAGGATTTCAGATGAGGGTCTTTCCCAGCCTTATCTAGAGATGCCAGGAATTGACCTTTGGCATGCAAAACATGTGCTCGACCACTACATTCCAGTCTCTCTGACAGTAAAACATAAAAACTTACCTTACCTACATGTTCTAATTTACCCGCTACTCTTTATCTTAAAATAGCTTTAAAAGAAGAAGAAGAAGAAGATCCGTTCATGTCTATAGTTCCACAAGCAATAGAATTCCTTAAGGAAAAAAATCACTGGGGGTGGGGGGAGGAAGGGAGGGAGGGAGACAACAGACGGCAACATGTTTTACATTCATCTCATTAATAAGCAAGAAGCAAACTGTTAAAAACTTTCTCCAAGCTGTATCCCCCTAAGCAGGCACCAAAAGAATGTTAATGTTGGGTGCAATGTATTAACAGACTGCATAAGCCTCTGGTTGCTACCACAGAATATCCTAGATGGAGAAGGAGCTACTATATGCCGAACAAATGCTATGTATTTTAAAAAAGAGAGCTTAAAATGTACATCTGTTCCTGAAGCCAGACACTATATTCTCCACAGGCCCAGTTTGGAAATGCTAATGTGGGCAAGATGTTCATGACTAAATAAAAATGCACCAGGGTCGTGCATCCTATTAAAGTCAGTATTTTTAAAACTGCTTGCTTAAAACATTTACCTTGACATCGTAAATTATATTTAATACCAGAGCCACCTCTTGTGAAGTCAACCTCTATTTGAAACAACTGTATCTGATGTATGATTGATTTTTTTTTATTTGCACAAAAAATATGAAGCAAAATCAAATTTCAGTCCATTTAAAATTTATGCTTGCAGAGACAACCTTTGGCAAGATGCAATATTAGATGTGCATTACTGTTAGAGGAGATCCTACAGGTGCCTTGTTTAGAGTCCTTCATCAGATAACCTTAGATCCCACTTGTGCTTTTCATTTAAGTTGGCCAAATTAAAAAATATATAGCATCCTTGGTGCATCTATTGAAGTAAATTGATGTTTTCTGTGCTAGCCTGATATCAGCTTTATTTCTTGCTGAATTGAGAGTACAGTTGGGGGGAAATAGGCTAATTTGAAATTCATATATATTTCAATGCTTCACATATTAGTTCTCATCTTATACCTATATTCCACAAATGCTAACACCTCAATTAATATAATAATTTTACTACAAACACCCGCCTCCTGATCAAACATCGCACTCTGGTATAATAGCCTTCCTAGTAAAAATGCCCCTTTATGGCCTACATCTTTGACTGCCAAAGGCTATGTAGAAGCCCCAGTTGTCAGCTCTATAGTTCTTGCCACCATTCTATTAAAGCTCAGGGGCTACGGCATTATTCGAATCATTTAATCTTAACCCTACTAGCCACAACCCTCTGCTACTTGTTCAAAATTCTTGCCATATGGGGACTTATTATAACCAGTGCCACATGTCTATGCCAAACAGACTTGAAATCACTCATTGCCTATTCATCTATAGGCCATATAGGATTAGTAATTTCGGCCATACAACATCCACTTGAGAAATCCATGAACTCCTCTCAGAACAAAATAAACTTCTAATACTCCCACTGTTAGAACTATTATTAGCAGCAATAGGAAAACCAGCCCATTTCAGCCTCCATCCATGACTTCCTGCCACCACAGAAGGACCAACCCCAGTGTCGTCATCATCATCATCATCTACATTTTTTATCCTGTTCCTCCTCCAAGGAGCCCAGAGCGGTGTACTACATCCTTAAGTTCCTCCTCACAACAACCCTGTGAAGTAGGTTAGGCTGAGAGAGGAGTGACTGGCCCAGAGTCACCCAGCAAGTCTCATGGCTGAATGGGGATTTGAACTCAGGTCTCCCTCGTCCTAGTCCAGCACTCGTAACTTACTCCACGCAAGTACCATAGTAGCAGCTGGCATTTTCCTACTAATCTGACTTCACCCGCTTCTAGAAACAAATACAAAAATCTTATCACCGTGCCTTTTCCTCAGGGCAATCACAACTCTATTCACCACCATTTGTGCCCTTACCCAAAATGATATTTAGAAAAGCATTGCCTTCTCAACATCAAGTCAACTAGGGCTAATAATAGTAGCAATCGGACTAAACCAACCACAACTAATGGGAACTGGATTTTAAAAATAAGATAATTACTGAACAATAAACATTAGGTATGCACAAACTGATTTGGGTACAAATTGGTTTGTACCCAAATCTAGCTGATTCAGGTAATTTGGAGACAGAACAAATCACCCCTGTTGTCCATTGGCATGATTCAGGTCCAAATCAAATAGTGCCTGATTCAATTCAAATTGATTCGAGATTCTGATTCCTCCTATTAATTTCCCAGATTCCCAGCTTTCTTTAAAAAAAAAAAAAAAAAAGCTAAACTCTAGCCCTTGTAGAAGTAGAGTTATGGTGCAAAATGTGTGGTCACTATTTTTCAAGTGTTTGGAATCTTCGGTGCATAATAACTTTTCCTCAATGAATTCCTATGAGGATTCATTACACACCTTCATTTCTTCTATTCATTATGACTGTCTTTGGACAGTGCCAACTGTCAACTGCCATGTGCCAACTACACCTCCCTCCCAACCGCAAGGCAGTGAGGCACTACTCAGTTTATGCTCCAGGAATTTTTTCAAGTGTTTAGACTCTTTGGTGTCTAATAACCTTTCCTCATAATGAATCCCTATGAGGATTCATTACACACCAAAGAGTTGAAACACCTCAAAAATACCTAAAATATAAATTTTAGTACCCAGTACCCAGTAGCTTGCGGGTTGGGGGGTAGTTGGCACATGGGATGCCACTAATTCCCCACCCCCACCCACAAAGCAGGGGGGTCAAAATGAAAAGAAGAAATGAAGATGTGTAATGAAGACAACAAAAAATCTAAACAATCTAATCGAAACAGGCTGATCCTAACATACACACTTGGACAAATGTGTTGGTACCCCTCCACGAAGAAAGAAGAACCCACAATTGTCTCTGAAATAACTTGAAACTGACAAAAGTAATTGGCACCCAGTATTGTTTATTCCTCATTTAACAAAAATCAGACTTTGCTTTAGAGTTTTGATGCAATAGAATATTTCAAATAATAACACAAATGAAAATGGCATGGACAAAAATGATGGGACCCTTAACTTAATATTTTGTTGTACAACCTTTAGAAGCAATCACTGCAAACAAGCAATTCCTGTAGCTCTCAATGAGACTTCTGCACCTGTCAACAGGTAGTTTGGCCCACTCTTCCTGAGCAAACTTCTCCAGCTGTGTCAAGTTTGAAGGGTGCCTTCTCCAGACTGCATGTTTCAGTTCTTTCCATAGATATTCGATAGGATTCAAATCAGGGCTCATAGAAGGCCACTTCAGAATAGTCCAATGTTTTGTTCTT
Source organism: Hemicordylus capensis (assembly GCF_027244095.1). NCBI lineage: Eukaryota > Metazoa > Chordata > Lepidosauria > Squamata > Cordylidae > Hemicordylus > Hemicordylus capensis. The sequence continues at coordinate 169,944,498 of NC_069659.1, read as the reverse complement.
AGCCATTCTTGGGTGCTTTGAGCTGTGTGTTTTGGGTCATTATCCTGTTGGAGGATCCATGACCTGCGACTGAGACAGAGCTTTCTGACACTGGGCAGAAATTGTGGGACACACGATGATACCAAAGAGCAGAGTGACTACTTTTCTCTATTTAAATAGGCTGAATGACTGATTGCATGATTGGAGACATGTGTGATACTAATTAAAGAAAACAGCTAATTTGAAACATCACTCTAATCCAATTATTTATGATCTTTTCTAGGGGTAACAACAAATGTGTCCATGCCACTTTAGAATATCTTTGTAGAATAAGCAATACTTTATATCTTTTCACACTTGCTTTACTTTACTCGATGACATATCAAAGGCATGCAGGTATACATGGGACAATTGCTTTTCATTTAATCACATTTCAGGAGGCATAAAACACTTTTTCAATGAGCTGTAAGGGTACCAACAAATTTGTCCACGTGTATATCAATTCAGAAGTAGGTCCTACTGAATTCATAAGCACAGTTCTCCAGGACTGATATGAACCAAATCAGGTATAGTTGTAGAGACAGATAGGGACACCTCAATAGCGTCATTTGTGATGATGTCATCCACGCTGATCTAAGATGGCAGATGCGTTAATCCTTTTGAGGCACATGTGGGCTAACTTGTGAACTGCATAACCAATTTGAACCAAATTTGATACAGCTGTAGGGACACATAGGGATGCCCTAAGGGCATGGTGTGTGATGATGTCATCCACTCCAATTCAAGATGGAGACTGTGTGAACATCTGAGGCACAAGAGAGCTAGTTTGTGGACTGTCTAACCAATTTGAACCAAATTTGGTACTGTTGTAGTGAGTGACACACAGGGACACCTCAATGGCATAATTTGTGATGATGTTATCCACCCTGATTCAAGATGGTGGAACCATAAAACTTTTGAGGCACAAGTGGGCTAACTTGTAAACTGCCTAACCAATTTGAACCAAATCTGGTGCAGCTGTAGAGCCATATAGAGACACTTCAACGGTGTAGATTGTGACAATGTCATCCACCCCAGTTCAAGATGGCGGACACATAAACTTTTGAGATGCAAGTGCATTAAGTTCTGGACAGTCTAACCGATTTGAACCAAATTTGCTACAGCTGTATGGACACATAGGGATGCCCCATTGGTGTAGTTTGTGATGATGTCATCCACCCCAATCCAAGATGATGGATGTGTGAACTTTTGAGGCGCAAGTGCGCTAACTTGAGGACTATCTAACCGATTTGAACCAGATTTGGTACAGTTGTAGTGAGTGACTCATAGGGAGACTTCAGTGGTGTAGTTTGGATTGATGTCATCCACCCAATCCAAGATGATGGATGTGTGAACTTTTGAGGTGCAAGTGCACTAACTTGAGGACTATCTAACCGATTTGAACCAAATTTGGTACAGTTGTAGTGAGTGGCACACAGGGAGACATCAGTGGTGTAGTTTGGATTGATGTCATCAACCCAATCCAAGATGGCGGATGCATGAACATTTGAGGTCCTAGAGATCTAACTTGTGGACCTCGATTTGGACCAAATGTAGTTGAGTTGTAGAGACAGTGAAAGGAAAGTAGGCTGATTAGTTCTTACTCGAACAACTTGTTTTCATATGTGTGCGGAATGGGTTTTGTTCTGGGTGGCAGTATTAAGTGTGTGAGCACTTATATTCAGCATGGGGCCTTCCTGATTCAATCTGAGCAGGATCTAAAAATAACTGAGTGGACATTAAAAAAAAAACTTGTGTCCATGTGCACGCCTTAGAGAGAATACTGCACAGGATGGCTTAAAGCATACCATTGGGGGCTGGTATGCATGTTCCAGCACCATATGAACTGATCAGAACAGCAGCATTCTTTTGCTCTCCACACACAAAAGGCCACCACTTTGACAGCTCATCTGAACTGACCCATAATATCATTCCAAGGGGCTTCTTGGAGAAAATGATGGCTGTCAGTGGGCTTATTTTTTAAAAAAAAATTAATTTATTTATTTTTATTGTGAACCATCCTGAGCCATTTTTGGATGAGCCAGCATGGTGTAGTGGTTAGAGTGCTGGACTAGGACCAGGGAGACCTGAGTTCAAATCCCCATTCAACCATGAGACTTGCTGGGTGACTCTGGGCCAGTCACTTCTCTCTCAGCCTAACCTACTTCACATTGTTGTGAGGAGAAACTTAAGTATGTAGTATACCGCTCTGGGCTCCTTGGAGGAACAGCGGGATATAAAAATGTAAAACAAACAAACAAACAAATAAATAAAATAAGTGAAATAATAATAAATAATACTAGCTGGGCCGGGCACACAGCATCTGTACCTCTAATTCTCCCCCGCCGCCACCTTCTCCTTTCCACCCACCGCCGTTTTCTCTTCCCCTGCCGGCATTTCCTCCCTCCCCCCGCTGCCGCCATTTCCTCCCCCCGACCAACATTGTTTTCCCTGCCCGCTGCTTCCTTCTCCCCAGGCACCCACCCACAAGCCTCTCCAGTGCAGCCGCTTTCCTCTTCCCCTGCTGTCAGCTCACTTGCAAACTCTCACGAGAGCTGCCACACATGGGATTAGTGGTGGGTATGCCTAAGAGAAATATATATATAGATTGACCCAGCTTTCAAAGGTTGCAACACTGGCATGGAGAAGCGCCAGATAGGCTCTTCCCATATGACCCAGAGCTTCTAAGTATGTGTACAGCTCCAAAAGGAACTGTCCTGGAGTAACTCCCATGCCATCATAAAGGTTATATGAGAAAGCAATCTCCATTTTTACTCGTAAAGCTTTAGTAAAGTACTACAGCTTTCTTCTCCAACTGTCAATGATGCCTCAGGGTGGCTGAATGATGGCAAAACAGCAATACTAATACCTATTACTATAAATCCAGTTTACAGCATCTTAGAAGAACCTTGAAAAAGATAGTACTATGGATTAGCTTTTGTGTTATTTTCCATACTGGTTTAAAAAATTTTCATGAGACCTTTAATTATCTCATTTTCCTTTTTTTTTAAAAAAAAATTATCTTTGTCATGCCAATGTTTTCAAATAATTCACCCCCATCAGCTCACTTCAAATTATTCTGCAGAAATCAGAGCACTTTGTAAAGAATATTTTTCATTGAGCGACTAAGCTTGTAAAAACCAAATCTACACAGCAGCAACTCCATTAACAAAAGAAAGGTGATAAGCAAGTATGTTATAAAGTTCTCAAGCCCTGGGCCATCTATTGTACTTTGATAAATTTGTGTTACGGCACAAGGCCACTTGACTAGAAAACTCCACAACTGTCAAGGGATGAACCAATATTTCTTCACACTATATTCATGATATGACAGAGAACGAGAAGATTGTATACTATGACAAATGCTTAATGCATCCAGCTTGCCTGTTATTTTCTCAGTAATCCTCCATGTCCAAAATAAGAAATAGTATTGAAGCTGCTTGGGAGGTCGAGATGGAAAATGAGTCATGAATGTCAGAAGGAGCTATCCATGTAAAGCAAAAATAGAGCCTTCACTCTTCAATGCAACATTCATTATTGTCCAGGATTCCAAGGGCTCACTTATCCAGGCTATCTGTAGCACCCCGACTTTGCCAGTTACTCTGTAAGTCCTCATAGCTGTACGTACCCATACAAAACCAGTAGCTTGGCATCCAGTCCACTTGTAACAGTTGGTGAAGACATAGGAGTAATAACTTTGCTCGGAGAAAACGATGGTAGGGCAAAAGAGACAAGGACTTTCACTCCATCCAGTCTGCTTGACATCATTAAGAGGCCATCTGGGTGCCAAATAAAATGAAATATTATTAATATGACTGCAAATTCTAAAATATTGGCTAGGCTCTAACAAGCAGTTTCTTGATATAAAAGTTACCTGTAGCTTTGGGGAATGAGAAGAAACCCAACACAAAGTAGGTCAACAGGATCTTATCTGCCTGCCTCCCAGGCCTGCCTCAAATCTAAGGAATATGCTGAAGGAATATGCTAAGGAATATGCCCTATACAGATATTACGTTCTATGAGTGTACAGAGGGAAGTTTGTGTACTCATGCATGTTTTTCTGTGGATGACTCAACCTGTGTTTATTTTAAAAGTGAACATGTGTACAGGCCCCTCAAATGCATGGTACACACAGGAAATGTATTGCTGTACCTATGCTCAACATAACTGGTGAATAAATGTATCTGTGTAGAGATCTTACTTGCATACACTTTACACATATTATACTAGTGTTCAACACAACGGGGCCATTCAAATAACCTACCAGGCTGGTGGGCAGGCAGGGAGAAGATTCCCAAACTTTGCCTTCCCCCCCAGATAATCCTTGTTAGCTTGGTGGGAACAGGCTCTGCGTTCCCACATGATCCCTGGTGCTCCATGCATCGTGAAGCAGCATGGATTGCTCTGAGGCCAGGACTCATTCAGCCTTCAGGAATCCCACTGCACACCAAACGCAGTTCCCTGGGCAATTCCCCCAGGGGACGGGCGCCTAGTCTCTGTGTCAGCACAAGCTGCTGACACACATTTCTGGAGCTGAGGTTAAGGGTGTATTTGTGCCCTTAACCTCAGCTACAAGCCGGACTGCAGTGCTAGGTTTAGTGCTGCAGCACCAATGGGATCCTCATGGATCCCGGCGGTTTTCACAGACAGCCAAGCCCAGGGTTTGGCTTGGCTGCTTGTGAGAACAGCCTCAAAGTCTGAATAGGGCTTAAGTCATGCCCAATATGTGTATACATAATAACACAATTAGGTAATTCACACAATCAAAAAATGTGTTCCACCCAGGTTTGGGAGCTGTGTGTGCTCCCAGCTTTTGGTTGTGTGGAAGCAAGATAACAGGGAAACCTGGGTAGAAGTGATTGTGTGGAAGCAAGGTAGCAGGTTTTCCTCCTACCTTGCTTCTACACAACCAAAGGTTGGGAGCACACATAACTCCCAAACCTGGGTAGAATACAGTTTTTGATTGTGTCAATGACCTCAATATGATGTATCAGTTGCACACATGGCAGGAAGCTGGCATATAAGAACTTTCATCTCCCTTCCCACAACAGCTTTCTGTATCCCCCTCCTGAGGGTCAAGGGACCTATCGAAGGGGTGGATTCTGGCATGGGCACAGGTGTTCCAAGTAGGCAGTCTTCCTGTATCTGCCTTCTAGCACAACCGAAGGAAGGGCACCACAACGGGCTAGGGTGAAGGCCCTTCTGGGTTTGGGGGCTTCTAGCTGTGTGAGATCTACAGCAGGATATGGAATGTATCTTAGTCTTTCATTGATGAGGAAGTTCAGAACCCTGTCTAAATCAGTTTGGCACTCTAGGTCTGTTATGCATTGTTTGATGAGTGTTTTTGCCTTTTTTTTTTTTTTTTTAGCCCATGGAAAGTAGGAGGGGAGCCCCAGGGATGACATTTTTTTGTCAGAAGTGTCCATTTCCAGGTGAACTGGTAGTTGTCCTCTAGTGTTGTGGAGGCTAGACCAAGTAGGATACGGGATAATCATAACCAGTAACTGAGTATGGCCATCCAAACTCTGGCCTCTGCTTTCACCAGACCTGCTTCTAGATATCGAGACTCTCCACATGAACAGTGTGGAGAGCCTTACCGGGCTCTGTGGGAGAGTGGGCTTAGCCTGCTCTCCCTGCAGACGAGCAGGGAGCCATCCCTGGGCAGTTGGACCGGCTGCCCACTACTGGCTCCATCACAGTGCCAGTAGGGGTGGTGGGGAACAGGACCGCCTAGCCCCCGGAAGTGCCAGAATGCCCTGCACAAGTGCGCGGGGCATTCTGGGGAGACCCCTGAGCCTGCGAGGCTTGTTGGAGCCTCCCGGTCGGGGGTCTTCTCATGGTCGCCATGGTGCGGAGCTGCGCTGCAGCGTCTCAAGATCAGATAAACCAGGCTAACTCACTCCATTAACCTGGTTTAAGGGGAGGGGTATTTTTGGAGGTTTGCTGTCAGCACATGACCACGCGGAACCGGAACCAACTCCCTTAGCCCAGTTCCATGCGGTCATGGCCTCCCTTAGCACAGTTCCATGCGGTCATGAGAATAGTCTTGTAGGCTAGTGTTAGAGACACACCATGGTACTTTGAGAACTGTTCTTAGGAATTTGGGCACCATCAAGGAGTTGCACCAGCGGCTTGGCTTCAAACAGTTTAAAGGCCAAAGGTATGTAGTGGCCTCCTCTTCATTGGAAGAATTTTAGGATGGCAGCAGCACTTTTCTGTGCATTTTGGTCACTGTGAGAGCCATGACCTTTCTGGCTCCAGAAGTGTGGAAGACCACCCACAGGCATTTAAAGCATGGGACCTGCTCGATTTTGTGCCCCTTTATATGCTAGTAGGGTCTCTTAATAAAGGGCATGATTTTGGTTTTGTGATAGTTGATTCCAAATGGTCTTCTTTGCAGTATTGGACAAGGGCCCTCAGAGCTCTTCTGAGACCTATGGGGGTCCTATAGAGAATTGCTACAACATCTGCATAGAGCAGAGTAGAGATGTGTCTCCCTGCGAGCTTGGGAGGGTGCAAATCTGGTTTATTAAGGTGACCCACCATGGCATTAATGTGGAAGTTAAACAGGATCAGGGCAAGAATACAGCCTTGTTTGATGCCCTTACAGGTTGGAACGGCACTTGATAGATGACCTTTGGGGTTGCACCTTGCTTTAAGGGGTGTATCATCATGTGAGATACGGATGAGGTATAAGAGGCGCTGGTCAGTTGAGGAGGCTTCCAGTTTTTCCCACTGTCTGAATCATGAGATAGAATCAAATGCAGCCTTGAGGTCTATAAAGGCAGCATAAAGGGAGGTTGGAGTGTGGGTGGAGTATTTATCAATCAGATGCTATAGAATTAGACATTGGTCAGTGATGGATTGTCCCTCCCTAAAGCCGGCCTGCTTTTCCACGAGGAGTTTTTCTTGGTCCAGCGAATCTCTATGCTTCCAGTATAGATATCTAGCATAGAGCTTACTGACTGTGCTGAGCAGGCTGATTGGTCTGTAGTTTGCTGGGTTGTCCTTTCTGTCTTTTTTGAAGATGGGGACAATGACCACTAGTTCCCAGTCCTTAGGAATACGGCTATGTGTACTGATAAATGTGAATAGCGAGGCCAGGATAGGGGCCCACAATGCTCAGTTGTTGTTTTATTAGCTCTGGGGGAATTAGTCATCTCTAGGGGCCTTCCCGGTTCTTAGCTGAGAGATATGTTTCTTGATCTCAGATGTAGTCACTGGTAGCCATGTGGGCAGGTCCTCTACATAATTCTGGGGGCAACCATGTTCTGCAGCTTCCATGTTCATACAGATCATAGAAGTGTTTTTCCTCAATCTCTGGTGCGGGGTAGCTGTCCAGGTGTGTCGGGCCATTGCTGGGAAGATTCACTGTAATTCACCAGAATGAGGCTAAGTCATTGGATCTGACTGCCTGGATGAGGTGTGACCAGGTGGCTTTCATAGCGTCTCTTTTATTGCGTTTAAGTAGCTGTTTATATGGCCTCTTCTGCTTAAGGAGATCCTGTGAGGACACTGATCTTGTATTGGTTTTGTAGGTTTAGTACTTGGAGATGAGCACTTTTGAGGCATTAATGCAGTCAAACCATTGCTTAGAGTGGTGCACGTGCTGTTTTGGATGAGTGTTGGTTTTGCAGGTTAGGCGCTTTTGTATTACCTGCATTTGATTTTATAGACCTTGACGGTTGAGTCAGGGGGTTCTGCTGTGGTCAGGGAGAGTCGAATAAGCTGGAAGTGTTCTGCAGTAAGTCTTTTGGTTATTGCTTTGTCTAAGTGTGTGGACCATTTGGTGTGGCAAGCTCTTCCCGCTGGCAGAATATGAGGCTGCTATAAGTCCTCAGTGTGGGAATGCTGGGTGAAGGGTTTTAGTCATAAAAAGATTGGAAAATGGTCACTGTCAAACTGGGGGATAACCTCAAACAGAACAGCAAATGGGAGCCAATGACACTCATTCTGGACCCGGTCCAGAAAGTGAATTCGGTGGGGTGATCATTTTTGAAGGAGCCATTTAAGATAAAGCGATTGAGTCTGGTAGTCATTTGGGCCAGGCAGAGTCCTGCATAGTTTTCCTGTCCGAGTGGCAGGTGAGAGGGAGTCTATCTGCTTTGGGATTTGGCAGGCAGCACTGATGTTGTGCATATAAGGCAGGCCTGCTCAACTTCGGCCCTCCTGCAGATGTTGGCCTACAATTCCCATAATTCCTGGCTATTGGCTGCTGTGGCTGAGAATTATGGGAGTTGTAGTCCAAAAACAGCTGGGGGGCCTAAGTTGAGCAGGCCTGATATAAGGTGTCATCGTTGGGGCCCAGCCTGGAGTTGAGGTCACCTCCTAGTACTATGTGCACATTGGGATTACAGGAGAGAGGAAGGCTCTGTGGGGAAAACGGCTAGGCCGCTCTCCCCACAGGCAAGCAGGGAGCCGTCCCTGGGCAGCCAGATCGGCCATCCACACAATTTCCAGCTCCGTCATGGAGCTTGTAGGGGCGGTGGGGATCAGGAGCCGCCCGGCCCCCAAAAGTCCCAGGATGCCCCTGGCTTGTTTTAGCCTCCCTCCCAGCAGGGGTCTTCTCATGAGTTGCCACGGCACAGAGCCGTGTGCTGTGGCGTCTCCCAATTGGGTAAACGGGGTTAGTGGAGCACGTGCTCTGCTAACCTCATTTAAGGAGAGGGGTATTTTTGAAGGTTTGCTGCCAAGAGCTGCATGGCTCCTGTTGCAGCTCGCAACTGGGAGAAACTGGGCTAGGCTCCCTTAGCCTGGTTTCCCTTGGTCGTGGGAATAGCCTCAAGTTAGTTTCCCAGTTCAGACCATAGATTTCTGACCTAGGATTTCTGATACTGTGGGGGAAGGGAAATGTTACTTAGTAGTAGGGAGCAGTGTCTGAAATGAAGTGTCTGCTAGAGCATAATGCTTGTATGGAGGGAATCTTACTGGTGTGGCGTGCAAGGCAGAAGAGATTAGCATCCCCAGTCCGCCTTTGAGTCTGCCCCATTCTGCACTGGCTTCTGCTGCTAATGAGTAAGATCTGTTAAGTGTGAAATCTTCAGTTGTCCAGGCTTCCTGTACCATTATGATGTCATGATGGGAGATGTAGAGCTGGGTCTCACGATCTGTGAGACCCGGTTTTATCGGGTGAGTGGGGAGGGAGCCCTGGGCGGCTGGACTGGCCACCCACATGATTGCCAGCTCCATGGCGGAGCCAGTGGAGGCTGGGAAGCTCGGGGCCACATGACCCCCAGAAGCTCCAGTATGCCCTGCACGAGCGCGCAGGGCATACTGGGGAGACCCCAGGAGCCTGGAGGCGGCTTTTCACCTCCCCTCTGGGGGTCTACTCATGAGTAGGCATGGCGCAAAATCGCCACTCACAATCCAGAAGACCAGGTTTGCAGAGCGCTCGCTCCGCAAACCTGGTTTTGGGGCAGGGGTTCTTGAGCGGGTTACCCACTCTAGAACCACCGGGCTCGCAGCCAAGCCCGGTGGTTCTGACGATCAGAAAAAATCAGTCTAGAATTTCCTAGCCTGATATTTCCCGATCGTCAGAATGGCCCCATAATCTGTGAAGGAGACATCTCTGCAGCTGGTGTGCCAGCCTGCCACGTTCCAGGACAGAATGGAAACCTTATGCTGGTCACTTGGATGTCAGAGTGTACAGGTAGTGCTGTGAGCTGGAGCCAGTGTGGTAGGTCGCAGTGGGATATCCTGGGGAGAGTTGGGGTGAGTGTGCAAGCCCCAAGGTCACTGGAAGTGTTCACATGGTTGGGTTCTGGGACTATTGACTCCAACTGCATTCTATGGTGTGCACTGGGCAACTGTGCTCCTGAAAAAATAGGAGTGGTGATGTGCATGCATGTTCTTGCACTCTTGAATCATGGGCTGCCAAGCCTTTCTCTGAGCATGCAAACTCCACAAAGGGAGCCGGCAGCTCCTGCGACTTGGGCAAGCAGACTGGGGAGATTAATGCAGTGATGTCATCAAAAAGGGGTTGTTGGCGAGCAACATTTCAGGGCCCAGGGCAAACGAGGCGATGTCCCTGGGGGTTGTGTGTGTGGCGACTGTTGCTACTGGGGCGGTGAATGTGATGTTTGGTCCCCTTCCTCTAGGGTAGCACTTTCTGTATGTGAAGGCATAGGTGGCTGCCTCTTTGGCAGATCCCCTGGAATTGTGAGTAGTGTTTGCAGCTCATGGGAATGTGCAGATGATACGAGGGCCTCATCTTTTGGGGCTGCAATATCTGTGATTAGTGGCTGGGGGAGTGGCTTGTGCAACATTAAGTCTTATTCAGACATTATTATTTGTTATTTCTCTTTGTAAACCGCCCTGAGCCATTTTTGGAAGGGCGATATAGAAATCCTATTATTATTATTATTATACCACCCAGTTGTAGCCATGTACAACAGGGTGAAGGAGGAGGAATCCCTCACCCTGCCACGTCAATCAGCAGTGCGACCCACCACTCATGTATACAGTAAGGCTTGTTTGAAGAAGGAAGAGCTGTAAGCAAGATGACAGGCACTTCCATGATTGCAAGACTGGCTCAGTCCAGTCTTACAATCATGGAAACGCCCACCATCACACTTTGGGTTTTTCACTCTTCAGACAAGCCCCACTGTGTGAGTGGCGGGACATGTTGCTGATTGAAGTGGCAGGGGTGGGACTTCCTCCTTTTTCACCCTGTTGTACATGGCTACCCCTGGGTGGTTTTATAATGTCTGAATAAGACTTTAGTGTTGCACAAGCCACTCCCGCAGCCTCTCTTTACCCCACTGTACACAGCAACAGAGGGACGATTTTATAGCATCTGAATGAAGTAAAACTCATAATCCTTATCCCTTAAACTCAGTGAGTAAATATGCCATGTTTGGGGCCTATGCCCCTTCAATTCTTTGCACATAAGCATCAGGTAGAATTTAAATTTGGTGCATGGAAACAAGGTAGGCACAGGTTCTGGTCATGCAAGAACATAAGTGGAATGGGCAGGCATGAATGTCACCACCCTATCATATTTTATTTTAGTTATTTAACATATTTGTATACCGACCACTACCAAAGTCTCTAAGCATTTTACAACAATAAAACCAAGAAATATAAAAACAATTCAAACATATAAAAAGTTCAAATTAAAATAACCACCCATAAAAACTGCTAAACAGCTAAAAAGCTTGGCAGAAGAGATGTTTCTTTAGTTGACTGAACAGACATCCCCAAATGTGTCTTCATAAATCTATAGTAAATATGTTAGCAGAATTAGAGAATTAATTGCACTATGGTGCCAAAACAGTTAAAGAGGAAAGTGCACATAAAGTAATATATATTTGTTTTGACATTTCTTCATTATTTGTATTCTTCTCCAGAGAACTTAAAATTAGAATGATTCTAATTTTGGCATTAAAAGTTGAGCAAAATCCATTTTTCCTCCATTCCTCATCCAGCATTCGCTTATCAAGTTAATTATTCATCAAGGAAACCCTTTATCTTGAGCATTATGTGTCATTCTGAGAAAGTGAGTTTATGAATTTTGTTTTGTAAAATATAGGTGGCAAATGTGTTGATGTTCTTCACATTAGTGGGCTGTCATATAGTATGCAAAAGCACTGGGTTTGGAGCACAAATGAACTGTTAGAAGCAAGGGGGGAAGCCATATACAGAGAAGCTTTGTCTCTTTAGCACAATGGAATGTGGGACAACTGTTCCATTCAAAGGAAGTGTATCGGTCCAATATTTAAGTCTCAAATTATGGAAGGATGTTTCCAAAGAATCATGCACACAGTAATCGTGTCCTGTTTCCAATCGTCTTTTGAAGTTTTAATCTCAGTTCGTGCTATTCATGCACCATGAAGGTCTATTTTTAACTTGTTCTCAACAAAGGGGTTTGTTTTGTTTTTTGGAGGGGAGAGAGAGAGAGAGAGAGGATAGAAGTATCCATTTTGGAGACTGACATATGTCATTAGGAATGTGGTTGTTTGTTGTCTACTAACTTTTGTCTACTAAAGTGTTTTGTTTGAAATGTTTTTCAGTTTCTGTTTTTCGGTTTCGTGTTCTGTTTCCCCTCTCTATAACATTAAAAACAAAAGGCAGCTAGCTTTTTGAAGACTAAGGGCACAATCTAGGGGTGTGCATGGATCAGAACTCGCAGTTCAGTTTGAATTTGACTGGAACTGCATGTGGCAGTTTAGCTATACTTGTAAAGGGGGATCCCGTGAGGGATGTGGAAATCTACAAAGGGGAGGCTGGAGGGGGCAGTGAGAAAAGTAATGTAAAGTCTTTACCGGTTGGTAAAACTTGGTAAATACAAATCGCTTGGACAGCTGGGTGGGGGGAGCGGCGGTAAGGATGTCACATTACCTTTCTCAACCCCTACAATGTGGAACCAGGCCACTCGAACCAGGCTTGGTTCAGTTCGATCGCGGACCGAACCAGCCTCAGTTCAGTCTGCGATTGAGCCACCAAACCGGCCCAGATCGATGTGAACCAGTTCATCATCAAACAGTTCATGCACACCCCTAGCACAATCCAGGGAAGTCACGCATGTTTGTGTTCCAATGACTGCAGTGGGAGAGAGTTAAGGATGTGTGTAATTTTTCCTTTGAGGGGAATGGGGCTTAAAAGAGCCTAACTTTGACTGGGTGACATGTCCTAAGTGTGTTAATGTTTACATATCTGGGCCCCAGCATATGTTTTAAAGTCACTTTCTTCCAGAAAAGAAAGAAGACAAAAAGCACTCCTGGCACTGCCTCAACCTGAGGTATGAGAGAGATGTTTGGATCCAGGAGAAACTCCCAAACTGTGCACTTGTTCTTTATTACTATATGCTTGGCTTGGTTCACAAGTATATTTTTCACATGATGATTATAAAATCAAGTTATGATTTACACGTGTGAATGAGACACCCTAGACATAACTTTCACATTACTTTGCATGATCTCACACACAAAAAGGCTATACTCACGATTGCAAGGTGGGGCAGAAGGCAGGGTGGAACCTACCTTACCCCCCAGATAATTAATCTTTGTTCCCTTTGGCATGCTGCTGCACACCCACACAATCCACACTGCACAGATCTCCAGAAGCTGGAACTCATCCTGGCCTCCAGGAATCCCACAATGCACCGTGTCACACGGTCCCTGTGACAAGATCTGTGTATCGGGGGACTCCCCCAGGAGTCGGGCTCTCTGGGAACCTGTGCATGCTCAGGCTGCAAGCAGCCTAAGCATCCACACGGCCCTGGCGCCAGGCTTAAGGGCTCACTTGGGCCCTTAACCCTGGCAAAAGGCGGAGATCAAAAGTAGAGTTAGGCGGGCGGGCAGAGCCGGGATCCATGCAGATCCCAGCACTGCACATAAGCAGCTTAACCCAGGCTGGGCTGTCCTAGCCTGGTTTAGGCTGTTCATGAGAATAGGCTGATTGCGATTTCATGAAGTCAGCTCACACATTTAGCTGCCTGTTGTCACAAGTGTAAAGTAAACGTAAAGTGTGCTGTCAAGTCGATTTCGACTCCTGGCACCCACAAAGCCCTGTGGTTGTCTTTGGTAGAATACAGGAGGGGTTCACCATTGCCTCCTCCCGTGCAGTATGAGCTGATGCCTTTCAGCATCTTCCTATATCACTGCTGCCCGATATAGTAGCAGTGGGGATTCGAACTGGCAACCTCCTGCTTGTTAGTCAAGCATTTCCCTGCTGCGCCACTTAAGTGTACAATAATCAAATGTAGAGAAATCAAGTGATACATAGGAACCAGCCCTAGATTTCTATACACAGGTTGGGCACCAGTTGTGGCCCATACGCTGCTGGTTGGCTATCTCTGCTGTAAGAGAAATTTTTTATCTGTGTTCCTCTCATTTAAACCCACTACTCCTTTTTCTTTCCTGTATGTGTAAGAACAGTTATTTTTTTTCTTTGTGGATCACTTCTAGACTAGGCGGAATTACGAATTATAGGCTTAGCCAATCAGAATTCTTAGCTTTATTTTCTACTTATGAATCTAAATATATTTTACATAGATTTCTAAATTATATGCCTAGTTGCCCACAGGAGCCTCTCAAATGAAATAAAAACACCCAGGAAAGCTGATAAGAGTCTCAGCTGGGAATCATTCGTTACATACGGCAGTGACTCTAATCCGCTCTTGTCACATACTTCCCACTCTTTGGGCAATTACTACATGTATTTTTCATCCCATTTGACTAACAATAATAGGTAGTACCAGTTGTTAAATGGTGGTACCATTTTTCATACACAGTAGATGTCAAAATGCAGTCCTGGTGGTTAATTGAAGAATCTTCCATTTGAGTTGATTCTATGTACTAATATGTACCTTCTCCTCCAACCCAAGAGAGTGAATTTCAGTCTTAATACACTCTTTGTCTCTTTTTTTGACGCTTTGAGCATCTTCTTCTTGAATTACAAAAACAAAAATGATACCATCTCTGGGGGGTAGGAAACAGATTGCAACATCTGTCTTTTGATCTAACTTTGCAACTTGGTGAGCCATCCTTACTTGTTAAATTTGTAGAATTGCTAATAAAAGGCATAATGTACCAAATGGTGGTAATTTAGATGGAACAAGCATATCAATCACTGTGAAATGGGCTCAGAGCTCTATATTCAGGCAGAATAATTAAACAGAATTATGAGACTAATGCACGTACACTGAAAAGCAAGCTTCCAAAAACTTATTCTACAGAGGGAAGAGTTTTCTGACATTTGTATTGCCGAAGAAAGCCACATGAGATGGACTTTCAAAAGTTCTGTGGAAGTTACTTCAAATACAGTCTTTCATTGCAAATCAATGACTTATGGAAACATTAAAAATAAATCCTAGCAATCAAAATGTTTTAATGTATTCTTTGGTGTGTGTGTGTGTGTGTGTGAGAGAGAGAGAGAGAGAGAGAGAGAGAGAGAGAGAGAGAGGAAGGAAATGAACCATGCAGTGTGTATATGTTGGTCAAGGAGACATTTGCAAATATTCATTCCTAACTTATCTTGTAGTATGTTCCTTGTTTCTTCTTCATAGGGAAACTGCAACAAGAGAAAATAAGAAGTAACATCCACAAATGTCCTTCTAAACACCACATAACTCCACACAATATGGTGTTCCACTATCTAGTTCCAAATACTGGAAGAATAGAAGACACATAAAAAGAGGCCTAATTACAAATTATTTCTTCAATCCAGAAAGACATTCAAAAGAACACCTGAATAGAAAATAACACCGGCTACCCAATAAAATTCTGTACATTTTTACAATGTCTAATGCACAATGTATCTTGGAGAAGCCGCTGCCAGTCTGTGTAGACAATACTGAGCTAGATGGTCTGACTCAGTATATGGCAGCTTGCTATATTCCTATATAATGATGCCAGTATTTGTTGCCTAACATTATCCTTGTGTTCTAATTTCACTCCAATACCTATCAAATGGTCACCACTTTCCCATAACATATCTGTTGTAGATGCCTCCCATAAATATTCAAAAATCAGTACATTTATTTATTAGTAACACTAGTCAAATGCTCCTGCTCCAGATTTCTATTGCAGGGGCTTCCTTGTTCTTCCCAATTTTGGCCATTATTATTTGGCTGCAATTAATAAATTGCCTATAATGTATCTGTGCTCTTTCTATCCTTTACATATCCCAGTAGAAACACATGTAGATTCATTAGAATTTATAAGCAATAATCTTTGCCAAAATTTGCTTATGATCCTACAGTGCTACCGCATATGAATAACATCTGCAGTAGTTTTTGCAAAAGGAATAGGGACTTTTTGAAGTCTCATGTACATGAAATAAGAAACTGAAAAGCAGAGTGCATATCAATGAATTTGTCATTTTAAAAGGTCTTCTGGATTCAAGCAAATATTAAAATACTAATATGTATGAGCAACTCCAGGGTGCCAAAAACTGTATCTTCATTTAGAAACATATTCTTCAGAAATGTAGAACTAACGACCTGGAAATCTGAACCAGAAAATAATTTTGAAGGGAAAGGTCCAAATAATTTTAATTTTTTTTAAAGAGAGGGAGATGTCATTGACTTGATAGTATCAAGTTGATACTAGTGATTGTTAGAAATGGCTTTAGAATTATGACACTAATGTAGTGGTACTGATATGGCCTTAAATTAGGCATGCATAAAGTTGTCTACACCAGTTAACCTTACCTACATGCTCCAGAAGGCATGGCTGGCTTTGTTTGTTTGTTTGTTACATTTATATACTGCCCCATTCAAACAGCTCTGGGTGGTGCACAGTAACAAAAACAAAATCCATGAATAGGTCATTTTAAAAACAATCAATACAAAACAATTTTTAAAACAGTTTGAAAAACCATTAACAATTAAAACATTTAAAATAGTTTAAAAACCCTGGAAGACCAGACCAAACAGATGGGTTTTAAGGGCTCTCTTGAACGCCAGTGCTAATGAAGAAACCAACTATAGGCCCACAGAGGGTGGTTCCTTCCAGTCCATTGAAAAGCCGGAGCTCAAAAAACGTGCACAGAATTCAAACCAGGTAAGAGAATAAAAACAAGACCACAGAGTCGGCCATCACAACATACATACATGATGCAGAAGAGGAACAAAGAATCTGGAGAACGAGCAAGCAAGAGGAATGAACCCCTCCCTATCCCTCCCAGGAGGCAAGTCTGGGTCCAACCCCAAGTGGGCATGAGTGACCTCCATAACACTGGCAAAAAAAACCCCTTCATGGTGAATACCGACATTCCATTTTCTGCCAGGGTAGGAGATCACCCATTATGGGTAATACCACAGCTCACACCCATGAGAGGGAATGAGCCTAGACCAGAACTGCCCTGGGAGGACCCTTTGCAGGACCCTCTGGCCAAATGCCACCCTTGAGGAGGCATGCGTATCCAACTTATAATGTCTGGAGAATGTAGACAGGCACTTCCACCTCTCAGCCTTGTAGATCTCCTCCAGAGAGGCTCAAGAAGAAGGAGTGGCTGAGGTGGATATGGATCGTGTAGAGTGCACTATCATGCCCTTCAGTGAAAGTAAGCGCTGAATTTCATATGCCATTGTGATACAGAAACGTACCCAATAGCCAATGGTAGATGCGGAAACATTCTGTCCCTGGCTACGGCCTTGAAAAGAAACAAAAGATTTCTGTCTAGACAGACACGCAGAGCCCTACACACATAGAGCTTGTGCCACTGTTTCTCCTTCGCATGTTGAGGTATAGGAAGTCAAGAAAATATCAGGAAGGCAAGAAAATATCAGCAAAACAATAAAAAGAGGAATTCAAATTCGGGACAAACAATGGTTCAAGAAACAGGCACATGGTATCCTTGGAAAAAATACATAGCTCATCCTTTAATGACAGAGCTTGCAATTCCGACACCCAGTGAGCAGATGTTATAGCCACAAGGAATGCCACCTTGTATGAGAGAATGCAGAATGGGGTCTCATGCAGCTGTTCAAATGGCTGCTGGTGCAGAACTCAGAGCACCATGTGTAAATCCTATTTTGGAAACCTATGGCAAACCATTGTATAGATATGTGTTGCTCCTCTGAGGAACTTCTGAAGAAGCAGATGACAAGCAGACCTACCCAAATCATCTGGAAACACCATATGTGAGAGACAAGCAGCGTGTGGCTTCAAGGTGGCTGCCTTCAAAGCTAGGGAGAGGCCTTCCTGAAGAAATGCCAATCGACCATGCATCCTACAGTTCGTGACTGGAATCTTCTGCTTGGCAGCCCAACATAGGAAACTCCACTATGTAGTTTGCTAAATATGATTGGTGGAAGGCTTGCATGAGGCCTGAACTGTCATGACTACCTCCCTAGAGAGGCCCTGGGAAGTTAGTAAATCTGTTTCAACTTCCACACAGTCAGTCTTAACCAAGCTGAATCCAGATGGAAAATAGGCCCCTGTGACAGCAGGTCCATCTGAAGCGGCAGGTGTATTGCTCCTTTTATGCACAGGTTCACAATGTCAGGGAACCAAGGTTTCTGAGGCCAGTTCAGAGCAATTAGGAGAAGGGTCGTGTTTGAATCCCTGAGGCATCAGAGGCAACGTGCCAGTAGTGGAGTAGGAGGAAAAGCGTAAAGTAGCAATGGAGGCCATGGTATTGACTATGTGTTCAGCACCTCTGCACCCCATGTTGGACATTGAGAAACAAATCTGTGTAGCTTCTTGTTCTCTGGGGAGGTGCATATCAATTTGGGGGACTCCCAGCTGCTGCATTACCCACTTGAAGACCTGAGGATGGAGACTCCATTCTGCTGGAAGAACGTCCTGACGATTCAGCCAGTCCACCTGGGTATTGGCTACTCCGCTGCATGCTGGGCTGCGATAGACTCCAGGTGTTCCTCTGCCCACTGGAGTGTGGATGTTGCAAGAAGATGCAAGGACTTGGAATGTGTCCCGCCTTGATGATTGATGTGTACCTCCATGGTTGTGTTGTCCTGACAAGGACGTTCTTCCCTTTCAGGACCTACAACAAAGCCAGCTCTAAAAAGTTGATACTGTCACTTCATTCTGTCTCAGACCACCTGACCGCCTGCCCTGTTTATGAAGATGAAGGCAATGAGCCCTGCCCCCAAGTCAGACTTGCATCTGTTGCCATGTAATTTTGGAGCTCAGAGAATGATTTCCCCTTGGAAAGCTTTCCGGAGATTGGCCACCACCGAAGGGACTGTCTCAAATGGATTGGAAGACGGACTAGGTGATGGCATTTTGAATACAATGTGCAGTTGGAAAGGGAGTAGGGCAGACTGCAAGGGTCGGAGATGTGGCCTGGCTCAAACCACTGCTTTTATGTTGGCCACCATCAGTCCCAGGACCATGCCAATGGAAGAAGTTCCACCATCTTGCTGCACTAAACGTCCCTGGTTAAGTTCACCACGGCTCCAATTCTGTCCGGAGGTACTGTAAAAAGAACCTGGACATAGTTGTATCAATAATCATCTCCAGATTTGGAAGCCTCTGGGATGGGGTGAAGTTACTTTTTTCCTTGTTTATGAGAAAAATATGCAAACTGGTAGTGCTTTGTCCTATAACAGAAGTGAAGTGGGTGTCTGGATGCATCGGAATATGAAAGGAAGGCCTCCCTCAGGTCAATACTAAGAAATCGCCCTCCTGAAGGGCCTCCACAACAATTCTGAGGGTTTCCATTTGGAAATGTCTCTTTACTACATATTTTTAGATCCAGGAACGCCCTCAATAATCTGTCCTTCTTTGACACCATGAAAATGATGGAGTAAACCCATTGCTCTGCCTGAGTCAAGGGCACAGGTTCTACTGCCCCAATGTGAAGCAAGTGTTGAATTGACTGAATCAGACTGAGGTCCTTTATGGGCTTTCTGAATCATGGGGTCAGGCTGAATTTGTTCCCTGGAAATCTGATGAACTCTATTTTGTATCTGTGTTCCATGACAGACAGCACCTACTAGTCTGTGGTAGGTTCCTCCCAGATGTGCCAAAAGTCCCTGAGGTGTCCCCACCACCACTGGAGGGGTTGTGGCATCAGGATTGCTGTTTAGGGCCTTTGGCCTGGGAGGAAAAACAAGGCCTTGCTTGTGCATGGAATGATTGACAGCCCTGACCTCTAGGCCTGTTCCAAGAGGACCCGCCAAACCTTTGGGAGTCTCTGTTGCGAAAGGAGGGGCAAAATGCTCTAAAGGACTGGTTAAATCTGTGTGTAGGCCCCCTATCCTCATGTCTGGAAGACAAAGAGAGTGTTTTGCATTTGTCTCAAGATACGTCCAAAATGTCCTTAAGGGCTTCGTCCCTAACAGTTTGGCCCCCTTGTGTGGGACTGCAGTAAGATTAGCTTTGGAAGTGTTATCGACCTACTGGTGCCTGAGCCATATATTGCATCTGGCTTAGACGTTGGAGCGTATGGCTCTAGAAGAGTACTTTATGCTATCCAAGTTTGCATCAGAAGTGAAAGCGGCTGTTCTCTGTAAGCACCTGAGCTTATGTCTTAGTTTATTAGGATCTGAAGGGTAACTCAGATTCAGTAACTCATCTAACCACAGTATAGAGGCTCTAGATACTATAGATGCTGCGGTATCCACCCTGATAGCCAGGGCTGAGGGCTGATGTGACCTGCACATAGCAGACTCAACGGGGTTTTTTTGTCCATTGGCTCGTTTAATGTGGAATCCCCATCTCTAGGTACCACCTCTCCACTGAGAAGAGCTACTATTGGTGTATCAGTGGGAGGAACCTGCAGCGAATCAATTACAGACCCCTGAAAATTATAGCATTTGTTGGCAATGGTGTGTGTGCACTCTGAAGAAGAAGGCTTCTCCCATTCCTGTTTAATGGCACTAATGAACCCTTCTGGCATAGTAGTTCTGGCACAAGTGGACAGAGGGGCTGGAAAGACCAATGATCCTTTAGACTATTGGTCCTGAGGTTCAGGTGGTAAGGGCCTCAGTCCCAACACAGCAGCTGCCTGGGACATCAAAGGGCCAAATTCCTCTTGTAATAAAAGTCTCTGACTAAGCATTGCTGCTGAATCATCTAGCAGCTTTCCATCTTCTGAGGCAGAATAGTCCTGGCCTGAATCAGCATGCTCTAGAGGCTTCATGGGTCTCAGGGGTTGGAATACATCTGGGAATTCTCCCCAGATGAGGCAGATGAATGGTGGGTGGGAGAGGCTTTAGCACACTTCCCCTTCTCCTTTGCTGACTCCCTTCTCCTCTTTACAGGTCCAGAAGCACTGGATGATAAAGAGGAACTGTGCCCCCACCTCCTAGATTTGCCATGGCCCTTATAAACTGCGAGATTGGCCTGGACAGACAATTTAATAGTACTAGCCACCCAGGACTGCCAGTCTGGTGGGGGATTGAATGCCCCCAGTATGGTTAGAGGAGGGGGGTTACCCTGGCATGGAGGGCCCATTGGAAGGGACAGTTGTGTCTCTAATTGAGAAGCAAACTCTCCTGGAGAAAGAGCACACTGGGTCTTTGGTGGGAGCTTGTTCCTTCTCTGATGCTCCTCCACTGTCCACTGGGAGTCTGTACCTCCCAAAGTGGCAATTGTGTCTCTGGAACCCCCTCTATTGGAGCAGAGGGCATCCTGGGGCAGCAAGAGTCTGAGGTCACCCTCCCATGTGGTGGGCTGTTCCTGCTCACCATCATCAGGATCTGTTGTTTTGTTTTTTATGTACTACATTTCAGATCCTTCACTTTGTTGTTTTGTTGTTGGGGAATTCAGGACCACCAGTGATAAGGCCTGAGATCTAGCCATGCTTATGCCCTTCTCGCGTAGAGAGGCTTGCTTCCCCTGGCTGGGAGAGGAGTGGGTCCACTTATGCTTCCAACCAGCCTGCAAGCCATGGAGAGGGCTGCATGCAGCAGTGGGGCCACCTCTGGCATCCCCTAGTGGGAAGTCCTCCTGCAGTTTGGGCAGGAAAAGCTGGTGCTTGACATTCTCGGCCCAAAAGGCCAGGACGGTGTTCTTCCATTGCTTGCCCTCCATCAGGGAGAATTAGAGAGGTGGGGAGCAGTGGCAGAGAATCAGGAGAACAATAGAGAAATAATCTAAGAAGTAGTAATTTTAAAAAAAAATTAAAGGAGAGCAGAGATAAACAAAAAAAACAGTGAAGAGACTAAAGAATAACCAAAAGATGGAAAGAGATCGGAGGAAGGTAGGAATTAGAGCGGAAAGAAAGAGAAAGAAGGGCTGCAGGCGACCAGGGGCGTAATTATAATAGGGCAAGGGGAGACAGTTGTCTGGGGGTCCAATGCCTTGGGGGGGCCACCAGAGGCAAGTCACATGACTGACTTCCCCAGCCGCAAACCCGCTGAAGGGCTTCCTTCAGTTGTATTCATCCTCCAAAATTGATGTGAGTGTTAAGACCTGGAGCTACCAGAACAGCATGTCTTTCTCTAGTACCATTAAATGACTTGTAACATCCACAATTTACAAAACCTTTTCAAAAATAATTTAGGATGATGTTCTAGGGGGCCCATTTTAAAATCTTGTCTCTGGGCCCACTCCAACCTTCCTACACCTCTGAGGTGATCCATGTCTTGCTGGAGCAAAGGTAGGGCATAGACTGGAAGGAACCGTCCTCTGTGGGCCTACAGTGGTTTCTTCATTAACATAAGCCCTGCCTTCTGGAGCATGTGGGTAAGGTTAACCCACAATGGGTGACTTCCTACACTGGCAGGAAAATTAAAGGTTCACTGAATTCAAAAATTTCTCTCTACTTTTGCAAATGGGAGAACATTAAACCTGGCCATTAAACCCGAAAAAGCTCACTTCAGGTTTTTGCTGCCCTAAGCAGGCAGCAAAAAAAGGAGCTTGCTTACACCCTGGTAAACGACCATGCATGCCTGGTGGGCTACATCTGTCTTGGTGTATCAGACCTTATGCAGGCCTGGTTTACATCTACTCAGCTTCACATAATGACATTCTCTCTCTCTCTCTCTCTTCTCTCTCTCTCTCTCTCTCTCTCTCTCTCTCACACACACACACGTAAACATTTGCAAAGCAATGGTGTTAAAATATTAATAGAACATTTTCTATTCCAAATGGAAATATTCCTTGCATTAAATGTTTCATTTAAGTAGCAAGCAATGTGGCACTCCACATTTTACATAAACATGTTTTTAAGCTTCAAAGACAAACAATTACAATAAAAAATGATCATGTTTAATCTGCAAAATAAATACATTTGATTTTAATTGCTTGGATAATGACCAAGCCAGTACATCAGACTCATCTCTTTCTAGAGATAATGAAAGGCAAAGAGGCCCAAACAATATCCCAAGAATAGCCCAACTGAGAGCATCTCTGAAGATGGCTCTGGTAATGAAAGTCATTCTTTTGCAAATGACTCTCCTTCTGAAGATCCTTCTGAAGAGAGGCCAAAAGATGCTGAAAACAGAATGATGCATGTGGAAATGGAGTTAATCAATATGAAGATGAAGAACAGGGGTCTATCACTGAAGAGCTGTTTGATAATAATGGGACTGAACAAATTGCCAGTGCTACAGAAACAAATGAAAACGGATAAAATGTCAACGATAATAATGAATCCAGAATATGAACATGAACAGGAATAAATATAAGAGCTGGAATGTATCAGAAAATGATACCCTTTACTAAAGGATAGCTATATATTTCCTTGTTGTAGCAAAACTGAGACCTGTTGCACCTTAAAAACAAGAACACAATGGCCAAGATTGCTAGGTTTGGAAGACATGCTCAGTCTCAGCATATCAGAACTTGGAAAGGAAATAGAGGTTCGCACAGGGATCAGTGACAGTGTGTATTCCTGGGGCTGCAAGTGCTCACGTGAACCTCAGGTGCTGCCATTGTATGCGATGCTGCCCATTGTCTTCACTGTGAATGAAGCTTGAGTATGTTGATGTGTTCAAGTTCAAGTCATTTATCATTACCTATTATTGATCACGTGTGTATTTTTGCTTTAGAGCAAACATATGCACACATATGCAGTATTTTTAGGACAATTTTTAGGTGGAAGGGGAGACACAGCTTTTGTACCTTTAATACAGAGGGAGAAGGGGGAGTTCCTATCCCTGCATGACAACATGCTGAACACATTGAAATTCCATCCTCTGCACAGCTATTAAAACCACAGGAGCCCTGTCCTCCTTTGCATCTAGACACCTTGAGGATTATTTTGGAAGCAAAACCATGGTGCTGGAAAGCCGCTATCATCACAGTTATTGTCATGCATTTGTCATGGCAACTTTGGGAAGACATCTGTCATTATGAGCAAAGGGAAAGCAGAAATTGAGCATTTCCCCCATTATGCCATGTACATGCAAAACCCAAAAGCATAAAAGCTTCTCTCTACTCTTTTGAAGCACTAAAATGCCTCTAGGTCTTTGCATTAGGAAACACAACATCCTTACAAGGATCAGAAGGCAACATCCCATGGGGAAAGCCGATACCTCGTAATGGAGTAGCACTTGCCTTTTGAACAAGTTCAGTATAAAAACGCATAGGACAAAAAAGATCATTTTACATCTCTTAGAAGGGCAGAGTCAAAAACAGAGGAGCAGTGTTTTATCTGGGAAATGATTTGCAATTGTAGACTAGCCCTCTCTTAGCACAAAGGCAACTTGCTAAAGAAGGATGTCCTCACTTCAAAGAGACGGAGAGGAAACAGATACCCCAAACCAGTACAGGTGTGTGTAGTAGCTATGGAACTGATCACATAAGAACATAATAACAGCCCTGCTGGATCAGGCCCAAGGGCTGTCTAGTCCAGCGTCCTGTTTCACACAGTGACCCACCAGATGCCTCCGAGAAGCCCACAGGCAGGGGGTGCCATTGCTCCACTGCAACTGGTATTTAGTGGCATATTGCCTCTGAGGCTGGAGGTTGCTTATAGCCACCAGAGTAGTAGCCAACGATAGACCTGTCCTCCATGACTTTGTCTAAGCCGCTTTTAAAGCCATCCAAGCTAGTGGCCATCACCACATCCTGTGGCACAGAATTCCATAGGTTAATTATGCACTGTGTGAAAAAGTACTTCCTTTTGTTTGGGATGTGCAAACACGTTCAACATCTAACGTGTTCGACATTGAACCAGTCCGGTTCGTCTGTTTGGGGTCAAACCAAACTCCCCCCTGTTCGGTCCGACCTCTGGACCAATACCGCCCCCCAGGGTTCCCACTCCCCCTGCTTCCCTCCCTTATTTTTCAGTTTTCAGCCTTTCCCACTTGGCACAGTGGCCATTTTGGAGGCAGGCTCTTGAACATCAAGAACCTGGAAGAGAAAGAACATTACAAATACTTGGGCATTCTCCAGGCTGATAACATCGCACACACTGAAGTTAAAAGAAAAATGGGAAGTGAATACATCAGGAGAGTTAGAAAAATCCTCAAGTCCAAACTCAATGGCGGGAACACCATACACGCCATAAACACCTGGGCTATACCTGTTATCAGATACACTGCAGGAATAATAGACTGGACCCAGGCAGAGCTAGAAACGCTAGATCAATCATGCTCTGCACCCCTGCAGTGATGTAGATAGGCTATACCTCCCTCGTAGTTCAGGTGGAAGAGGAATGCTGCAAGTCCATCAAACAGTAGAGGAGGGGGAAAGAGGCCTTGAAGAATATATCAAGGACAGTGAAGAAGATGCACTTCAAATGGTCAATAATGAGAAGCTATTAAACCCCAATGAAACAAAGCGGGCCTACAAGAAAGAACAAGTCAAGAACCGAGCAGAAAAATGGAAAAATAAGCCACTGCATGGTCAATATTTGCACAATATAACTGGAAAATCAAGCATCACCAAGACCTGGCAATGGCTTAAGAATGGCAACTTGAAGAAAGAAACAGAGGGTTTAATACTGGCTGCACAAGAACAGGCACTAATAACAAATGCAATAATAGCAAAAGTCGAAAAATCCACCACAAACAGCAAGTGCCGCCTTTGTAAAGAAGCAGATGAAACCGTGGACCACTTAATCAGCTGTTGTAAAAAAATCACACAGACTGACTACAAACAAAGGCATGACAAGGTAGCAAGGATGATACACTGGAACATCTGCAAAAAATACAAGCTACCTGTAGCCAAAGATTGGTGGGACCATAAAATTGAAAAAGTTGTAGAAAATGAAGATGCAAAATTATTATGGGACTTCCAACTACAAAGAAATATCTGCCACATAATACACCAGATATAACTGTAGTCGAGAAGAAAGGAAAACAAGTCAAAATAATTGACATAGCAATACCAAGGGATAGCAGAACAGAAGAAAAAGAAAAAATCACCAAATACAAAGATCTACAAATTGAAATTGAAAGGCTGTGGCAGAAGAACACCAAAATAATCCCAGTGGTAATTGGCGCCCTAGGTTGAATTCCAAAACAACTTGAAGAGCACCTCAACACCATGGGGGCCACAGAGATCACCATAGCCAATTACAAAAAGCAACATTACTGGGAACAGCCGATATTCTGCGACGATATCTAAAATAATAACAGCAACAACACTGATAATAAAATTCAGTCATCCCATGTCCTTGGGAAGGACTCGATGTCTGGATAAAACAAACCAGTCAGTAACACCTGTCTGACTGTGTAAACAACAGCAACAACAACAACAATAATAATCACGTTATATTCAACACATGTACAAACTATGTACTGTACAGTGTGTGCACATACAGATCTGTATGCATGTCCACAGGTTGTGTTCAATACAGTAATACATTTCCTATCTGTAGCCTACATTAGAGGAGGCTTCTACCCAGGTTCACTTTTAAAGTGAGCACACATACAGCCATTCACACAAACACATGTTCTGTAGCACATACAATGCAATGTAATGTCTGAACAGGGTATTCTTCTTTGTGAATGTCAGTATTCTGCAGATATTCTCTGAATGCTTGAACATTTGCAGAACATTCTCCAAATATTTGATATCTGTGTTTGCCAGTTATATTAGCTTTCAATATTTGATATCGGATCATTGATATTTGACATTGAATTAATAGCTGACAGTATGTTGCAAGGTTTTTATACCTTTCAGTGACACTTCTTTTATACCAGTCTGTCAATCAACAAACCAAAAATAGAAAATATTTGCCTCATATGCTACAAAGGATTGTGGTACGGTTCACACTCCAGTCACATAGGGCACTGTTTTAAAACTTGCCCTCCATTGCAGATCTTCTCATTAGAAGGCTCTGATAATTTTTTAAAAAAGAAAAAGGAAGGAATAAACCCCCAGTTTACCTGAAAGTCATTTTGAAAACTACAAACTAATATTTGATGATATTTGATTACTGATATGTAATGATGTATTTTGTCTTATAACATTTGATAGACAGCAGGGAATGGTATAGTAGTATCAGTCAGTGTTTGATACATGCAGTGGTGGTTTGCATTTGTCCGGTTACAAGATCTCGTATTTAAACCCTGTCAAATTCTAAACTATTAAGAAATGCTGATGAGTCTAATGCGTTGACATTCCAAATTTTGAGGGAATTTCACATTTAAAATATGGATTTGACTTTTGGATTTGAAATCTCTCATTCAAAATTTTAATAGTAAATTGGAAAGTTGGTGAATTTACAATATTTGCCAATATTCATTTCATCACTAACATATGAATGTTCTTATGCCTGTTGACAAGGCCATTAAGATCAAGCATTATTCCAGTTTTGTTTGCTTCAGTTATCTAATTTGAATATACCATGAATCCTTACTAAAGAAAACCCTAAGAATGTTTCTGATTGTGTAAAGTATGATCAGAATAAATAGCCAGGGTTGCCAGGTCATTAGTGTTGGATGCAGGAAACCCGAGACTAAATGCTAGATCAGTTGCAGTAGCAAATCCAATTAAAATGGCTAACCATTTTTCCCACTCGTAGCACCCTACAAAATAGATACAAGGCTAGAATATTGCTCTGAGCTTCCAGGAAGTTTACAAATGGGACACAGATGAAATTCATGAAATTCATAAGGGTTTCCTTATATTCTTGTGGAACCCCAGAACTGGGCCCAGGATGGAACTATGCAAATTCCCATGGACCTCTTCAAGACAAAGTCAAAGAGTAGCAATCTGGACTCAATGATGATCCCACATTTTGCTAGCCCTCTTATTTTCTCCCATATATAGGCGAATGACTGCCATTCATGCCTGTGGAGAAATTAAAGCACTGAGGACACCATTGCAGTGGATACCAAACTTGTTATTAAGCTGGGTTGCCAAGCTTCCAACACCTCCACTGACAGGAACTCGGGGGTGGCGGATGTGGGTGGCTCAGTGCGCTAATACATTTTTTAAAAACCCTCACTTTTATGACAGAGAATTGAGGGCAGCAAATTACTTGAGAAGTCAAATGGAACTAGTTTGGTTTCTTTCATCAGGGAAGGGCCTTTGTGAGAGAGAAAATGTAATTGTCTTTTAGTGCACCTGTTGCAACATCAAAGAGACTATTATTTCCAATTGAAGCCCATTCAGGATTACATCACAGACAGCTGGGATATTTTAAAGCACAGGGCAGCTTTGGAGGGAGTTTGCACAGGAGTTAAATTAAATTTCCTACTCGCTTTGATAGAAAGAGGATGTGTTGTCATCTAAGTGCCCCAATTTTAAAAAAAAAATCAGCAAAAATACAAAAAAGTTTCAGTTGCAAACATATATTGAAAGGATAGTAAAATAAGAGTTCCAAAGTAACAAACGACTCTCAGACCTGGTTGTAACTTAGCTGCCTATACTATCCTTCATTTATTAAGCATTATTCTCTGTGTATCTAATGTGTTCATCTCTCTACCATTTCAGTTTTCAGTGGCTGCATCTTTTATCATGTACCTTTACTGTTCATGACTGAGTTATGTAATGCACTCTGTGGGCCTGACTTTAAAGGCAGTTTGGAAACTTCAACTGAAACTTTTACACACAGCAGGATCTATCTATCTATCTATCTATCTATCTATCTATCTATCTATCTATCTATCTATCTATCTATCCATCTATCTATCATATTTTTATACCTCCTGATATGTACATCTTTACTGCGGGTTTACTGGGAGACTTTACTGCGAACCCGAAGTTGTCCCCCAAAACCAATGCAAATAGTGGACTTTTTTACCCCAGATATATATGTGCCGTAAAAATGTACTCTAATGTGCAATGAAAAACCTGAATTGTATGTGAACTGCTCTCCAATTACTCGCAGGGACTTCAGGGTAAATCTGGATGATATATGAACACACCCCCTCCATTCCGGAGGAGATGCAAGTTAAAGGGCTTTAAACGCCCCATGTCAAAAACTTCCAGGTGCGAAATGTTCTGCATGAAGTGTTATGATCATGTCACAACAATTCTGCACCAACTACATTGGCTACCTATTTGTAACTGGGCCCAATTTAAAGTGCCACTATTGTCCTTTAAAGCCCTATACTGACTGGGATCTGGTTACCATAAAGACCACATTTGCCCATAGGAGCCTACCTGGGCCATGTGATTGGCCTCTCAAGCTCTGATCTCTGAGCCTTTGATGCATATTCATTTGGTGAGTACCAGGGGCAAAGCCTTTTTTATGGTGATGCTTTATTCCTTCTTAGGGATAACTGTCTGGCTTTCTCCCTCTCTGTTTTTAGCTATTGATCTTAGCTGGCAATTTGGGACTGGTTGCTGTTCTTCTGCCTTTATTTATTTATTATTGTTGTGATTTTGTCTATTTTGTTGTTTTATTGGTGGTTGTTAGCTGCTCTGAGAGGAATTTTCCTAAAGCATGGGGCACAAATGGTTTAATAAATAAATCATTGCGACTGACTGTTGATAATACACAAAGGGGTTAGTGTAGGTTTGATGAAGGGATGTGGCAAGGTTGCTGGTAGCCCGAAGACAGGCTGCCAAGGCCACTGTCACCGAGCACTCTGTCCCATGTCAGCCACACCCCTTCCCCCTGTGTCAGCATGCCAGTGCAGGGGGTGTGGCCAACACAGGACACAAAGCTCTCTCCAGCCAGGAATGTCCTATGTTCACTGGCTAGGTGCTTCCCTTTTCTCCTTTGCTCGCTATGTGTGTGTGTGTGTTTGTGAGAAACGGAATAACTGGACCAACATAACAAGGAGGAAGGTGCTGTGAATACATCGGGACTGGAACTCGTTATCAATCAAACTAAATGCTGCTGACCAGTCATAAATGGCAGCCCACCAGGGCCTTGGGAAATTTGGCTCTTCTGCCTACATGGGAGGGACTCAAAAACTGGGGCAGGGGTGCACACGGCACAGCTAGGACATAATATATGGCTGATGGTGCATTTAGCGTGGTCATCACAAGTTATGCAGGCCTGCACTACATCCTCTCCTGCTTTTAAAAGCGTAGGCAGAACATTTTCCTTGACAACTTGGAGTAATGGTAAAGGTATACTTACTTTATTTTGAACCAAGTGGAGGTGAGCTGAAAAGTCATGTCACCATCAAGGAAGACCAGCAAAAGGAATCCCTGATCCACCCTCTGCAATAGAGGGTGTTGTTTTCAGCAGACTTTTATTTATTCATTCATTTCTCTTTAATTTCCCATGCATGTTAAAAGCCATGTATGACCATAAATTCTATAAAATTCCTCCATTCATCCACTGCAAATGACATAGAAATGTCCTCAGAAATTTGGAAAGTAAATGTTGAAAGTAAGACAGGCAATTCCTCCATTAAGAGCATGCTCACTCGCTCTCTCGCTCTCGCTCTCTCTCTCTCTCACACACACACACACACACACACAGAGGGACAGTCTAGTGTCAATGAGGCTTCAAGGACATCCTCCCTGTTCACTTTTTAATAGACTCACACAGGGTACATATCACAAATCCTGAGAATTATATCTAGTTGATAACATACACATCCCATTACCATATCAAAGACTGGATAATGAACAAAAGCATGTTTTGCATTGTTTACTTCACTCACAGACAGTTGTGAACACTGTCACTCTGACTGCTCTTTTCTGGGGGAAAACACTAAGCATCTTCCATTAATGCTAATGATATAAGGATTGTGCTTCTATTTTAGTTTTGCTTTTGGTTTTTTTTGTTATTTAAATTATCTTAGTGTGCACTGCATTGAAAGTTTTTGCTGAAAAGTAACATGGAAATAATACAAATAATAACAAACCACACCATTGTAACGTCCTACCCTTTAAAAGGATATATTGATAAGTTTGTGTTTCTGAATGCACCTTTAGTGAACTCATGCATCACATATGACTTTGTATCGTAAGATATTATTTTGAGAAAGTAGTTTCAATGAACGGTTATACCTCTGCTAGCTGGACAGAGGCACCTTTTAAAATGCTGGTTCTCATATTTAGCAGGGGGAGAATAACTGTCACTATTCAGCCCAGCATATCGTCTCTCCACTGGCTGTTGCTGGCATCTCTCTTGTATCACAATGGCCGCCGCCAGCCTCCCTACACTGTTGCTTCCAGTAAGTTTGTTCTGCTTGTGTAAATTAGGATCCAATCAGAAACCCACATATATAAAGGATTTGTCTCTGTTGCACTTTTTCATGATCAAGAACTGGATCCTAGGCTGGGACTGTACAGATAAAAGACCAGTTCTATCCAGATAGGAGTAGGCTTAATTCTCAGCACGGTTATTGGGGGAGGTGAAACCTCCAAAAATGCTAGGATCAGCAGGGACAAGGAACAAGCCACTGCCAGTCTGTGTTACTGAGCTAGATGGACCTATGATCTGACTCCGTATTTGGCAGCTTCCTATGTTCCTATGTATACCCTACCCCATTTGTGGTGGCGCAAAGGGTTGCAGTGGAAGAGGGGAACCCCAGGGAACAGAAAAGGTAAAGGCACCTTCCAGTCAGGGGCAGAGCCACCATTGGGCAAATAGGTTCAAAATAGATTCTTTGAACCAGTGCATCAACCTTTTGCACCAACTATCCTAATGACCTCATTGGGTGTAGAGATAGTGAGTAAGGGTCTCCCTAACTGTTCTACCTGTCTCTACTCTCCGACCCCTGATATGACTCTTCTGGTATTTCCTGTGCTGAGTTAGAATCCCTTCCTTTCCTCTTAGAGAGCAGATGGAAACATCTATCTACCTATTCATTATGTAGTTCTATAGATTAGGATTAGGTCCTTCCTATCCAAAGTGTACTTCACCAATATATTTACTTAGTATTTAGTTCTACAAGAATCTCCATGTGTCTTCTCTAAATAGCTGCAACAACTAAACTCTGCATTCTACTCTGTAACTGGGTAGCTTCTTTAGTCAATGCTAATTAACTTGGGGCTAAAAATTACAACCCGCAACAGCCTTGATTCCAAGGGCATCCTGGGGACAGGACTCAGCTACCCAGGGCTCAGCTACTTCAGCCCTCTCTGCTCTTTTGCTCTATGGTCCATGCCAAATTCAAGATTCATAAGGGGTCGCAACCAAGACAAAGCCTGTTGCAATCACAATATGTTGGATTATGCAGCAGTAAAGTGAAGAGAGACCATAATATGAGAGAGTGAGAGCTATACTCTTCTGTCATAGGCAAAACTCCTCTGTATTTTGGGAGGGTGCTGAGAATTTTGTTAGGCATCTGTAGCCCCCTTCCATTTAACTACAGTTCCCAGAGTTCCTTGGTGAGACAGAATGACTCTATATGCTGTTGGAAGCTGGCTATCATAAAAAATAAAAACTATACAGTTAAAAAGAAAAAGCACTGGAAATAAAAGCCTGAAATAAATAAATAAATATATATATATTTATATTTATATATATATAATATACATATATGATATACATATATGATAGACATTTATATATATATGATATACATATATATCTCAATGACATTCTCTCTCTCTCTCTCTCTCTCTCTCTCTCTCTCTCTCTCTCTCTCTCTCTAATGTCCTTAAGTTTTTTGAATTGTTCTGAAATCTCAGCTCCATTACATTATTGCTGGCTTAATAACATTTGGTTAATGCTGTATAATTTTATGTCAGAACAATATGCTGTAGCACTCCATTGACACAGATAATAATTGAACAGAAATATGAGCCTTTCTTAAGTACACATGGCTTTGCTTCATAAATATCAGAACATACACAATGGATCCACATCCATCTACAGTTGCAATGTACTCCCTGAATTAGGCTAATCCAATAGTCAGTGTACAGCATATTAAGCAATTATTTGTGCATGGGAACATTAGAAAATTGTTTTTATTATATTCTGTTATCCATGGAGTTTATAGATGTCTGTGAGAACTATCCAAAGACAATCAGTTGTGTGTAAATCTCCACTGGAAGTAATAGCACTTAAGCTCTTAATCATGTTCTTAAATATTATTGTTTTCAAAGGGACATGTCTTCATTTCTCTAGGTTACACCCAGTCACTCTGATGCAGATCTGTGTGCCAAAGCAGGTTTTTTTCCATGCACACACTCCCTCATTGCATACATAAAAGGATGCTTCAAAAGGTGAGCTCTCACTCAGCCCGTTGCATTGATGGTTCTGGTGCTAGTACAGAGGTCCATAAGCTCGACACTCTAGTAGGATATATGGTCATGTTGCTCTTATAAAGTCTTCACCACTTGCCTTTCATGTTGATGGGGTGAATTAAGAGCAGGCACCCCTTTGACCTTCTCATTGATAATTTGTTTAGTGAAGGAGACAGGGGCCCCATGGCTGCTACAGCTGTTTGGGTTTGTGGATCAGGGCCATTAATTACAATTGCATTGGCCATTTTTAAGTCTGTCATTCTAAAGCTCGTGGTATTTTTCCCAGCAGCAACAAAATGTGAAATTTGAGCCAAGATTCAACAAAAATGTTTGTTCATTATATTTCTGTACCATCCATCCAAAATATTCCTGGACAATTTACACAAATTATTAAAATCAACAGTTAAAAACAAAATTAAAACAGTTAAAACTATTAAAACTATTAAAACAACCCAGCACCAAATGTCTTGTTCTAAAAGTTATGTCTTCAAGGCTCTTTTTAAAACTGGCAGGAAGGTCAAACCCCACATCTCTGCAAGGAGCACATTCCAAAGCTCAGGGCAGCAAACAAGAAGGTCTGTCTGTGAGTCAACACCAGACAAGTTGGTGGCAACTGCTGGTGGACCTCCTCAGATGATCTTGATAAACAAAGAAATCTTATATAAATTTAACTAAGAGTTTATTCAGAAACAACTCCATTTTCTCCTTCTCCTCTCCCTTCCTTTTCCTTTTTGACTCCAACCCCTACACACTCTACAGGATCTACACTGGGACAAACTTCTCAACAACAAAACATAAAAGATTTCTAGATAGAATACAACAATGCAGAAGAAGAAGCTCTCTTAAGAAAGGCAAACATGGATCCCCCTGCCCCCCGCAAAAAAGTTAAAAGGCTTTCATTCCCGCAATGTTTTCCTATTGCTTGTCCTTTTCAATTAGCCTTGATATACTTCAACACAAAATTGTTTTATTGATCTTTTCATTTTAGTTTTTCTTCTTTTTAAATCTGTTGTACCTATTTTAAAAAGTAAGATAAAAAGAAACATCTTACAGCAATCTCTAATCTTTTAAGCATATCTTCATTTTTTTTAAAGTATCTTTCTTTTTTCCCAGATGCACTCATGATTTTGATGAATATGGAAGAAAGAGAAAAACTGGTCTTTTAACTTAGACTAGGTACAGGTTTAACTAGGAAGAGACTAGTTTCTCTCCATAATTACCTCTTCAAATGGGATCTGCCCTGTCAGGCTCTGAATGCACATGCTTAAAGGAGAAAATAAATAAACAGGATCAAAGAACGTTCAAGAATTAAGAGCATGCCATTTTAATCTCTGAAAATTGCACTACATATCAAAGGCAAAACATTAGAATGGTTAATACCGAAAAGTTTAATATCTACAGTTTGAACACCATCTAGAGGGCCGAGGTGACATTGTGTAACATGTCTGGCAAAAACTTTAAATGCTGGGTAAAGCCATTTTGTTTTATGTAGCATTACATGATAATGAGCTTGGAGTCCATCTAGACATTTTGACCCCAGTCCAGTTAATGTTAGTCATATCTAAATCACAATCAAGGTCAGTTGCTTTCAATGGGATTTAATCACAACAAGATGGACTTAAGATGGACTAGGACCTAACTATCTTTTAGTTTGGTAATAAAGAGTGTGCAAAAGCATCTGGCTATATATGGATTAACATTACAAGAGCAGAGCAAAAGCTCCATCCTCACAAGGAGCAACTAAAAAAGGGCCACTGATGGCTTGGCTCCGCTACTGACAAGATGCCTCTGGGAAGTCCACAGCCAAGATTTTAGGGCATGCACTTTCTCCTACTGTTACTCCCCTGCAGCTAGTATTTACAGAATCTTGCCTCTGAAGCTTCATCTTGCCTCTGAAGCCTATAGCCCTCAGACTAGTAGCCATTGATAGACCTTGTCCTCCATGAATTTATCTAGGCCCAACTTAAAGCCATCCAGGCTGTTGGCAGTCACCACATCTTATGGCAGAGAATTCCATGGGTTGATTATTCATTGTATGAAAAAGTACTTCCTTTTGTCCATCCTAAATTTCTTCTCAATCGGTTTCATGGGACGACCCAGAGACCTCGTGTTATGCAAAAGGGAGAAAAATTTCTATCAACTTTCTCCACACCATGCATGATTTTATAGACCTACAGGTGAAACTCGGAAAATTAGAATATCGTGCAAAAGTCCATTAATTTCAGTAATGCAAATTAAAAAGTGAAACTGATATATGAGACAGACACATTACATGCAAAGCGAGATAAGTCAAGCCTTAATTTGTTATAATTGTGATGATCATGGCGTACAGCTCATGAAAACCCCAAATCCACAGTCTCAGAAAATTAGAATATTACATGGAACCAATAAGTCAAGGATTGAAGAAAAGAACAATATCGGACCTCTGAAAAGTATACAGTATACTGTGCTTGATTGGCCAGCAAACTCGCCTGACCTGACCCCATAGAGAATCTATGGGGCATTGCCAAGAGAAGGATGAGAGACATGAGACCAAACAATGCAGAATTGCTGAAGGCCGCTAATGAAGCATCCTGGTCTTCCATAATACCTCATCAGTGTCACAGGCTGATAGCATCCATGCCACGCCGCAGTGAGGCAGTAATTGCTGCAAAAGGGGCCCAAACTAAGTACTGAATACGTATGCATGCTTATACTTTTCAGAGGTCCGATATTGTTCTATTCTTCAATCCTTGTCTTATTGGTTCCATGTAATATTCTAATTTTCTGAGATTGTGGATTTGGGGTTTTCATGAGCTGTACGCCATGATCATCACAATTATAACAAATTAAGGCTTGACTTATTTCGCTTTGCATGTAATGCGTCTGTCTCATATATCAGTTTCACCTTTTAATTTGCATTACTGAAATTAATGGACTTTTGCACGATATTCTAATTTTCCGAGTTTCACCTGTATATCATGTCTCAGTCATCTATTTTCTAAACTAAAAAGCCCCAGGTGTTGTAGTCTTGCCTTGTAAGGAAGGTGCTCTAGGCCCCTGATCATCTCGGTTGCCCTCTTCTGCACCTTTCCCAGTTCTACAATGTCCTTCTTTAGATGTGATGACCAGAATTATACGTAGTACTCCAAATATGGCCACACCATAGTTTTGTATAAGGACATTATAGTATTAGCAGTTTTATTTTCAAACCCCTTCCTAATTATTCCAAGCATGGAATTGGCCATTTTCACAGCTTCCACACTCTGAGTCAACACTTTCAATGAGCTGCCCATCACAACCCCAAGATCTCTCCCCTGGTCAGTCACCAACAGCTCAGGCCCCATCAGTGTGTATGTAAAGTTGGGGGGTTTTGGCCGAGTATGCATCACTTTATACTTGCACTTGAAAATGTATTAATTGCAGCTAGATCACTACTTTCCAAAAAATAAAAATAAAAAATAGAGAAGCAAATTGATTCTAGTAGTATAAAACTGGGGAAAGGGAAGAATGGCATGTTATACTATGACTAGATTTGCTTATGTTAGATATATATGAGAGGGTTAAAGGTACTCTAATATGTATTTTTCTAGCAAGAGGCAACCTTCCATCACTTTTCACAGTAGATTCAAACCAGATCAAGCCTCTCCTCTTCTCCAGGAGAGGAGAGCTGGTCTAGGTAGGAAGATAGGAAACTGCCATATACTGAGTCAGACCATTGGTCTATCTTGCTCAGTATTGTCTTCACAGAATGACAGTGGCTTCTCCAATGTTGCCAGCGGGAACCTCTCTCAGCCCTCTCTTGGAGAAGCCAGGGAAGGAACTTGAAACATTCTGCTCTTCCCAGAGAGGCTCCATCCCCTGAAGGGAATATCTTACAGTGCTCACACTTGTAGTCTCCCATTCATATGCAACCAGGGTAGACCCTGCTTACCTAAAGTGACAAGTCATGCTTGCTACCACTGGACCAGCTCTCCTTTCCTCATAGACCCTTTGAGGATTTCCAGTGTTTGTTTATCATATGTTTATACTGCCTGATATGCATATCTGTTTAGCCAACTCCATCTCAGCTACTGCTAGCAGCAGAGTTATTAGATCTTTATGAGGTATATTTTTGTGAGTACTTTTGTAAATGGATAAAAGTGCTAACTCTTGATCCAACTGAAGATCAAGTTGGACTGTTTCAGAGATTATATGAAAAATTAGCTGCCAATGGTCTTTTACGTGTGTTTGTTTTTAATCTAGCAGAATCTTTTCATGGGAAAGAAGATAACTGTGGAAGCACATTACACCATTTTTGCAGATTTTTTTCTTTTCTCTCCCTTGTACTTCACAACAGAAGGGTCTGTTTAGTATTTGTTGAAATGTTATAACCAAAGAGAAAATATTTAGAAAAAATGGTGTAGGATTCTGTCTCTGCTATATTTTCAAGGTAAAATGCACGTGGTGTGTGTGCATAGATAAATCCCAGTTTGAATATTATGTCAGGGGGAAACTGCTATTTTAAATCTAAGCAAACAGCAGGTCACCTGCTGAGTCCGATGTTAGTCTAAAGTTTTCTGTCATTTAAAAGCAACCTTCTGACTTGACATACAAAATCAGCAGTTTATTTGGTGAATCACAAATCTCCTGCAAGCTTTTTAAACCCTTGGTCAAGTTTGAAATGCAATGGGGTTGGAGAAGCTTTGTTCAGAGGTCTTGGAGCCTCACTGTGCAGCAGTATATAGCAGATCAGTGATTGTGTACTGGGCTGGCTCTAGCGTCCTGTTGACCCTCAGGCAACACTGAGCCCCCCACTCTCTGGTGATTTAGTGCCCACAGGAGTGGCTGGGCTGAACTTGGATCCAAACAGAGAGGATAGGTGAGCACGTGGCAACTTCCAAATATCAAAGATCTACTTATAAGTGACTTAGAAGTCAATACCCACCCATATTTCATGAAATACAAATATCATATATATTGCAAGTTAAGACACTGAGACACAATCCACTGGGAAATTCTCTGGCACAATCCCCTTCAAAAGTAACTCTATTTTTCTCTGCCATAAACCTTTCCACCCGGAGACAACTGCTTGTGTATGTCCCATAGTAAAGGATACCCTCCTACACTGGGGAAGAAAATAACATTGATATTACTTACCATGAAGGTTCTTTCTCCACAGTGTATGGATGGTATCCTTTACTATGGGTTGTGTCACACCCACTTGTTCCCAATAGACAGGATTCTCTATGCAGATTAGAACCCATCCCAAGATGCCCTGGTCAAGCTCCTCCCAGTTCTGGGACTGTCTTGTGAAGCTGCCATTGTGGGAGGCTCCAGATGAAGAAATGCAGGAATATAAGGGAAAGGACACACAAGAAAACTTACAGAAACATAAGGACATACAAAAAACACAGATTCAAGGTCAGCCAGAAAGGCAAATGTGAGGACAACTGCCAGAGGCAACAACAGCAGACAAATAGGAGACATTTCCCAAAAAGAAAAAATAAGGTACGATCCAAAATAGACCAAATCATACCTAGGTGTATGAGTATACACCTAGGGTGGGTTGGATACCCTCCATAAACTGTGGAGAAAAAACCTTCATGGTAAGTAATATCAATGTTATTTTCTTCCCCAGTGTAGGAGGGTATCCTTTACTATGGGACATACACAAGCAGTTGTCTCCGGGTGGAAAGGTTTATGGCAGAGAAAAATAGAGTTAAACAGAGACCACATGTTGCAATGAGCCCAAAGCTGGCTTGAGCTGATTGGTGAATGTCTAGCTTATAATGCCGACAAAGGGTGATACTGGTGACCAGGTAGCGGCCCTGCATATTATGGAGATAGGTGTAATCACCGAAAAGGCAGCCAATCTAGCCACACTCTGTGTGGAATGTGCTGTGATTGTGGATGGAAGATGCAGACAAGGACTCATAGGTAAGAGAAACGCAAGCCTAAATTCAAAATACTAGGGTAGTTTTAGATGGCTACATTCCCATAGATACAGGATGAAAGGAGATGAATAAGGTGTCAGTCTTACGCAAGTCTTTAGTGCGCCTGAGGTAAGTCGTGAGTGCTCACTTCACATCAGCATATGCCAGACCTTCTCCTTTGGATGATGAGGAGAAGGACAAAAGGTAGGCAGGATGATGACCTGGTTCCTATGGAATGGAGTGGACCTTCAGGCAGAAGGTAGGGTCTGTTTTAAGGACTACTGAGACCAGCTAAAAAAGGCAGAGATGTTTGCCAATGGAGAGCGCCCTCAGTTCCAACACCCTATGTGCCGATGTTATGGCTACAAGGAATAAGACCTTATTAGTCAAGAGCTTGAGTGGAGCCGTCTTAAAGGGTTCAAACGAGGGCATCATCAGAGTGTTAAGTACTTTATTTAAATTCCATAAGGGGAAGCTATGCACTGAGGTAGGTGTAACGTTAGATGCCCTCTTTAGGACCCTCTGGGCATCAGGATGGGAAGCCATAGAGGTCTTGGATGATGGATGAAGAACAGATGAGAGCCGACAACTGTCAGCAGAGTGTACTAGGCCATAACCTCTTGCCTAGGCTTGTTTGGAGAAAAGAAAGGTCCTGAGATCTTGATGCTTTCAGAGGTGGAATCTTTTTGTACTTGGCCCACTTGAGGAAAACCACCCATTTAGTCTGATATATTCTGACCATGGACTGGCACCTGGAAGCCAGGATAGTATCTTGGATATTCTTTGAGTAGCCCTTGGCAGCTAGTAGGATATGCTCAGTGAGAGCTGGTCATGTGGCAGCAAGCATGATTTATCCTCTTAGCTAAGCAGGGTCCACCCTGGTTGCATATGAATGGGAGACTTGATGTGCGAGCACTGCAAGATATTCCCCTCAGGGGATGGAGCCACTCTGGGAAGAGCAGAAGGTTTCAAGTTCCCTCCCTGGCTTCTCCAAGATAGGGCTGAGAGAGATTCCTGCCTGCAACCTTGGAGAGGCCATTGCCAGTCTGTGAGGACAATACTGAGCTAGATGGACCAATGGTCTGACTCAGTATATAGTAGCTTCCTATGTTCCTGTATTCCATGTGTGAAGCTGAAGCCACGAGGGTCCTGGGTGGAATAGAGGACCCTGTTTGAGCAGGTCTGGATGGTCTGAACAGGGTCATGGGGGTACTACAGCCAGGGCCATGAGATCTGAGAACTACAAGCGTAGCCACTGAAGGT
The DNA here is from genome assembly GCF_027244095.1 of Hemicordylus capensis. Lineage (NCBI taxonomy): Eukaryota > Metazoa > Chordata > Lepidosauria > Squamata > Cordylidae > Hemicordylus > Hemicordylus capensis. The sequence continues at coordinate 169,904,408 of NC_069659.1, read as the reverse complement.
GTTTGGAATGCCATTAGACCCATGGGAACATGTCTATGTGCGAGACCATGGTGCCAAGCAGCCTGGCCAAGGTCATTAGGTCTGCTGAGGGCTGGGCTAGGATCTGTTGTGTCTGATCTTGGAGTTTGTCTCTGCTTTCCTGAGAAAGTGTTATCCTGGATTGTTTTGTGTCTATGGTCACCCCCAGATGGTCTGTATTGAAAACATTTCAATATGTTGACTAAGAAGCCATGCTGGGCTAGGATGGTGGTGAAGTGGCTGATATCTGATTCTGCCGACTGGAAGGACTTCAATCTGATCAAAAAATTATCCAGGAAAGGATAAATGTGCAGCCCCTGCATCCACATATGAGCTGCAAGGGCCACCAGGACTTTAGTAAACGCCCTGGATGCCGATGAAAGGCCGAAGGGAAGGGCCCTGGACTGGAAGTGTGTGTATGAAAATATGTGGAAGCACCTGTGTGCTGGAAGAATTAGGAAGTGGAGGTAGGGCTCCATCAGATCCACAGGAAGTCATTTGGTTGTATGGCCAAGAGTATGATGTGTAGTTTTTCCATTCAGAACACATGCTTCATGATGAGCTTGTTTAGGTGCTCCAGGTCAAGGGCCACTCTCCAGGATCCGTCTCTTTTGGGGGCCAAGAATAAAATGGAGTAGATGCCTCGACATGCATCTGTCGATGGTACTGCCTCTATCACGTGGATTTGAAGAAGTTGGTGAATCGCCCACGTCATGAGGAGGTGTTTCTTGGGATTCCTGGAGAGGCGTGGATAGTCTGGAAGTCCAGTGAGTAGCCATCTTTGATAGTGGAGAGGACCCCAAGGTCCTGAGTTGATTTTTGCCAGGTTGCAATGAAATCTACGAGCCTTCCTCCCATGGGAGGAGCGGGATAGTCATTGTTGTTGCTGCTGCTTGTTGATGTTTCTGGAGAAGGCAGCACTGATCAAGTTGCAATTAGCTGTCTGCTGTCTGAAGGGCTGCCGGGGCTGGAGTTCCATGCTGGACGCCAAGGTGCTCATGTGCTTCTGTTGTCCCTGGATTGGGGGGTGGGGGGGAGCCTCTGTTATTGCAAAAATTAGACTGCATACATCTGAAGGACTGTCTGGTGAATGGCATGGCCTTTTTCTTATCTCTAGTCTCTACAACCAGGGACCAGAGATTCCACAAATAGTTTGGCTCCCTTAAAAGCTGAGGGGCCTAAGCTGAATTTTGACTTTAAATCCACATTCCAAGATTTTAACCAAAGGGACCTCCTAACAGCTACATTGGAGGCCAGGGCATCTGGGGCATCTACAAGAGGCACAGAAAGCACGGCTGAAACATCAACAGGTATGTTGTAAAATTGCTTGAGTTTAGGAGGGGAAAACCTCTGAAGCTACAGATTCCGTGGTAGCCGTGGTGACAGAGTCAGTATTGGTTTGCAGGGTCTGACAGGCCTTGGAAAGGAGGATTTCAAAATCTTCATGTTTGAAGAGCTTGGGTATAAAAGCAGCTGGTGAGTGCCTTCACCAATGAGGTAACCCCTCCTTAGTAGGTGGTAGTCTGGCTGAGTAAGCCCATTCATTAGCACTGGCGATGGGGTGTGAGCCAAGTCTGCTCTGGACTGAGTAGTCTGAAAAGATATTGTACAGAAATAGGCCTAGCTGGCAAAGGCAGGTCTGTGGGTGGAAAAGGGTGGGTGGTAGCTCTAAGCTGCCTGGCCACAGTGGTAGGAGAAGGCCTGGCCAGTCTAAGGATATCAGGAGACCTGTCCCTGCTACACCGCTTCCTGGAGACCTACACCTGTTGTGAGATTTGGAATCTCTGGTGGGATCTGGAGACTGCTGGTCCTCAGAATCAGATTATCCATTTCTAGTTCTGTGCTGCCTTGGAGATCTTGGGCGGAATCTACCTCTTTCACATTCTGGTATAGGTCTAGACAAAGCTTTCCCACCTAAAACTGGATTGCCCCCTACTGGTAACTGGAATAACCCAGTACTGGGTAACTGGTGCTGGAGGGAGTGTTGGCTCTGCTGGCAAGATTGGCACTGGAGGAAGTTAAAGGGGAGGGGGGTTCTCTCCTTCCTGGTTCTTGGGCTATCAGGTCCTTGATCCACTGAGAGCATCTGGAGGTAGCCTTTCCCCATGCGAGGAGGAGGGAGCAGGCTATAAGTCTACAGAAGCCACAGGCACCAAGCCTTGTGGAGGAGGCAACTAAGGTGGGAGGGGGGCTGAGGGGATTTCATGATTATCTCCTGAGGAACAGGAGTAATAAGAGCTATGGTCACTATAATAGGCTGCAGCAGAGGAACATCCATTTCAGAAGAGTGGGGTGACTCCATCTGGTCATCCGACTGCCCCACATTATCATCATGCCCTGAAGAGAACTGGTCAAAAGGCTGCAAAGGGGCCTTGGGTTCCTCCAAGCACGGCGGTTGGAGGGGCGTGCCTGGGATGGTGGATTCTCCCCTTGCAGCTGTATCAGGGAAGGCCTCAGGGACACTGGAGGTCGGGGCTATGTCCACCGCAGTGGAGGCTGTTTTGGACGGGGAAGCAGGCGCCCGCTCTACAGAAGCCCCAGCCCCGGTCTGGGAAGGGTGTGCTAGTTGGGCCTGATGGCACTTGTTGTGGCCTGCTTTGTCTGTTGAGTGGGCCATTTGAGTGCAGCCCCTTCATTTGGTTTGGTCTCTGCCGCTTTCAGCCCAAACAGCTGTCCAATCCTACTCTTTGTCCTCCGATAGGGAGGCTGTTAAATTTTGCATGTTGCATGGCATTTGAGAAGGAAGAGATAGTGCAGAAAGAAAAGTGAAGGTGTTTGGGGTTTTGTTTGTTTGTTTAAGGAAAACAGAGAAGGAAAGTACAAGAGCAGGCGAGGACTAAAGAAAACGGGAGAGAAAGCAACACGGAAGCAAAAGAGAGAGAGAGATGCTGGCAAAACGCTGAGAAAAGCTGGAGCTCTTTCAAGGTCCTGTGCAAGGGAGCAAGGCAGGACAGGAACTGGGAGGAGCTTGACTGGGGCATCTTGGGATGGCTTCTAATCTGCACAAAGAGTCCTGTCTATTGGGAGCAAATGGATGTGACAACCCATAGTAAAGGATACCTTCCTACACTGGGGAAGAATGAATAGACGTTGTATGGCTCCCTTTCATTTTCAGTTAGGCTTGTGCTGGATATTTTTGCAGTCGATTGTTCTTTTGGCCTTCAGTCAATCAATCAATATCTTTATTACGGTACTTGACCAGATTTCAGCATTATATACAGAGATGACATTCAATGCAGTTGGTCCAGTTTGTCAGATATTGCAGTTGCATTTAGGTAGAGGGAGTTTACCCATCAGGGACATCCTTACCTAACTGATAGTGGGGGCCTTCACCAATTTCTTGATGGATCTTGTATGTAATGCACAACATCTAACGACACAACAAGTAACAAATACAGTCTTATCTGCAAGAAGATAAGTTACATAAAAATCCATTGGCCTTCCTTGAATGTTCTCTAAAAGAGGTAAAATCAATTTGCTACGTGGAGTGCTGTAAAATTTACAATGAAGTAAAATATGAGCCAAATCATTAACTTCTTCTGATCCACAAGAACGCTTGCACTGGTTTTGTATCTCCCCTCCAACCAAGCTGATGGAAAAACATTATAATGAGCTAAGGTAGAGGCTCTCTGATGGGTTGGACATTTCAGATTATAAAGATAGCTTGCTGGAGCTAAAATTGAGGTGACACACCAATTCCTGATGCAGTTAGGGAGTTTGCTTCTCCTTTCTTGTGATTCAATATCTAAGAGACGTCGTTCTATAATTCTATTGGCTTGATCAAACCCCACAGCAATTAGAGATTCAGAAGAGAGTCCAACCGTCTGGAGTTTTCCCATTAACTTGGGTAACCACTTAGAGTGGGTCTGATCCTCCAGAACTACGGGGGCCCATCCACTTGATTGAAATTTTAGCTTTAACCAATGTTTAAAGACTGCCAACCACACTCCGGTCTCCACCATATTCACCCTGGTCTCCAGCCTTAAGTCTGAGTTGAATACACCTTTGGGCATTTGAAGAACCGTTCTTAGACATTTCGTTTGGACAACTTCCATGGGGATAAAGTTCAAATACGGACCCACCTGAGCTCCAAAGAGCAGCTGGGCTGCTTTGGGCCTTATATAGGACCTTCCCCATTTCTTATTGGCAATCCCAGCATTTATGAAAAGATGCAGCAGTGAACTGATGATATTTTGGATAAGGCCTAAGGCCTGAGCACATTACTTGCACCATGTGGAGACTGCCATTTACTGGTTTCTGCAATGTAACTTAACCTTGCTGCAGCAGTATTGTGCAGTCTGGTTATCACATTATTGTAGTGCTTGGTGCAGAAAAGTTCCATCAGCCATTTTTCAGAATTGACAGTACTGGTACAGAATATCACCATAGCAGGCACTAGAACAACAAGCTTGACTTTTGCTACATATTACAACTGTGGTAACTGTCATAGGCTTGCCACCTGTTCCCTGTTTCAAGAACTGTTCCTTTTTTAGGTTTAAAATGTACGGTTCCTTTTCAAGTTAATAAGATACCTAGTTTGTTCCAATATTTGGCCTTGGAGCTGGGCCAGGGCCACTGACTGCAGGACAGAGCACACCCGATTGTTGGAATTGTGTGTGCTGTACACAATGACAGGAAATTGGCTTCATGCTGCAGGCCTCTAGAAAGCGGTCTTCAGCCCTGTGGGCCAGACAGCAGACTGCAACTACAACTCCCATGAAGCTTTGGAGTCAGAACTTTACCCTTGCCCCTGCAGGTGGTGGGGGCAGGCGAAGCCATGTAGCAGGACTGGATTAAGAGATGCTGAGGCCCTAACCTATGTGAACCTTGAGGCCCCATAGCATTAAAAAAAATCTAACAAAAAGGATAATACACATAGAAATAATAAATGTTTACTTTTTTCATATATACTTGGCAAAGATGCAATGAAAAACTAATAATCTAAGAAAAACTTGCGAAAAACAAGAGCAGTGACACAGTTCAGCTACTAAATTGAAAACACAATGGGGGTGTCCCTAGGCCCATAAGCCCCCCCCCCTTGCTAGGAAATAGTCCACTCTTTGCTCTCCCCCTATACTTCCCACTCAATGGCAAGTTGCTGGCTCCTGATTGGAGTGTGAAGCATGTATGATATTATTTGCATAGGCGTGAGAGAGAGGACATGCCAAGAATGCTTCCCACCTCCAAGTCTATATAGTACTTCTACAGCAAAGTCTATATAGTTCTTCTACACCGGGGGGGGGGGCAGCGGGGGAGAGAAGAAGGCAGCGAGAGGCCCCATCTCCACTTCTTCCCCCAGGGCCCACATCAACCTTGCCATGTCCCTGATACACAAAGGGGCCCTTCACATGCTCTGTGTGAAGCGCCAGATGGGGTTCGGCAGTAGGTGCATGGAAGTGCTGGACACCGCCACATAATTCTCTTTGGATGTCAGTCAGAGAATACAATGACTTATAATACTCCTATAGATATTGGGGTGATTTTGCTTTAATTATTTACGGTCAGTGACCAAAAGAGAAATGTACAGTCATTAATAACTCAAAATCACATAAAATCCTTAAAATAAGAGTGTGTGTGTGTATATATATATTAAAATGTCAGTTTTTTTAAAAAAAGAATACCCTCATGAGTTTAAGACTCTTATTTTAAAAGCCACATAACAGTACTTAGCAACTGTTCTGGAGATTACTGAATCTTCATCGGCTAATAAGTACTTTAAAAGAAGATCCCCGGTTAATGACTGTACATTTCTCTTTTGGTCACTGACCGTAAATAAAGCTAGGGGTGATTTTGTTTTGTTTTGTTTTTAAAGATTCAGATTCCTTAAATCTTAATGTCTACCATAGGATAAAATAGTAATGCTGATGCTTAGCTCTATTTTTCATTCATGTTAAATTTAAAAAGAATTGAGTTCACACTAAATTAAATTCAAGAAATAAATTAAATTAGCTATAACATCACAGCAGCCGGCATTTCAATAGAAACACAGATCAGGTAATAAATAGCTCACTTTGATCATTGTTTTTAAAATCTCTTGAATCGTATTTTGATTAGTTCTATTTAATATTTAACATCTGGCGAGTCAATCGGCAACGCATACTGCTGGAAAAAAATCTGTGCTGACTAAATACATTTATAATGCTACAAAGCTGACGTGTAATTGATTTTAGTTTCCATAAAAGGATTATGTTAACTTTCCTTAATCCATATATTAGTATTTTGTGAAGTCCAGTGCATTCACAACAGGGAGTCTGTGTTTATTCCTTATCAATATTTTATGTGAAAATTATAAGATTATCTCTTAGACTAAGTACCAATTACTGAGGAAGGAGAGGGGGCCTCCTGCTGAAAAATAAGTACTAGATGGGGAAACCTTAAATAGTATCAACAAGAGTAATACAGTGAAGGTCAGCTGACATAGCTGTTTTTAATATGGAACAATGAAGTCCCCTAGGATCTGAAGCTGAATACATTTTATTCTATATTATTTTTATACCACCTATATTGAAGAATCATGGCCACATTAGAAATTAGGTACAGATGGGGTAACATCATCCTATCCCGCCCCCCAAAGCCATTCTAGAAAGGCAAGCAGAATCAAAGATTTTGGGGGGAGGTGGTGCTTAATCTCTTTCCCACCTACAATTTCCCCATCTCAGATCACCCCTTGCTCCAAGAATTCAAAATGCATTTAAGGACCACCTTCCCCCTCTCCCTTGTCCCACTTCCACCTTCCTGTCTGCCTAGAAGTTGCTCTTCTTCTTTTCTTTAAAGGGCCATTTTAAAAAGGATGGTCTGTGAATGAGGCAAGGTGAGGCGACAGCCTCAGGTGGCGACTGTGCCTGGGGGCAGAAAATGCAGGCATTCACCACTCTCGTGGGATGTTCTTTCACCTTGCCATTCTGTGCCACCCCCCTGTTTGTCCCCCCCCCAGGCACTGCACTGACCACATTTCTCAGCTAGGGAGCCACATGAATGGTTTCCTCACAGAAAATGAACCATCCATGAACCACCTGCAACCACATCTGTGAACCATCTATGAACCACCTGCAAACTTGGCAATGCTGATGGGTGGCACGTGACCTGCTGCTGGCTACATCTCCTGATGTGCAGGGGGTATGCCTGGCAGAAGGGTACATCAGGATCACCCAGTTTGCAGGCATTTGCTAGGGACTTGGATGGTTCCTTCTTCTCACATGCTATGAGCAAGTGAGGGAGGAAACCACTGAGGCAGGTAGTGAATTGCTCTCTAGCCAGGAAATGCAAAACAAGTTGATGGGTGGGTGCTGCCAACCATGTCGCTGATGTCAAAGTGCTGTAGGGGGGCATGGCTGGAATAGCATGCGCATACCATTAATAAGACAAAGGGAGATTAAGGTCTCTTGGCACACCGCCTCTGAGGGGCCCTCTGAGGCTCCCCCACAGCCAGTCCTTGCCCTCTCTCCAGCCCCATAACCAGGAGTGTGAGCTGCAGTCCCCCCAGTCGGAGTGGAGGAGAGTGGCAGCGGCTGCAGCAACAGCAGCAGAGAGGCTTCTTGAGCTCCTCCCCCACTCGGCAACTGAGTGCAGTTAGGACCGAGCTGGAACTGGAAGCTAACAAGCTGTTCAAGTGGAAAGGAAAGTCAAACTTATCTGTGTGGGTTTTTTTGTGTGTGGCTTTTTTTCCTGCTCCCCACATTTATGGAGTGTGTGTGTGGGGGGGGGGAGAGAGAGAGAGAGAAATTGTTTGTGCCCAAGCTATTTTTAACTTTTAAAAAATGATTTTCAATGATTGGGTTCTTCCCTCTAAGTCCTGATGACCCATGTGAAGTGATCTCCTTCCAACTTGCAATGAGTCATTTTCCTCTCTGTGGAAAGGAAAGGGGATGGTGGCAGGGGGTTTATTGATTGGACTTTGATGATGCCGTGGTTGTTGAAAATATATTCAATTTTTTCCAATCAAACAAGTTCTCAAAAAAATGTTCCTGGCTCTCAGAATGGCTCACAATCAATCAATCAATCAATCAATCAATCAATCAATCAATCAATGTGACTCCCTGTCCCCAAAGGGCTCACAATGTTATCCATCCATCCATCCATCCATCCATCCATCCATCCATCCATCCATCCATCCACCCATCTATCCACCCATCCACCCATCCATCCACCCACCCATCCATTCAATTTCTATACTGCCCTTCCAAAAATGGCTCAGGGCAGTTTACACAGAGAATGAATGCATGCATGCATGCATGCATGCATGAATAAGATGGCTCCCTGTCCCCAAAGGGCTCACAATCTAAAAGGAAACATAAGATAGACACCAGCGACAGTCACTGGAGGTACTGTGCTGGGGGTGGATAGGGCCAGTTAGTCTCCCCCTGCTAAACAAAGAGAATCACCACGTTAAAAGGTGCCTCTTTGCCAAGTTAGCAATCTAACAATCTAAAAAGAAACTCAAGGTATACACCAGCAACAGCCACTGGAGAGATGCTGTGCTGGAATTGGATAGGGACAGTTGCTCTCTCCTGCTAAGTACAAGAGAATCACCACTTTACCATTACAAACACATAGCCTTTACACTGATGTGGTGATATCAAATATTGGGCGGGAGTGGGGGCAGGTAATGGGCATTCTTTATTTGGGAAGAATATCTGGACTGCACCTCCATCCTTGACTTGCAATAGCAAGGAAGTTCAGAAATCCTATTTCTTCTGAAGAAAGAAATTAATCCCAGAGGCAACATGTCAGTGGGCAAATACCAGGCAAAGGCCCTCTCTTGGGTGCATTGAAGGTTACATTGTGGAAAAAACAGTATACATTGGGAGCATTTGTTGTGACTATATACTTTATAGGAATTATAACAATACTGAATAGACAGAAACCTGGGGTGGGGTTAAACAAAGGTACTGTACTTTTGATGTAGATATTTAGTATGTAAGCCAGTCAGTTGTTTACAACAGTATTTTTCACACCTTTTGCTTTCAAGAAACAATTTTCAAATTGATCTGCCTGCCACAGTACCCTTGACCGCACATCTGCCATAGCTCCCATGTGTGGCAGAGGATTCTGGGAAGTGTTGTAAGGCATACAGTCAGTTCATATAAGGCACTGGCCAGACCTGTTGGGTTTCATTGGAACTCTGGGTAAACTGAAGTATACCCAACACGACCCTGTGGCTCATTTATAGGGGATTAATGGTAACTTTGGGGAAAGCTTCTCAGACATTATTGAACTGTTCTATGATAAATTCCCAATAAACCTTTTCACATCCCCAGGATTTCCTGGAGTGCAATTTGCAACTATTAGTTTTATACCAACACTCATTCAGTGGGGCTGTTCTCACACACAGCCTAACCCAGGCTTGGATAGGAAAGACTTAATCCTAATCTAAAGGATTACATAATGAGGCGGGTCTCACAATCCGTGAGACCCGCTTTTGCTGAAAGTGTGGAGGGAGCGGGCTAAGCCCACTCTCCCCGCAGACGATCCCTGAAAAAGCCCTGGGTGGCCGTATTGGCCGCCCACACGATTGCTGGCTCCGTGACAGAGCTGGCGGGAGCAGGGGAGCTCAGGGGCTGCGTGGCCCCCGGAAGCCCCAGTATGCCGAAACCCCGAGCGCGCAGGGCATATTGGGTAAATCCCCGGAGCCAGGAGGCAGCTTTTCACCTCCTGGTCAGGGGTCTACTCACGAGTAGCCACGGCGCGGAGCCGCGCTGTGGCTACTCACAATCAGGGAGCCCGGTTTTGCAGAGTGCTTGCTCCGCAAACCCGGGCTAAGGGCAGGGGCACTTAGGCGGGTTACCCTAAGAGCCGAGTCCGGTGGTTCCCACGATCAGGAAAAATTGGGTTAGGCTTTCCTAGCCTGATTTTTCCTGATCATGAGAATAGCCCCAATGAATAAGTAAGGAGAGAGAGATGTTTCCATCCACTCTCTAAGAGGAAAGAAAGGCTTGTGACTCAGCACAGGAAGTGCTGAAGAGTCCAATCAGGGGTCATAGAGTAGGGACAGATAGGGGGACCCTTACTCACTGTCTCCACTCCCAATGCCCTTAGTGGTCATTAGGATAATTGGTGCAAAAGGTCAATGCACTGGAACTCCATCTCCAACACAGCACGCGGTGCATTGTGAGATACCTCGAGGCCAGGATGTGTTGTCCCGGCTCTCCAAAAATGCAGTGTGTATGAGCGTGGATGGCACTCCCAGCAACATTTTGCTCATAGTCTGGGGTGAAGGTGAGTGTAGCGAAGCCATTCCCCGCCCCCCTTAGCTGCCCAGTTGTGTGAATGATCTCCATGTGAAAAACCTAAAGTACTAGCCAGATATATAGGTACTCCTGAATCTATCTATCTATCTATCTATCTATCTATCTATCTATCTATCTGAATAATCACACATGACTGAAATATTGGGGAGCTTAAATGGCTCTCAGTTCTGCAAAAGAGTAAAGAAGAATTACTCAAGCCAAGAAGAATACAGTGTTCATACACTCTTCATTTTTTAAAAGTGTTGAGACTGCTTTTGCATAGTTGGGAAAATTGACCCTGAAATGACAGTAAAACCTCTGGTGGAAGCTTACATCTTAAGTGAGTGGTCAGTTAAATGCCTGTGGAGGCAAAAAGGACAGAAAGCATATTTCGTATGCTAATATAAACCTATTTACTGGAGAAAGTGACAAAAGCATCAATCATATCAGAAGAGGCTATTAAGGATTGTTAACTCCCCTTCAGATGAGCAATGATTTCTGTTGGGATGTAAATAAATATTCATGACAGAGACCAGTGACAGAAAATTTCAGTAAAGTTACATGATGGTAATATTTCTAGAACAAACCTTAGTTAAGAAATCTTTGGAATAAATGTAGATTTATGAAGCCCTAGAAATTGTTCTTTTTCCTAAATTCAAAGATTGCATTTTACCTCAGGCCCTACCAGTAACATAACTGAAAATAGCACAGTATACCATTCAATCTAATGCCAATCAACACTTCCAATCATTTGCTTTTATTTCACTTTTCCCCTTGAAAGCAAGATTCTGTAGTAGCCAGGGACGTATCTAGATGTCCATAACAAGAACGTGAACACAGGACCATTTGACCTGGATTTGCAAGTGTGATGGTATAATAATATAAAATGGGTTTATTGCTACGTAATGAGCTTACATTTTTCCCCAGGCATGACATTTATATTCTAAAAGAGCATCATCTGGAATACACTTAAAGACTAAGGACTATACTTTTAAAAAAATTATAATCTTCATTCCTTCATTTTTATCCTTCCCCCGCCCCCAAGAATCTCTCAATAGCATGGATGGTTCTGCATAACCTGCTTAACCCTCACAACAACCCTGTGAAGCACTTTATGCTGAAAGAGACTAACTAACTGGCCCAAAGTCATCCAGTGAGCTTCATGGCTGTGTTCATTCATTTCATTTCATTCAAATGAAAGTCTCCTCAGCTCTAGTCTAGCACTCTAACCACTATATTGCACTGATTGATTTATTGATTGATTGAGTGCCGTCAAGTCAGTGTCAACTCTTAGTGACCGCATAGATAGATTCTCTCCAGGATGATCTGTCTTCAACTTGGCCTTTAAAGTCTCTCAGTGGTGCATTCATTGCTCTCGTAATCAAGTCCATCCACCTTGCTGCTGGTCGTCCTTTTCTTCTCTTTCCTTCAACTTTTCCCAGCATTGTGGACTTCTCAAGGGAGCTGAGTTTTCTCATAATGTGTCCGAAGTATGATAGTTTGAGCCTGGTCATTTGTACCTTGAGTGAAAATTCTGGATTGATTTGTTCTATGATCCATTTGTTTGTTCTCCTGGCTGTCCATGGTATCCTCAAAAGTCTTCTCCAGCACTACATGCATAGAAATAGACTTCCACAATTGTATCTATGGTTGGCTAAGGAATCACAAATGTGCAGATGGGTGCAGCATGAAGAATTCCCTGCCCAATCTACCAGCTGAAGCTGTATATGTCTCTAGTTAAAAACTCTGATTAGCACCTATCAACTGTTTACAAAAGCAAGTGAGGGGCTGGTTTAATTCCCCTCCCCATTTTCCCCAAACCTTGAGTCCTGGCAGAAAGGAATATCCTGCCAATGAACCAGGCTGGATAGGGTCAGTCCAGAGCCTGAGAACTCCATGCCCAGCAAGGCTGCTGTTGTTCAGCTGACTGCCATACAGGGCAGCATTATGCAGGTCCTCTCATACAGGTAACTGTATGTTTCCTGACCCCAGGTTCTGGCCTGTTCCTCTGCTCTTGATTCCTTGTTTGGCCCTCTCAGCCCCAACTTCAAACTTTAGAACTCTCCACTCCCCTCTATGGCACACATCACCCTGGCATGCCACATGGTCACCCAATTTGCATAGTTCTTTTCCCTCAAAAAAAGAGACCACGTGCCTGATAATGCCTGATAAGCACTTTGAACACTTAGGATGCATTATCTGAATGCTAACTACTACCGTGCTACCTGCTCCTTCCCTGGGAACACACAATTTAGGAAGGGGATGAACCAAGAAAGGGATGCGCCGAGAGCACAACCACTTTTGTTTGCAAGCTGCTCATGGCCCCACCACTAATAGAGATCTGGTTGGTGGGGTCTAGAGACAGGGTCTTTTCAGTTGTGGCCCCTTGGCTTTGGAACGCCCTCCCTGAAGAGCTTCATCATACTCCCTTCCTCAGTGTTTTTTTAAAATTGAAAACTTATTTTAAAGAGGCTTTTTAATATTTCATCTCTGTTTATATCTGGTTAGTTATTTAGTTTTTATAGTTCTTAGCTTTTAAAATAACTTAATTTGGAACTTCTTGCAACATTGTAATTTTAGATTTGGTTTTAGCCTGGTTTTTAAACTTTATTAATCTTATTAATCTTACTTTTAATCTTTTTATTAATGTTGTGAGTTGCTGTGAGCAGTAATGTACTGGAGGGGCAGGGTATAAATATTTTGAATACAAAATAAATAAATAAAAATAACCATCACAGCATCTTCCATAGACACCCCAACACCCTCCTGCTACATCCCTTTATTGCATGAGAGGGCTGTTCATCTGAATAGCCTCTCTACATGCACATGAGCAGCACCCCCACCACACACACAATAAAGGGACGTGCCAAGAAAGTGCCAGAGGGTGTTACAATGAGTGCAGCTTCCTAACTGGATGAGCCAGCAAGGTATTATCCAAGCTGATCCAGGGGCCTGGTCTGTACATGCAACAGAGGTGAGTGGTGAGATGGCAGCGTGGACAGTGTCACTTTGGATTGCAGGGAAGTGATCCAATTTTTGAATGCTCTCCTATATAAAAACTGCTGGCACACAAAAAACAAACAGGGAGAAGGCCCATCTTGCAAGTCTTCTGCTTGCAGAGAGTTTGTCATGTATGCAAGTTTTCAAAAATGGGACCCCCACCTGCCTTCTCCTTTACCTGCAACATGAGTCAACCCTTCAATCCTGATTCAGTGAAAGAGTTGCTTTTGCTGCTAGCTGCTGTGTTATGAATGCAGGTTAGCTTCAACGTCTTCGTTTTGGAGACAAATGAAATTCTCCTCACAGCGAAGCTTTCCTATTCCTTGTGGGCAGGCTAGGATAGGCTGCCGAAATCAGGCAGGAAACAACCAAACAAGAAAGAATTGTTTTACATGCAGCAGGTTTGTTGTTTTAGTGTCTTGAAAGCAGGCTTTCATGTTGCTACAGATATACATGGTAAGGGGGTTTAATATTACAGTTAGTGAAAACTGGCACCTTTACAGTTATTATTTTTGTCATATTATTGAAATCAGGTTTTTTCAGAATATGCCTTCCTAAGGAAATAAAAAGCAATGCATGCTTACAAATAGAACAATTCCAAAGTTTGTTATACACACACATACGTGTGTGTGTGCGTGCATGTGTGCACGCACACACATGCATGCGTGTGTGTGTGTGTGTGTGTTAGGGTATGATCCAACCAAACCTAAGCACATTTAAGTCCCATTGATTTTAATGAATGAATGGTCATTGCAATGAGAGAGAGAACCTCTAACTACAGCTGGTCCAGTTTATTGCTTCCTATGTGAGCCTGCCCACTTGTTAAGATAATCAGCAGCAGGCCCTGCTCCATCCCACTACTTTCAAATGATAGCTATTTCTGAATAATCAATACAAGCGTATGGAATTTCTCCAAGGCAGTGTTGCAATTCTGACTTGTATGAATTCCCTTGGTTTCTGTTACTAAACTTCCCTCGTCTTACAAGCAGATATTCTGGCTGCACTTTATAATTAGTATGATACAAGATTATCTGAAAAGAGGGTCCATAAAGGCAAGAGTTGGATGGGACATCTAATGCTACAATGCATTTCTTGACTATTAAAGGTGCCATAGGACATGTCTTGGATGTCCTACTGTGTGTTTGTGTGTGTGTGGCCACTGAAGCACTATCAGAAAATCTAATGCCACCTTTCCAAACCCCAACTTTGTTAACACAGTGAATATTCAATAAGAAAAGAACAGCAATATTTGCACAGATTAACACAGCAGATTCTTGCTTTTACAAATCCCACTATTGTTGCAAAATTAGCTTTCAATTTCACTGTTAATTGGCCACATCATATTCCGAAGCATATTTTGTAGAAGCATTTTGCATATAGCTTATCTCTGTTATTACGCTGAAATGCCTGAGATCAGAGTATTCTGGCAAGGCAGAGTACTCTGCTTATATTGAACATGTTTTCCAAAGAAAGGGGCTTTTACTGGAGAGAAATAAACATTTGCCATAGAAGGGCAATGACAGATATTCTGAGCCTTGTATGGAAGTCAATCCCATTGACTTTAATCAGGGGACTACTTCTATACCTGAGTTCAGATGTACAGGATAACCACAGTTATAGCTGGTCGAGGATGTAACTGCAGTATGCCTGAATGTGCGGTTACGGACCAAAAGCTAACTCAAGTTTGCTGCACCAAACTCCAATTGGAACCTTTGGCTATTTCTAAGTTTGAGCACTAACTGAGGTTTTGCCGCCAAAGCGTTATGCCCAAATGCTGACTCAGCTATAACCGTGGTTTCGTGCCTATTCCAAACTCCAGGCATAGAGGCAGCGGGAATGTGCCTCAGCAGCCGGGCAGCAGGGAGGGGCTTCCCTCTCCTTCAACTGGAGTTTGGCTGGCCATGGTTTGGTGAACGTCTGTGGTGAAATTTGGAGTTAAGAATTGAAACCTTAGCCATGCTTAACTCCAGTTAACTTGTATGTCTGAACTGGGCCTATGTATATTTATGACTGAGGTGTATGACTGCTATCTGGAGCCAAGTTCTGCATGATCATATCCCATTGGTTTGAAGTGGGTCTCGGGATACACCCCAAAGCCCCGTGTTTTGTATGCCATGCTGTTATTTGAGGAAGGAAATACTGAGCAAGTCAAATGCTTTGTTTTGTGTGATGAACCGCAGCAAGGCAGTGTAACTATATACACCATCTCGCGTTCACACATGCATGCATGATTATCACAGGTAACTTTCTGGGTGAATGGGACCTCATGGTATTAGACTGCAGGGAGAACTTTCAGGGAGAACTTTCCCCTCACACACAATGCTTTTCAGGGGAGTCAGTTCATCCATTCTGTGGCCAATCATCAAGGCCTGGTGCACACATCCAGGAGGTGCCATCATTTGATGACTGCAACATCAAAACAGAACATGTATAATATATGAATAGACCATCACAGGATAACTTTCATTTCATTTTGTAACACCTGTTCTTTACTACATTGTATACAATATGGAAAACATCCACGTTCTTCTTATACAACCAGAATAAGTGAGAAATAGGTTAAGCGAATGTGTGTGTGTGTTTTCATTCTCTGAGCATATGTTGAACTGGCTGTGTGATTCCACTTTCCCACCATGGAGCCTCGTTTAGCCACACCACTGCTCAGCCCATTTTCCAAAGCTTTATGATTGTGTGATTAATCATGGTAAAGCAGTGCCATGCCTGCTAAATTCTCAGATGAGAAGGAACACAAGCTACATTTCATCAGCAAGGCCTTATATCATGTGCCTCCTGTCATGGCAGTTAGATTGGTGGCCGTATAAAGCAAGATCTATTTGGTGGTGGCACCATATTTATGGAACTCCCTCCCAAGAGAGATCCACCATGTTCAGTCCTTTGCCGTTTTTAGGAAGTTGTTTTATCCCTTGGGTTGACATGTTTAGCTCATGCCTGATGCAAGTAATGAGTAGGATCCAGACTAAGAGCCAGGTCTCATGATTAGTGAGACCTGGTTTGTGAAGCTAACAAACCTGTCGGGTGCTCCCCATGTTGTCTAGTCCCAGGCAGAGCCATGTGTGGCAGTCAAGCGGGCTAGGCCCGCTCTCCCCACAGACGATCAGGGCGGGAGCCCTGGGCAGCCAGATCGGCCACCCACACGATTGCTAGCTCTGTGATGGAGCCGCCGGGGGCTGCGGAGTTCAGGGGCCGCACGGCCCCCAGAAGCTCCAGTATGCCCTGCACAAGCACGCAGGGCATACTGGAGAAACCCCTGGAGCCGGGAGGCAGCTTTTTGCCTCCCCTCCGGGGGTCTACTCCGCACCACGGCTACTCGTGATCAGGAAGCGCGGGTTAGCAGAGCACTCAATCCGCTAACCCAGGCTCAGGGGAGGGCTAAAAAAGCAGGTGACCTGCTTTGACTCAACCAAGCTTGGCTGCAAGCCCAGTGAGTCTCACGATCGGTCGAAAGTGGACTAAGCACCCTTAGCCCACTTTCCACTGATGGTCAGAATAGCTCCTAAGTTAGTCATGTCTAAGTCCCATTGAAATTAATCCATTGACTGTATTTGGGGGGCTTCTTAAATTAAATTAGTCATACCTCATGTTTTTCAGTGGTGCTTAGTAATGACTCTCAGCCTGAATTCTGCCCAACGGTTGACATTCTGTGCAGTGTAACCTTGGTGTTTGGAAGCTGCCAGGTCTACAGTGCCCATAAAAGCCCATGCCGGAGCTGTCGTGGAAGCGGGCTGTTGCATGTCTCCTTCATGCTCCTTCCATTGGGAACAATGTGTGCCGCAGCCCTGGCGGCTTCCTAACATGAAGGTTACACTGCGCAGAATATTGACCACTGTCTGTTATTGTATCATTGATTGTATTAGTGATTCTATACTTTAACTCTTATTCTGGTTTTATTGTAAGCTGCCCTGAGTGACCTTGGAAGATGAGTGTTTTTAACAACGCAAAAACCAAGACGATAAAGAAGGAGAAGAACCCATGCCTCAAAACACTCACATAGGCATGCCCCATATGAGACTTGAACCCACACAAGGCCAACACAGCTTGTGACCCAAGCAGCCTAGCATAGCACACCAGCCATTGGGGCGTAATAGGCTTTTAGCCTGTCGGGTGCTCCCCATGTTGTCTAGTCCCAGGCAGAGCCGTGTGTGCCAGTCAGGCAACCTACTGTGCATAGCCAGCAAGCCATCAGGGCCTGCTGAGCTGCATTAGACTTGGTAGATCACAAGTCATACAGGCTCGTATTGGAAGAAGAGCTGTTGCCACCATGTCGCTAGGTCAGAGCGCTGGGTAGAAACGCACGGCAACTGTGTGCGGATTTTCAAGCTCATCAATTACCCACTATAAATTCCCTGCTGTTGGAGAAGAGACAGGATCTCAAATGCACATAGATACTTTAGCTATTAGAAAGTATAAACCGAGTAGTGATAAACAGTGACTATTTGTTGCTTAGATATATTTGGTAGTACAGCTGAAGGGGCAGCATTGAAAGATGTATCATTTTTAATCTCGGTGCTTTGGCTACTGCCAACACCAGATAGAGCATTGCATCACAATAATTCAAAGGCCTCTCTATTAGTTTCTCTCCACTCTTAAAAGTAAATGAAGCTGTTACAACAGGACACATTAGAAGTGCTCTCTAATTGTCCTCCAGGCTGAGACCTAAACATATTTCATGAAAGAACTGAAAATGCACTGTTTTTTCACTTAACAGCATTAGTCTTTTAAAAAACAAAAACTATTGCTGCTTAGTACAACATTCCAGCTATTTGTTTTTCTCTAGCGAGAGATAAACTGCTATGTTTGTTTCCACGGTTGGAAATGTATGAGCCATGATAACCTATTAGCCATGGCGACAGCAAATGAAATTCCCATGTGCAGAAGCCTCCAAAGGCCTGATGTCAGAGAGAAACAAGGGGATGGCGCTCGTGCTCTGGTTGTAAATGCCCCATTGACTGGCCACTGGTGGGAATCAAATGCGGGGGTGGATGGTCTTTTGGCCAGTAGCCCAGTAGGACTCTTCCAGTGCTCTTCTTCTTAAGGATCTGAGGGCAAAACTGAACGAGATGGTAGTGGTGGACCTGTGACTGGATTTCCTGCAGGTTTTTTAAATGGCAAATGCAGCCACAGACGGCCTGCTTCAGTTTACAGCACCAGGACAGGAAGGCTTAACTAGTTCCTGACATGCATTTCCCCATTTGAAAGTTCCTCTCCCAAAGCTGTTGTTTGCCCCACAGGGCAACATATCCATATACTGGTATCCAATGACCACATTTGCCATTTTAAAAACACTGGGAAGACCAGTCACAGACCTCTCAGTGTCTCATCCAGTTAGACCCGGAGACTGTAGTTCTCAGCAAGCTAGTATCCCATCAGAGACCCGAGAGACCTATGGGAAATAGATTAATTAGATAACTGAACATTTCTGTGTTTCATCCACAGTAGAGGCTGTCCTTTCCATCTCTGCATGATTCACTGCCCTGGCTTTTCCTCCTTCTGATTACATGTAATGGGTGTGGATAATACTACTACTCTCAGCACTGAGTGCGATTGGATCCTGGTGCAGATTGAGTGGACAGGCTCCTCTGAGAACAAGTCACTTGTACACTGAAACACTGTAAGAGTAAATCTTTGGGGGTGTATGCATCATGAAACATGCCTCCAAAGGCTGCTGATGCTATCACAAGTTTAGGAAACATTGATCTAATGCTCAGCTGTAAGGAACTTGGGGAAACAAGAGTCACATTTGCATGTACTGCTTTAAAGTCATTTGCTGTTTGAAAGTATTAACCAGCTGAATCAGCTGCAAGGAAAGCACCTTTCCAAAAGAACAATGCTGGGGGGAAAATCATTAAGTGTGTTTAGTGAAACAATACTGTGTTTCTCTCTCCATTGTTTGGCCTTCTGTCTGCATTACAAACCTCTCAGGGTAGTTCTTATCTTTGACCTTGAGAGGACTGTAGCTTCCTTTGAGATCAGAGATGACCTTCAGCTGATATCATTGGGCCCTGACCTGCCTTTGGTGTGATCTGCTCACGTAGGGTACATATGCTGAACAGAACTGGTGTGTGTGTGTGTGAGCTGGAGGGGTAAGTGAATTATTTACAAAAATTTGAGTTGACACCTTTTATCAAATGTGGAAAGATGAAGACAAAACAGCTGCTATTGCTGTCGTAAGCAATCTGCTGGTGATTGAATAAAAGTGTCAAGAAAATGGCTGCTTGATAGCCTTTTGTTCTCTCTCATCCAGCTTGATGTTAGTTTGAGCTGTCAGTTAGGAATCACGGTGGTGTGATTTATCAATACGCTGAAATGACCTTCTGTGTCAGCTTGTGATAGAATATGAAGGGAGCACCCTCTAGTGGCAGCACGTTGCACTTCTACAAACAAATCCATGGCTTGTACACCCTGATACAATTTCCATTCTGATGACTACAAGGGTAGTTCTTCTCTATTTATCTGTCTGTTGCAGAGCTGCACAACACTGATCCTCCAGCTGCTTTTGGACTACAACTCCCATAATCCCCAGCCACAGTGGCCAATAGTCAGGGCCAGTGAGGGCGCCGGTGGAGGGGCAGCAAGAGGCACCTTTAAGAGTAAAAGAATGAGTGTTTACCTTCACTCTCGCTGCACCTGAACGCTGCTCGGAGAAGCAGCGTGCTGCCCAGCACCCCCTGCGGCAGCAGATCGCCTCTGCCACTCACCTGGCCATGGGCGGGGGATCAGCTCCGTGGAAGCCTGGTGAGTGGGAGTTCTGCATCTGCAGGAGGGTCAAAGTTGTCCAGCTGTGGTCTGACTTTATTGGTATCCTCCGAGGAGCTCAAGGCAACATAGATGGGTTTCTGACACACTGGGTTTCTCCCACCAGCATTTTATCCTCATGACAACCCTATGAGGTGTGTCACCCTGAAGCCAGGCCTTTATGTTTGATGGAGATCCAGGTCTGAGAACCCCGTGCAGTGCCAAGCCCCAAGGGGGAAGGTACAATGTGAAGCTGGAAGTGAAAGATAGGGAGGAGATTCATATTTATTTATTTATTTATTTATACATTTATATGCCGCTCTTCCTCCAAGGAGCCCAGAGTACATGGTCATGTTTATCCACACAACAACCCTGTGAGGTAGGTTAGGCTGAGAGATACATGACTGGCCCAGAGTCACCCAGTGAGTTTCATGACTGAATGGGGATTTGAACTCAGGTCTCCCCAGTCCTAGCCCAACACTCTAACCACTACACCACACTGGCTCAAGATGCCAAGATGCTTAATCCTCCCCCATGTATTGCTTTCTTCCAGGAATGGAGAGGAACAAAAGTGTTCCTGAGCTAAGGGAAGGCCTCATCTGCAGTTTGTAATTAAAAGAAACAAAGAAGCAATGGACGGTGGCTGACATGATGCATAGTGGTACAGCACCACTGCACACTGCATAAGCATGAGGTAGCCCCAAAGCTGAATGGTCGTGCAATCAGCGCTGCGCTGATTGCACAACCATTTGTGACAATGGGAATAAATGCACTAGAATTGATTGCACAACCATTTGTTCCCTGCAGCATCAGGGTTGCCTTATAAGGCCACAACAACCCTGATGCAGAGGGCAGTGGCACCATACTGCTGCACATCATGTCAGCCACTGGCCCATCAAAAATTATAAAAACTAGCTGTTATCTGAATCTGTCCTTTGGTCCTGACTAGAACCTTTTTAAGGCAGTCAGCAGAAGCAAAGACGAACATGGAAGTCTCTATATTACCAACGTTGGAGTTAGACGGGAGATGATGCACTACGCAATAGCCCAAAGTTCTCTCCAAAAGCTCAATGAAACATAACAGTCTGAAGCATCCTCCTGAGTATCAAGACAGAATTGGCTGGGCTCACTGTTATATTCTACCTAGCAGTCCTTTATGTTTTGTCAGTTAGAAGTTTGTCCCAGTGGGGATCCTGTAGAGAGTGTGGGGGGGGGTGGAGTCAGAAGGAAAAGGGAGGAAAAGGAGGAGGAGAAAATGGAGTTATTCCTGGAATAAAGCCTTCGTTAAACAAACTTAAGATTACTTTGTGTCTATGAGGGAAGCAGCTATAAAACACTCAGTTCCCTTGGTAGGGAGTTTCAGATGCAAGATGCCGAAAAAGCTGCAGCCATGCTCCTGGAAAGCATATTGGGAAGCATCAGAAAATGCTCCTTCCCCATGTACATTGAATGGTATATGTCATAGGACACAAACAGCTTGCCATAACCTGGGCAAGGTGGGGGGCTACCATGCAAAAACACTTTGATGGCTACCATGTGCCCAGATCATTGTGTGAATTGACAGTCATGTTCCTTTCTGATAAGAAAGTTCCAGATAAATCCCCACTGAGCCTATGGCTGGAAGATAGGATGACATCCATAGACCTTATAAAAGAACTTTTAAAAATGTATATTGAAGCAGAGGTACAACTCACCCAGGCTCCTGCTCTTCTTTTAAATCTGCTACAG
This sequence comes from Hemicordylus capensis, assembly GCF_027244095.1. NCBI lineage: Eukaryota > Metazoa > Chordata > Lepidosauria > Squamata > Cordylidae > Hemicordylus > Hemicordylus capensis. Next base: position 169,882,683 of record NC_069659.1, on the reverse strand, counting down.
GCCAAGTCTTCACTGCAGTAGAAAAGAGTCTGATGCTGCTTCTAGGATAAAGCAGGAGTTTTCACTTCTCCTGCTGGGAAATGAAGGATAATCTCTGCGTCTCAATCAGAGGTACAATTTCAGGTTCCAAACCGGGAGCGGGGGCAAGGGGATGAGATGTTCCATAGGGCTGGCTATATCTCAGCAAGGTTTTTAAGGCCTGCTATTGGATACATGAAAGACTACATTGAAAATAAGTTGGGCATGATCCATCCTCCTGTGTGTAGGTGGATTAGCTCTCTATATGGGAGACTTGCATAGACTCTCAACAGCAGGGAAAAGCCAGGCACGTTGCCGTGTGCTGTTGCTGGGCAAGAACTACTGGAGAAGGGAGGAGAGAATGAAAAAGACTGCACTGAGCGCTCTATGGGAATCCTCGCTCGTATTCACGAGCATCCGCAGGACTTTTTCTGGGTGGAGGGGGCAAAATATGCACATGCACAGTATGTAAATAGAAATGAAAACACAACAGGTTGTATCCAATGCTAATATTGGCTTGATCCAGTGGGAAGGACAAATGCCCCCCTTGCCCCCTCTTGGAATGCCCATGCCCTTGCCTGTCATTGTACACTCAGGAGGAGGATTGTGCCCATTGCCATTGAAGAGGGTTTTTGGGGGGATTTTCTTAACCCACAACCAATGACTATAGCAGGGCAAACAGCACAGAACTGTTAAAGGTCCATTAGCATGAGAACCAGGTTCTTAGGCCCATTTGGGGTTTTTTTTAGAACAATATCACTTAATATCTAGAACCAGTGGACATGTTGCACACTCTTATGCTGGCATTTCCAATTGGCCCATGCAGCAGCAGGTGTCTAAGGAATTGCTGGCAGTCTTGTGCATGAGTGCAGGTGTGCAAATACTTGGAAGTCGTGCAGTGCACTGGTACTTTGGGAATGCAGCTTCCATTGGAAACAATAGAAGAAGCATTCCTGAAATACAGATGTGCAACTTTAAGGATTTGCACACTTGCACTCTTGTGCAAGGCCACGAGTGCTTCCTTAGACTCCCACAGCAGTTCAGGCCAATCAGAAAGACTGCACAACATATCGTATACAAAAATATAAGTGCTCCTGAGAATAATAGTGCAGGGTGTGGTTTCCTATTTTGGCTTTGGGGAGGCTTCTGACTATTATGTTTGCATATACATAGTGTTACTTCTGCTTGGGTCAGTCCAACTTTATGGCTGCACACTGTGGTTGGAATTATAGAGAGATACAGTACTACCCTCCTCCAATTTCCTCTCTAAATGGCAACTCTGTGCTCAAACCAAGATCCTTTCTGTTTCTTTCAGAAGGACTGATAAATCTTGGTGGAAGAAGACTTACATGGGATAATCTTGGGCTTACCCATCACACTGAATGCCACAAGACAATGGAAATCATGAAATGTGTAAAGTATCATGTTTAAAATTCAATGAGGCTGTTCTCATGAGCAGCCAAGACTGGGCAAAGGCAGCTAAGTGAAAACCAGCCAAGTGGCTGCCTGTGAGAACCTCTGGGAGCCAACTGGCTTCTGATGACTCCCTCGGCAGCAAACCTGCCCAAGAAGCCTGCCAGTAAGCCGAGATTAAGGGTTACACTCATGCCCTTAACCTTGTCTAACTGCTCATGTGTCAGTGCTGGCAGCTTGTAGTTAGTGCTGAGATACTGCGGGGCTCCCGGCCGGCACCGGGCGGGGGGAGGATCTCCACAATACGCCACACACTTCCGTGGAGCATTCTGGGATTTCTGGGGACCTCCGTGCTGCCTGGGACAGCCATGTGTCATCGCACGCCCAGGCTCTTCACGTCGCTTATCTGCAGGGGAGGTAAGGTTAACAAACTTTCCTCCATGCCTGCCCGCCTGTCCTGGTTTGGGATCATGAGAAAGGGCCCCATGTTTTATACACCTTTACATTTTAAATATATATTTTTAAGCGCTTATGTTTTGGATTGTTGAAGTATTGCTTTCCTAACAGTTGTTTCTCGGGGGTGACACAAAAATGATGATCATGATGGTGGTGATATTCAAAGAAAGAGAAGAATGGACTAAAGTATGTATTTTCACGTACATTAACAGTAATATATTAACAACCCTGTAAGGCAAGTCAGTGTGCCATTATCACCATCTTGCACATTGTGACACTGCAGCTGAAAGCTACTAGAGGGCCAGGCTTGGAGTTGCAGAGGTGAAATTTGAGCTGGCAGCTTCTTAGCTCGCACTCTTAGTGAGTCAACAGGGGTTTTATTTTGTTAGAAACACTGAATTATATCCAGCCATAAAATTCAGTGCTTTGTTTACATTTTCAGTATTGTAATTGGTCTTTCCCCACATAAGACTAATACATTTCATTGTGGTCTACGTGCTTGAAAAGAAAACCTAAGGAGAATGAATCATTCTGAAATACTTGGCATGGCTGCTATTGAGGAGAGCATGGAGTCCTGTTTTCCCCTACCCCTCAGGCTCTTATTTCGCAAAGGTCAATTATGTGTTTACATCAAGAGGTTTCTAACTTCCTTGGGGAAGTGATTCTTCACATTCACATTTATGCCTCCCTCCATTTCCCCTAGAGTATTAAAAGGATTCTGCAGTCTTTAAGTACAATTCAGTACTTCTAAGTCCTAAGGAGAGATCTAAGTAGAGGTTTAACTTTCTCTTTGACATCAGTGGGATACTTTAAGTTTGTCTGAGCCAATAATAATTCAATGAACATCTGCAAACTACCAACACTTATGCTGATATGGTGATATGGTGGTATCAAATACAAGAAAGCAAAACAGTTGATTTGGGGACATTTGATTGTGCTGGATTACTCTTTGTTATAGGAGTAATGAAAACTATTGACATGTCCTTTGGTGGCATTCCCTTATAAGGAGGCAAAAGTAGAAATTTTTACCTGCTGGACTACCAACAAAGCCCTGATCTGAAGTGGCTCCCAAGTTCCAGATGACAACCATTCAAAACCTAGTCATTCCAGATTTAAGGAGTCACCCTGAATGTGTCCACTCAACCACTTCTACTATGAATATGTATATGCTGCTCTTCAACCAAAGTTCTCAAAGTGGTTACATAGCAAAATAAATTATACATAAATAAGAGTGGTCCCTCTAATTTTTTTCATCTCTGCACAGAATGAGTTTTGTTCTGGGCAGCAGTATCAAGGTAGTGTGTGCACATGTGCATTCAGAGTGGGGCCTTCCTAATTCAACCTGAGTGGGATCTAAAATTAACTGAGCGGACATCAGAAAACTTGTGAGCGTGCACACTTGCGTACGCCTTAGAGGGAACAGTGGATGGTCCCCTGTCCCCAAAGGGCTCACAATCGAAAAAGAAACATAAGGCAGATACCAACAACAGCAACTGGAGGGATGTTGTGCTGGGGTTGGATAGGACCAGTTGCTCTCCCCCTGCTAAATATAAGAGAATCACCACCTTAAAGGTGTCTCTTTGCTTACTTAGCAGGGGTATCTCTAATGGATACCACATTCTGTTATCCATCCTACACTGGGCACTGGACATCGGTGTGTGTGTGGGGGGGGTCATAAAGCTAAGCAGCTGGCCATATTGTACAGTTTAGTCTCCGACCCTCTTTTCTAACTCATTCCAAGAATGTGATGGGAGCAAGATGCCTAAGTAGACATCTGGTTATATGGGTGCTAATCTCCATCTCCAGAGTAATGTTTAGGAAAAGAAACATATGCCATGACATAAATCCAGTGTTTCCCTTCCTCCTGCCTCCAATAAGCAGCCCATGTATTGGAGCGGGAGGTTGGGAAATGCAATCCATAATGGCATCACATCATGTGTTTATTCTACTAGATCAGGGGTTTCCAACCTGTGGTACTCCGGATGTTGCTAAATTGTAGCCATGGGTGATGGGAGTTGTAGCTCAGCAACATCTGGAGTACCACAGATTGGGAATCCCTGTAACAGATGATATATGGGAGAAGTGTGGGTGAGAAGCAGATCAGCAGCACTCTGCATTTAATTAGACCACAGGCATTAGAGAGAAAACTTAGTTATCCAAGTGGGTAATCACAAGTTCAAAGCGAGGATTCATTCTTGGCCATATATATTATTGTTGTTGTTGTTGTTGTTGTTGATTCGATTTCTATACCACCCTTCCAGAAATGGCTCAGGGCGGTTTACACAGAGAAATAATAAATGAATAAGATGGATCCCTGTCCCCAAAGGGCTCACAATCTAAAAAGAAACATAAGATAGACACCAGCAACAGTCACTGGAGGTAATGTGCTGGGGGTGGATAGGGTTTGCCACCAATTGTCCTGGACACTGCTCTTTAAATCTCCAGATGAAGCCAGAGAAAAAGCAGCTGTAGCTTCTCTGTGGCTTCTGCCACCCATTCCCTCTATGTTCGTGCCATCAGCTGCCTCTCACACCTGCTGTCTGGGCCACTTGATCCAGCCAATGAAGGAGCAGGTAGATGACAGGACTTGGGAGAGGAGTAGATGGGAAGAGCAAAGGAGGAGGTAAGGCCACCTTTTCTCTTGCTTCCTCTGAAGATTTGAAGAGCAAAGTGAAGCTACTGGGGCAAGAGGGGAGCAATCCTATCCTATCCAAACAGAAATGCATTCACAGTCAAGTAAACAAAAATGGGGGGGGGGACTGGACTAAGGCAAATCAGTGGCAAAAACCTAATTCTGCCTCTTGGTATAGCAAATCAGTGGCAAAAACCTAATTCTGCCTCTTGGTATAGCAAATCAGTGGCAAAAACCTAATTCTGCCTCTTGGTATAGCACTAAAGCCCTGTCAGAAACATCCAAGAGTATTTAAAAATTAAACCACCAACACCTGATCAACCTCCCCCAAAGCCCAAAATTCAGCAGTCACATGGCTTGAAGCAGCTGGTGATGGGGCATTGTAAATAGCAATATAATACCAATTGTGTGGCATTTTGAATTCATGGAAAAACAATATGCAAGAAGATACAGTAACAGAGATTGCTTGAAATTTGCTTGGCATCTTTTGCTCCACTTGCTATTTGTGTTTCAGGAGACTTCTGGAGACAGAGATGCAAAGTTCATTCCTGAGAGTAATGATTTCAAGGGGTTAAAGTCCCACCGCCCAAGCCTACTATTTCATGCAGTTTTCATTCTTCATATGCAGGGCTACTTTTTCTGTCTTAAATCTCATGTACGTCCACATCACAATTTCTTCATAAAAGGTCTGTGGGAATGTTGAATAATATGTAAATTTTATGTTGTAATGAATTGGGTCCTAAGAACTTTAAAGGTCAAACACCTGATATAATACATCATGTTCTTTAATATCAAACTACAAAATAACTGTAATAAATTTTGTGGCTGCTGCCACCACACATCCTCACACACTGTTACCCACAAGGAAGCACCAGAGGGAATATCTCATTTGTCAAAACATGCAGGAGAAACTGGCATGTGTACAAGAAACTTTGAAAGTATAGCTAAGGTTAAGGCTGGTTCTGCCAATGTAGAAAGGCTGCAAATATTATGAGGTGAGTCTTCAGGAGATGCAAGGCACTAAGGAAGATTCAACATACCCATCAAAAGCCACAAAGCTATAATTCTGGAAGCAGCAAATGCCAAGTGCTGGGGGGAAATGTGGGGAAAGGGGAAGTGGACAAAGCCAGAGGGGAGAATCCAAGGCCAAGGAAAAGAGTGGAAGAGAGGGTGGTGTAGAAGGGATATGCACGGAATGAGTTTGAAGGCCCTTTATGGGCTTCCAAACCGGTTTGAAAGGCAGACATATGGCGACGGGGCTGCTGCGTTAAGAGCGGGGAGGGTGCACTTACCCCTCCTTCCACTCTTCCCCTGCTGGCGCTCCTTTTTTCCAAAGTTCATCAGGGCGGCAGCATATCTCCCTGCCACCCCGTTGCCCCCGCTGACCAGATACAACTGTAAGTATCCAACATGCCTGTGTGCGCCAGCACAGGTGCTCACATATCTTGCACGCACAGAGTGTGTGTGTGTGTGCGGTTGTGTGACGTGTGCGCGCCTGTGCTGGCACACACAGGCATGTTGGAGACTTCCAGTTGTATTTGGTCAATGGTGGGAATGGGGCAGCAGTACCGCTGCCACCCCGATGAACTTTGGAAAAAAGGAGCACTGGTGGGGAAAGAACGGAGGGAGGGGTAAGTGCACCCTCCCCTGCTCTTAAAGCAACACGCTTGCCACCATCAAACCACCCTTGCCTGGTTCCGTGCATATCCCTACAGTTCATGTATCAGGCACGGAGCCAGCTGAGCAGCGGCCTGGGTCCAGCCCTGCCCGGCGGCCCCTTTTGAAAATGTCCCGTGCACATGACATCACACGCACGGGCGTGACCTGAGAGAAATCCCCTCCCTGCCCAGAAGCAAGTGCTTGCTCATCCTTTTCAGGAGGCGTTTGCTGCCTGAAAGCATCTATTCCCCTTCCCTCCCTCCGGAGAGGGAGAGGAAGGGAGGATAGATGCTTTCAGGCATCAAGCGCTACCTGAAATAGCAATAGCAATAGCAATAGCACTTACATTTATATACCGCTTTATAGCCAGAGCTCTCTATATAGCCAGAGCTCTCTATATACTTTATAGCCAGAGCTCTCTAAGCGGTTTACAATGATTTAGCATATTGCCCCCAACATTCTGGGTACTCATTTTACCGACCTCGGAAGGATGGAAGGCTGAGTCAACCCTGAGCCCCTGGTCAGGATCGAACTTGTAACCTTCTGGTTACAGGGCGGCAGTTTTACCACTGCGCCACCAGGGGCTCTGTGACAGGAAATGACAGGAAATGGCTCGCTCAGGCTCTTTGGAGCTTGAGCCCACGCCCCCTTTGTGTGTGATGTGAAGCCGGGGGCTTCAGCGGCCCCTACCATTAGCGGCTCTGGTTCTTTGAACCCGTTCACACAAGGGTGGCTACGCCCCTGTCACGTATAGTAACTGTAGCTTCATCATCTCACATGTCTTCTCTGTAAAAGAAATCCAATAGTTTTAAAGTACATTAATGATTCCAGAGTGACACAAAAACATCAGTGCTAGTCATCCATACATTAAGCTTTTTAAAAACAATTATTTCACCCTAGGTCCCCTCCCCCACCCCCGGCTGCCTTTTTCCCAACAAAGGAAATGGTGCTGTATATGTAGGAGATTAAAGAACAAAGAGAATAAATTATGTGTGCAAAAAAGGTTCAGACATAACCTAGATCCAGGCCGTTAAAAGAATTCAACTTTGAGAGCTTCTGATAAGTGTTCATACTTGCATTGTTATAAAGCAGTGGTTTTCACACTTTCTACCTTCTGGGAACTCTTTCCCTGAAAGGGAAAGGGGGGATTGAGTCCATGCATTATGTCTCACATATACACACACCAAAAGCACCACATGAACACCAAGGTACCTGGAGTATGTAGCCAGTCATTTCACACACTGCTGCTGCTGAAGTAGGTTTTGAATTCTTGATCATGTATGTAGGACAATTACATTTTTCTACAACAGGGATGACCATCCTGGGGCTCTTCAGTGGCTGTTGGACTGAATTCCCATCAGCTGTGAAATCTTGGAGGATATAGATCTGTCAGAAGTAGCAGTGACTAATACCATTGCTTATATATTAACCACCTCTTAATTTGGATAGCATGAATCTTAACCAATGTATTCGGTTTTTGAATATGTGATATAAAATCTGAAACTTTCTCTCAATGTAAAGGAATAGCCAGGCTCCCTATCTCGCAAAAGTCTTCTGCAATAAATTAATTAGTTTAGCACTGGCACAGCACTAGCTGCAGATGAGATATATTTGGCATTATTTTTATTCTCCTTCTCCCTCTGCAGCCAGAAATGTAACTAATCTGCATAAAAGGAAAGATGAGCTCTCCATTAGTGTAAAACAGATGTATAATATAGGATTTGTACTGGAAGGTGATCATTTAATTTTGCCGTTTCATAAAGAAGTCATAATTTATAAATGTTAATGACACAGGGGAGTAAGAGGGTTTCCTCCTGAGAAGTATTAGACTTTATACCAGACTGTATATTTGTTGGACATAGTTAGCTTCTGACTTTATTATCACACGTATTTAATGAGTTTTTAAAGGTGATTTAATTCCTTTTGTGGCAAACGTTTTCCGTTAAAGAGAAAATTATGGATTTGCAGTGAACCAATGCCAGACTTTATTATAAATACATATATACATACATTTCTTAATACAAGCATTAGCATCAGCTAAAGAAGCATATCAGATCATATTAAGGTATTGGAAACAATCTTTAAAAGATTGTTTTTCCTCTGTTTGAGTGTAGTAAACTTAAATAATCTTATCTGAAAATTGTTATCAGTTTTGCACTGGTAAGAATATGGTATTCCATATTCTTATAATATTCAATAGTTTTACCAACTCAGAAATTTTCCATTTTATCTACATTAATTTCAGTTTAGAAGATAATTTAGTGGTTTTCCAGTTTATATAGTCATTTTAATTATGCAACTGTCAAGATAATTCATAGTTAGATCTAAGTTTTGCATCTCTACCAGATCCTAAAAACACCAATAGCTCCATAAGCAAAATATTCCTGATTACTTTGATAAATTACTTGTTTCCAAAAGATTTATATTTTTTAACCACTGTAGCTAGTCACTAACACATTAAGGTCCATCACATGATCATCTGGGGGTATTTTGGTAGAGGGAAGAACACCTACCCTGATTCTTGATCAGAGCCTCCATTTAGCTCTGCAAGCATACCCTGGAGACAATTGCAGCAGCAGCAAGCATGAAACACAGACAGCCCTCTCGAACCCGGGAGAACCTTCCTGGCATGCACATCTGTGTGGACAGGAGGTGGGAAACCTCATGATGTCAGTAGCTGCACTCTGATTTTCCAGGAGAGGGCAGGAGGCAGGTCCAACCCTATTCAAGCCATTGCTAGTATGGGACCATAGAGTGGGCTGTGCAGGGTGACATTCATCCCCTGTAGTCACACTTCTCTCTCCCAAACATAGTGGCTGGCTGCTAGGAGCTGCAGAGAAAGGGAAATAGTGACACCCGAACAAACACCGAAGTAGGAGGCTCCTCTTTTCATCCTACCTCAGTAGAAACTCAGGTACAGGATCTGGGCTACCCAAACTTGAGTAGCCTGAGTTGTTCCTGTGGGTTCTCACGGGCATTGCTAGCTGAGTTTGCTGCCTCCTACCCTCCAAATCTTGGTTGTGTGAATGGGCTCATTATTTTAGAAGTGTCCCAATTAAGTTAATTTGAACTATGCTAAAGTAAATGACTTGTGAACTATAGCCTACAGCTCCATTGTCCTAGCCAATTACACAAGAATACTTGGATTTAATCCAGTTTATTTCCTTTAAAGAACTCAATGGAGTTCCATCAGTTTATAAAACTAGTAACTGTACCTTAACTGATTTGTGAATCAAGCTCTAACTGCCTTCCCATTAAAGTTTTTGTGATGCTCAGAATAATTTTTGTGATAATCTGTTCACACTGAAACTTGCTGTTTCATGTTAGCTTGAGGTCTTGAGTGAGAAATACTCATTGTATAGTCTACTGGTGCCATAGTGTTGGTGCTTCACATATGCACTGGTTACAACACATATTCATGACAAAATGCAATATGGCAATTTTATTTGGACTCTGCCACATTGAAATATGGACTCTCTCATTTTGAGATGTGGGCCCAAGGCAACCCTCTTTGGATTATAATCCACCCACTGAAGCCACTGAAGATATATGATGGTGGCACACATTGCTGTGAAAGAAACCCTCAAAATTTAGCTAAGATTTGGGGTTTTGTAGGAAACTTCAGATATTCAATGGGAACCATCTGTGGGTAGCAAGACTCCACTGGGTAAGTCAGCCACCTGGCTGTGGATGTTGGAGACAGTGGAACGCAAATGGTGAAGGTCAGGAGGTGGAGCAGATGGACCGTAAACAAGAACAAACCTCACTTAATGGGAATAACTGCTCTAATGCACTATTTTACCACTGCAGACAATCTCTATATGGCAAATGCTTTCACTCCTACATTGCTCCAATGTGTAACACATATACTCCTAAAATATTTTTTCAACATTTAGAATTAATTTCAGTTATAGGTTTATCAGTTCCTTGTTATGGTCCAGAACTTGTATTAAATTCTGTGATCCATAAAACTTTTTTTTTCTTTTTGAATGACACATAGTTTAGTTTTTCATTTAGAGGCTATTAAAGTGTTCACAAAAGTTATGTTGGGGAAAAAATGATTGAAAGCGCTAAAACACTGTACAGAATATAAAATCCTTTCATAGGCTTTTTATGACACATGAAACACAAGTCTTAAAGGTTTAATGTTACTGACTTTTATACAGGGCTTTTTAATTCTTGATTCCAGTTATGGTTCTGCAAATGAACTGTGACATTAGAAAGAACCAGGCTGGAACTGTCAGCTCCACATCTTGATGGGCCTGAACTGGTTATAAAGGATTCCAATAGCCTGTCCCAGTTTGTCCACATATAGGCCATCACATAGATTTGAGCTTTGCACACTCAGTCAAGATTGACCCAACATTCCACTGAGGAGTGATTTTCTCATAATATCTGCTCGTGTTTAGCCATGCATTTTGTTCACCGTTAAAATATTCATATTGTTTATATCACCATACTGTTGAAAGTGAAGAAAGGATGCTATCCAGAATTCTGTACAGATGCAGCAGGATGAGGAGTGGATTCACAAGGAGCCAGTATAGCTCCCCTCCCACTTCTGTGTGTTTCTGTCATGCCAAACACACTATGGGCCCATTCAGACATAGCGTGAAACCTCGGGTAGACGAACCAGTGGTTAATCTGTGAAGCTGGGAATCATTCCACAGACAATCATTCAACTGCAGTTTTGCAATCTCTGGCTTGTGGGTAGAGGGATCCCCTGGTGAGAGAGAGAGCCCCTGGTGGCGCAGTGGTAAAACTGCCGCCCTGTAACCAGAAGGTACAAGTTTGATCCTGACCAGGGGCTCAAGGTTGACTCAGCCTTCCATCCTTCCGAGGTCGGTAAAATGAGTACCCAGAATGTTGGGGGGCAATATGCTAAATCATTGTAAACCGCTTAGAGAGCTTCCAGCTATAGAGCGGTATATAAATGTAAGTGCTATTGCTATTGCTATTGCTATTGCTATTGCTATTGCTATTGCTATTGCTGAGGCTGCTTCTCAACAAGCTCCATACCACTCACATCGCCAGACTGTGCGCAAGGTGTCAGGATGTCAGTAAAACGCCCACAATTGGCACTGATTGGAAGGGGATGATCAGTGCAATTGTACCTTTTTGGCATTGATTACCTGCCCTCAGCAGAGAAAGGTCATGATAACCCTTTCCTCAAACCACTTGTACCACTGTCTTTGCAAGAGCTCCGCAGCTATACTGTCTCACACAGCACAATTATTGATACCGGGGGATGGTGAGGGGCACTTGCAGATAGTGATGGGGTATCAGGGGAGAGAATGACAACAGCAATGGAGTTTTGATTCTGAAGTAAATGTACATAAAGGTAGGGGAACTGGAAGTAGGTATGTGTCAACAAATCCCAGGAGAGGACCCCAGGTGGCAGACCAAAGGGAAGTCCGAGGTTAGTTATTCCAAGAGGGGATCTCACTTCTTAGGAGAGCATATGTATATGAGGGCAGGCAAAGGATACTGGAGTTTAGCTCATCAGCTCACTGTGACAAAGGATGCCCTTGGATTTGCATACCCGGTCCCAGCAGCTGAGGAAGCCTCAACACACTTACTTATTTATTTATTTATTTATTTATTTATTTATTTATTTATTTATTTATTCCCTGCCTTTCATTAAGAAAATCCCAAGCTCATAATAAAATTTAAAAACAAGATTATAAAAAAGACACATTAAAATATTGAGCTAAAAAATATAAAAACAAATCTGATTTTTTAAAAAATTAAATTAAAATACTAGCATAAAAACAGTATTTATTTAATCCTTGCTATGGCCAAGACTGCATTCTTTCATCCCAGGGGAAGGGGCTGGGACCTCCTTCCCTTACAAACTGGTACAAAAAAATAGAACAGGATCACGGAAAAAACTAAGGGCCTTCTTTAAAAGAAAAAGTGCACAAAACCTAGGTTATGGCAGTGGCAGCATTCAGACGAAACAATGGCCCTTTGAACCTGAGGTTTCAGCAGCGGAACTCACTACAGTCTAAAGGTTCAAATTCAGGTTTAGGAGTGAAAGTGGAGTCGTGGTTGGGTGATGAAACTGCACTTCATGCATTGGGACTACCACAAACTCAAACCTCTGATATGTTTAACTATGGTTTTGTGTTATGTCCAAACACAGCCTATAACTCAGTCTATTCAGCTGTCAGTCAAAGGCAGTCAGAGCCTGAAGGCAGGACCAGAAGGGCCCAGCAGAGGACCAGGAGTAAGAAAACTGACTGGGGACAGAGGTCAGGAAGCAAGCCACGAGTCAGCCTGCCTTGATCCTTGGAGCCAAGGGTCATATCTGAGCAGACAAACAGGAACTAGGAGCAGAAGACAAGAACTAACTGCTTATGTGAAGAAACTCCATTTACTTCTGCATACATCATGTGCTGCTTTGAAACATCAGTTCTTCCTTAAGCATCTTTCTAGGATTTCAGGGTTTTGTTTTGTCTTGTTTTAAAAATCTTAAAATACACCTTTTAAGGAGGTTTTTTAATGCTCCATTTTTTGTTATATTTGGTAGGTTCTTTAGCTTTTTATAATTTTCAGTTTTTTGCTTTTAAAATAACCTTTAATTTGAACCTAATAATTATTGTGTTTTTTAATCTGAAAACCTTTTTGTTTAATTTAATTGATTTTATTACTTTTATTGAATCTTGTATCTATCTTATTGTTGTGAGCCACCCTGAGCAGTAGTGCACTGGAGGGGCAGGGTATTAATATTTTAAATAAATAAATAAATAAATAAATAAATAAATAATAAGATTTCGGAGGATTTCTATGAGACTTTTCATTTGAGGCTTCCTTGTAATTTCATACTTGGTGATTGTTGGTTTTGAACATCTTTCCTTGACAGACTGCTTCTGTGTGGTGAAATTGCATCCTCTAACCAAGGGATTCTCAACGTTGGGTCCGCAGATGTTATTGGACTTCAACTCCCATAATCCTGAACCAAAGGCCACTGGGGCTGAAGATTATGGGAGCTGAAGTCCAATAACATCTAGGGACCCAACATTGGGAATCCCTGCTCTAACCTCTTCAACAATAATATTTTGATGCTGGGAAAATTTGGACTCCCAGCTAGCAGTTCAGTTGCAGTCGAGATTACACTAGAATGTGGCTATGGGAATGTCTTGAAGCCAGTGCAAGTCTCCTATTTTTCAGCCCTTAACAAGTGCAAATAGCTGCTTGCTTATGGGTCCATTTTTGTGAACAGTGGAACATCAAGAGGAGCTGCTCACAGAAGATCACAGAAGTTAATGTGCAGTTTCCTTTATTTCAATGGCTTAGTTAAGCACATACTTATCTCCCTTGTATTGGAATGAGTGGGATATAAAACAGCTTAGTGTTAGTGAAGTGTACCTGTAAGCCTTAAGGAACTGTCAGTCATCGAAACCTTGTCAAGGGCTTTTCAGAGCAAGTATGAATCAACTGGTCACAGCTTCTTCCTCCAGGATATTCTGTAGAGGAGCAGGTGAGGGGATGTGGGCGGGGATGTGGAATGGCTGTGGTCTATAAGGATAATATCTCCCTTACCAGGGTTCTTGTCAGGGTATCAGACCATATTGAATGTGTGTACTTGAGTTTGGGGACCAGGGATAGATTGGGTCTTCTGTTGTGTACTGATCTCCCTGCTGCCCAACGGAATCCCTTACTGAGCTCACGGACTTGGTTACAGAACTCACATTGGAGTCTCACAGACTTCTGGTGCTGGGGGACTTCAATGTTCATTTCAGGACCAATTTGTCCGGAGCAGCTCAGGGGTTCCTAGCGGCCATGACAACTATGGGCCTATCCCAAGTGGTCTCTGGACTGATGCATATTGCAGATCACATGCTTGATCTGGTCTTTTACTCTGATCAGGGTGGTGTTCTGTGGGTGGGGACTCCTACGATCTCCCCGTTGTCATGGATGGACCACCATCTGGTTAAGGTCAGACTTACAGCCACTTCCCACCTCCGCAGGGGTGAGGGGCCCATTAGAATGGTCCGCCCAAAGAGGTTATTGGATCCATTAAGATTCCAAGAAGCTTTGGAGGGATTTAATGTTGGCTCTGCCAGTGATCCTGTTGATGGCCTGGTTGAGAATTGGAACAACTTGCTCACCAGGGCAGTAGACACGATTGCTCCTAAGCATCCCCTCCGACCTTCAAATGGCCCCTTGGTATACAGAAGATCTATGAGGGCTGAAGGGACAAGGTAGGTGGCTGGAGCACAAGTGGAGAAAGACTCGACTCAAATCTGACAGACTATGTCATAGAGAACATTTGAAGATCATATTTATTGATTTATTTGATTTGATTTGATTTGATTTGATTTGATTTGTATACCGCCCTTCCAAAATGGCTCAGGGCGGTTTACAATTAAAACACACCACTAAAACAGTAAAGAGCTAAAACAAATTAAAAAGCAATATAACAATTAATTTAAAAACATTTTAAAACAACAATTAAACTATTACCCCCAAAATTGGGTTTTGAATTTTAAAATAAACCAGAAATTAAAACCCCCACAATTTAGGAAGCTGAGAAAGCTTGGGTGAAAAGAAGGGTTTTCAGGTGTTTTTTGAAAATTGCCATAGATGGGGAGGATCATATCTTAGTAGAGAGCACATTCCACAATCTCGTGGCAGCGACCGAGAAGGCCCGTCTCTGCGTAGCCACCAAACGAGTTGGTGGTAACTGGAGACGGACCTCCTCAGACGACCTCAATGGGCGGTGCGGCTCATAACAAAGAAGACGCTCTCTTCCCAGGGCCTAAGCCGTTCAGGGCTTTGTAAGTTATAACTAGTACTTTGTATTTTGTCTGGAAACCTATTGGCAGCCAGTGTAACTCCATCAGTAAAGGAGTAACATGATCTTTCCAAGATGATCCAGAGACCAACCTGGCTGCTGAACCAACTGAAGTTTCCAGACTATGTACAAAGGCAGCCCCACGTAGAGCGCATTACAGAAGTCCAGTCTGGAGGTTACCAGCAGATGTACCACTGTTTTGCGGTCACTGATCTCAAGAAATGGGTGCAGCTGGCGTATCAGCCAGAGCTGATAGAAAGCACCCCTGGCCACCGCCTCAACCTGAGAAACCAGGGAGAGGTGTGAATCCAGAAGTACTCCGAGACTGTGAACCTGTTCTTTTTGAGGAAGTGTGACCCCATCTAAAACAGGTAGGTCAAAAAATCATCTCTGGAGTTCTGACCCCACACAATTACCTCTGTCTTATCTGGATTCAACTTCGGTTTATTCTCCCTCATCCAGCCTATTACTGCTTCCAGGCAGGCATTTAGAGAGGATATGCCATCTCCTGAAGAAGCTGACATGGAGAAGTAGATCTGGGTGTCATCAGCATAGTGGTAACACCCAGCTCCAAATCCCGTGATGATCTCTCCCAGCGGTTTCATGTAGATGTTAAAAAGCATTGGAGAAAGTATGGAGCCTTGAGGGACACCATAATTAAGCTCAGATTTTGAAGAGCAACAGTCTCCAATCGACACCATCTGGAATCTATCCAAGAGGTAGGAGCGGAGACAGATCTCTCAGAGATCTGCATTAGATCTCTCAGAGTTGAGCAACTATAGGCCTGTCTCCAACCTCCCATGACTGGGCAAGCTAATTGAGAGGCTGGTGGCCTCTCAGCTCCAGGCGGTCTTGGAGGAAACCGATTATCTAGACCCATTTCAAACTGGCTTCCGGGCAGGCTATGGGGTGGAGACTGCCTTGGTCTGCCTGATGGATGATGTCTAGTTGGGAATTGACAGAGGAAGTGTGACTCTGTTGGTCCTTTTGCATCTCTCTGCGGCTTTCAGTACTATCGACCATAGTATCCTTCTGGAACGTCTGAGGGTGTTGGAGGTGGGAGGCACTGTTTTACAGTGGTTTTGCTCCTACCTCTCGGCTCCTACCTCTTTAATGGGCTGGATGAAGGAGAATAAACTGAAGCTGAATCCAGATAAGAAGGAGGTACTTATTGTGCGGGGTCAGAACTCCAGAGACGATTTTGACCTACCTGTTCTAGATGGGGTCACAGTTCCCCAAAAGGAACAGGTTTGCAGTCTGGGAGTACTTCTGGATTCACACCTCTCCCTGGTTTCTCAGGTTGAGGCGGTGGCCAGGAGTGCTTTCTATCAGCTTCAACTGACACATCAGCTGCATCCGTTTCTTGAGATCAGTGACCTCAAAACAGTGGTACATCTGTTGGTAACCTCCAGAGTGGACTTCTATAATGCGCTCTACGTGGGGCTGCCTTTGTATGTAGTCCAGAAACTTCAGTTGGTTCAGAATGCGGCAACCAGGTTGGTCTCTGGGTCATCTCGGAGAGACCACATTACTCCCTTGCAGAGGGAGCTACACTGGCTGCCAGTTGGTTTCCGGGCAGAATACAAAGTGCTAATTATAATTTATAAAGCCCTAAACGGCTTAGGCCATGGGTATTTAAGCGAACGTCTTTTTTGTTATGTGCCCCACCGCCCAATGAGGTCACTTGAGGAGGTCCGTCTCCAGTTACCACCAGCTCGTCTGGTGGCCACATGGAGACGGGCCTTCTCAATGGCTGCCCCGAGATTGTGGAATGTGCTCCCTGCTGAGATGTGATCCTCCCAATCTCTGACTATTTTTAAAAAACATCTGAAGACCCATCTCTTCACCCAAGCTTTTTCAGCTTTTTAAATTTGCAGGTTTTAATTTTATATTGTTTTTAAATTGTTAATCTGTTTTAACCTTTTATATTTGTTTTAATTGTTTTTATGTCATTGTTAACCGCCCAGAGATAAAGGTTTGGGCGGTATACAAGTTAAACAAACAAACAAATAAATAAATAAATTCTGGCCAAGGACTATCCCTTTCATACTAATCAATAGCCATTTTTATTATATTAGCAATTATTTAGTTTTAGATATGCTGACATGAAAACTTCCATTTGCATTGGCAAGGGTTTGACATTTATTTTTCATCTTATACTGACCTGAAATAAAAAAGATCAGACTCCTCTTTATATCATCAAGCAGAGAGGAGGAGTAATGATGGAGCTCTGTATCAGAGGAGCCTATTGGAGAAGACGTGAGCTTACAAGCGAGTGTAGTGGAGTTCCAAGGGCACAGAGTGTAGTGTAGTCATGCAAAAGTGGAGAAGTCCCTGGTTCGAAGCTAGCTGACAGTCATGAAGTCACTAAAAGCAGGCCTGCATAACAGAGCCTGGGGATCAGATGAGGCCCACAGGGACTTTTTTGTTGGCCCACAGGTGGGAATAAACTGCAGCAATAGCAGGAGCCGTGAAGACAGAGGTGCCAAAGTCCAGGACCTCCACACCCTCTGGGATCCCCCAAATCCTTTTTAGTCTGTCCTGGGTGGTGTGGTTTGTGCCCTCAAGAACCAATGTGTTAAAAAATGATGTTTAACTTGCAGTGGGGGGCGGGGTCTCCAAAGGCCTTTAGGTCCAGGCTTCACAATTACCTAGGTTCACCTCTGCATGAAGAGCTCCTACTGATGAGAGCAGCAGCTCAATGCACTTGGCCACGAGACTAGATGCCCTCCCTGGGCCAGAGCCTAATGACACCAACCCTATTTCCCCTGACTCCACCTCTCTGTCCCCTTAATATTAGTGTTATTAATATTAGCATTAATATTGTAATACATATTTTAAAGGTAATAATTGATGTGCTGAAAATTAACCTCGGCCCCTTCACACCAAGTCATAGTTGGTTGCCGCCCACCAGGTTATTTGCATTGTGCACCATGGCACTAGAAGTTTCTATTAATGGGACTTCGTGTAAGGCAAATGTGCATCGTATTGCAGCCTTAATTAGTCATACGTAATAGTCCTGGCACTGATAAAGGACAGTTATCTATGCGCGCGCACACACATAATTACCTACTACCACCCCATCCTTTGATATGAGACAATACTGGAACTGGGGAGAATTTTTTGAGTGAAAACACACATAGGATTGTGTTCCAAGCTTTTAAAACTATTTCAAAGAACCCGGGCCACTGCCCCTCAGGGGCCGCGCCTCGCAGCCCCAGCACACACACACACCCCGCGTCTGACATCAGATGCAGGAGGGCTCATTTAGCTCCCGAACGGAACCGCAAACAGGCTGCATTCTAACCGGGCCGCATTCAAAGTGCAGCCAGGAGCGGCTCTTCCGGCCTTAAACACAATCGCAGCGCTGGCCCCAGTCTAGATCTCGAACGGGGCCGTGTGGCCCTATTTGGGAGTTAGATGGCCAGTGCCGCATTCGCAGCACAGCCGGCAGAATCTCTCTCTGCCTTTAAGGCAGGGAGAGCCGCTCCTGGCTGTGCTTCGAACGCAGTGCTGTCCTGGATCTGATTCCCGAACGGGGGCCACGTGGTCCTGTTCGGGAGCCAGACCACGCGCCCGCCACGTCTAACACCAGGTGTAGGGCGTGGGGTGAGCAAGGCCCCTGCCGTAGCCAGACACAGGCCGCTGCTGGCCTGGCTCTGCTACTGTACTGTGCTACATCAGCTTTGGGAGCATTAACAAAACCTGTAAAATGTGTTTGACCTAGAGCAATAGTGAAACAACCACAAAAGAGTGTACACACAATGGACAATGATGACTCTGTCACACCACTGTCGACATTGGGCGGCGGGGGGCGGGGGGAACACCTGTCTCTAGCTTAAATATTTAAGCTCTTTCCTCACTAGTTTCTCATCTCCGTCTTTGTGAGACATGAAACAAGTGAAGTTATGATATGTGCAAATTGCTGATTGAAAAGAGAAGCTTGCGCGGCCATTAAGCTTGAGGAACTGAACTGGGGTGTTGCCAGAGACCCTATATTTAATTTTAGTGCCTTGACAAACGATCCTAATGGCCTAATGGCTGGATGCTGCTGTTGCTAATGTTGTTCAGCTATCTTGGCTTCAAAGCATATCAATGACTCCTCTTAAAGTCATAAGGTTTCAGATTACAGCCTTTAAACTGGATGTGATCTCTAATGGGAAAGAATGGTTAAAGCAAGCTAAGCCACTGAAGTCAGCAGAAATGGTACAGACCCCTGCCTTCTCATTGTAAAGGAGTGAATAAATAAATTACATTTAGTCCATAAATTACACACCTGGGATGATAAGCAACAATGCAAATAACAATCCATTGTTTTTGTAATTAAATCTAAGCTAAACTATCATTTGGACACAAAGAGAATTTTAAAAAGAAAGAAAGAATTATAAATATGGTCATGGGATTTGAATAGAAAATTGCCTCATAGCATTTTTTTTCAAAAATGAATGCATATCCAATATTGATCCTGATTTGTGCATGTTAAACTATGGCTCCTAGGGTAAAAAACATTCTTGAAGAAGTCAATAATAGGCTGTAATTTCATATGACACTAATAAAATAACATAAATGAAAATTCATTTTGTTTACTTGTCTCCTCCTTAAAAGATTGATACATTTCGTTTATATTAAAAAAATCCAAAAACAAGAGCACTGTGCATACAAAGCATATTTATAAAACAATTCTGATTGATTTTGGAGTCACTTTAAAAAGAAACAATTGATCGCTGGGATTCTTTCCCAAAATGCACTTCTGTAGTCAGTTCATAATTGCTGTGAATCTCAGGAAAGGAGTAATATCTGATATTTGCGGTGCAAGTATGCTGCCTACTCTTTTTATAGGCTCTAGGCTTAGCATTGCATGCATCCCCCCCCCCGCCACACACACACACACACACACCACAGAGATCAATATTTAGCCCGTGAATCTTGGCCTTTGGAAATGTGTGTCAAGGGTTCACTGACTTCACAAGAGCCCAACATTACTTGCAATGGATTTTTAACTTCCTGTCCCAGGAGCTTCAAGAAACCATTGTGCCAGAAGTGTCAAAAGAGCTAGGAAGCCAAGCAACCATTTTCTGACCACTTTGACACCTTTCCCTTGGGGAAGGCTCTCCAAAAGGAGCAGGAAAGGAGCAGGGTTAGGGCTTTGCCACTTGGACTCCATTGCTCAACTGCGCAAGGTGGGATGGTTTAGTGAAGATTCATCCTAACTTAGAGTTCAAGCATATGAGTAGCTCCACTGCATTTCAGCCAAGTGGAAAGGGGTTAGCTTTGGGGCCAGCTTTGCAGAGTACATATCTAACTGGAACATTTTAATATGATGCAGTGCTTTTTAAACTTCCGATGATCAGGGAACCCTATTAATATTTATTCCTCAGCTAAGTAACCCTCTATATGACTGCCACAGCATGTTGCAGAGGATTCTGGGGTACATTCCAAGGCACCAGATCTTGTGGGGCAATAGCCAGGCCTCTGAAGTCTCACTTAAACTGGGAGTGTGATATAAAATTCACTCGACACTCAGTCCTGCACATGGCAGAAGTAGATTGGTAGCACAGGGAAAAGTAGCTTTTCAGGGAAGCGGGTCTGTCATTTCCTGCTCCTGGAATAACTATGAAAAAAGGTGCAAGCAAAACTAGAAATGTGCAGAACTGGTTCAAAGTGAACTGGGTTTGAGTCAAACTGGCCCAGTTCAACCGGTTTGAACTTGATCCAAACCAGCCTCAGAAAAAGGTGGCCACGGCAAACACTAGTCATTTGTATAGTTACCCCTATAACATCTATAACAATTTATCTTGTGTCCTGACATTATTACAATATATGTTCTCCCATGTCTGCCAATGGAATTCAGTGGTGTGGAGAAATGCACAATACCGTGATATGAGGGTATGCCGTGATAGCAAGGAGCATAGGAGCATAGGAAACTGCCAGACCATTGATCCATCTAGCTCAGTATTGTTTTCACAGACTGGCAGCGGCTTCTCCAAGGTTGCAGGCAGGAATCTCTCTCAGCCCTATCTTGGAGAAGCTGCCAGGGAGGGAACTTGGAACCTAGATTCTTGTTCCAGAGCAGCTCCATCCCCTGAGGAGAATATCTAACAGTGCTTATACATCAAGTCTCCCATTCAAACGCAACCAGGGTGGACCCTACTTAGCTAAGGGGACAAGTAATTCTTGCTACCACAAGACCAGCTCTCCTACATACTTGACGTTATAGAAGATGATGTGAGACCTAGACACATGGCTGCCTTTTTCAGTGGCAGCTGCGTATATGCTGAAGTGTCTAGTTCTGGTGTGAAAATCTATTCATTTCAAGTTTGTCAAAACTCAATTTGAGAAGCAACATAAATTGAATGCATCATGGGCACACCATAAAACTAAGATTAGATGTCATCCTGGTAGATATTTTTTCCTTTTGCAAATACGAGATTGCTGAACACGGAAGATAGTTTTTTCTGTTATTTCTCAGTCTGTGGACAGAACTAGACATGACACTAGATGTAAGTTTGCCACCAAACAGGCCAGCCTCATTATGCTTTCTCTGTATGATGTTTAATTCCACATATGCAAGGCATAAGATAATCGCATTGTGATTTTATCTTTCCCCTTACAGAGACAGCATAGTCTGCTACATACACATACACAAACACAAACACACACATATCCCACTCTTCCCCCAAGGAGCCCAGAGTGCATACATGGTTGTGTAAATCCTCACAACAACCCTGTGAGGTTGGTTAGATTGAGAGATAAATGACTGGCCCAGAGTCACCTAGAGTGAGTTTTGTGGCTGAATCAGAACTTGAACTCTGCTCTCCCAGGTTTTAGGCCAATAGGAAAATGTGCATGATGACATCACCTGATGTATTTCAGAAACTAAATGTTGCAGGGAGCAGAGAGGCACTGGTTGCAGGACTGCCATTTCCACAGCAATCCTGCGTTGGAGGTCTCACATCTAGCACTTGCCTTACACGGTTCAAATTGTCAAAATGCATTGCTGAGGAAGATACCGTGGTATTTCAATCTGGCATCACTTGAGAAATCTGAGCAGCTGAATTAACATTCCACCGAATGGGATTCCTTGCATTTCTTCCTTGCCTTCACATCTCTGCTTGTCTCAGGATTCTACAAATTCCAGCCTGGATCAGTCATGTTCATTAAAATCCCCCCACTGTCTCCTTCATTATTTGCGCTTCTGACATCTTTCCCCTGAAACAAAGGGGCAGATTGTCTGCTTCAAGGGACACCTGCAGGAAGGTGCAGAGCATACAAAGGCGGGGATTGAACAGTGTCCCTGGTGTAGGCAACAAGCAATTACTTTCGCTCGCGATAGCAGACTGTCAGCTTTGAGCCTGAGACATTCCTCAGGAAGATTAGTCCAAATTATATTTTATTGCAGTGGTCTGCTCGGCTGGCCTAGACTTCATCTCGTTCCTAGCCTAATGGAATTCAATCAAGGGTATTAATATATTGTTTATGACATGTTTGGAGTTCTTGCGTTATCAGCATGGATTCATGAGAGGGGCTTCCAACAGTATCAGATAACAGTGAGCTGGATGCTGCACAGCAAAGGGGATTTTATCATCTTGTTGAACCAGTGGCAGTGCTTAAATTAAACTGTCTGAACAAAGCTTTTGCATGTCAGCCTGTTGAATGGCAAAATGAAAGAGTGACACACTTCAAAGATCAGAGAGTCAGAGAGAGCCCCAGGGTTCTGTAACTTCCCACTGATTATGGGCCACTGAAGCAAGAGTTAATTTTCCTTAAAGTTATTCCGTTCATGCCATATAAATTTAATGCACCAATCTGTACCTTCCGCTGGACCTCTTAAACAGGTTTCAAAACAATCTTTATTGATTGTAAAAAGGCCTACTACCTACTGGGCCTCTTAAACAGGGGCAGGGCCTATTTTCTAACGGATGTGATGTTTGTATTTGTACCCTTGCTAGATGTAGGCACTTGGTAGCCATACTGTTTCCCACTGCCCACTTTCCATTGTGGTAGGAAAACCCAAGGAAGGGAGAGAGTGCTGGAGAGCTGTTGTGGTGTTTTTCCTAATATCTGTTTGTTTACAAATATACAAGTTGAGTAGGACAGTTCTAAAGAGCAGGTATCCAGGCACGTTTTTACACAGCATCAGTCCCACAAAAGCAATTTTACAGTTCCCTCAGGTAACTACATGCCAGAAATGCAGATCAATTTGCCTTCTTTTCTGGCCAAATTCAAACTGCTTCTTTCCCTGGTCTCCTGCCACAACCCCTCTCAGAAAGATCACCCTTGCAGAAGAGTGTGATCTTTATTTAGGGTTGCCAACCTTCCAGGACTGGCCTAAATGTTCAGGTTACTATTGAAAGCTATCCTGCAGAGTTTAATGGCTTGATATCCAGAGAAAGATACTGAGGGGTGGGTGAGTTCAAAGAATAGCTTCAATCAGAGTTGGCAATTTCTGCTTTCTTTCCAGAGACTTGGGGCATCAACTGATCATCAATGCCCACTATCAAGATAGACACATACCCCAAATATGGCCATTTCTTCACTTTGGACAACAAAATAGAATGTCACATAGAAGCATCTATTTGTCTAGTGCAATACTATGTCTTTTGCTTGGGAACTAAATTGCAGTTTTGCTAGTAGGTGTGAGTGCTAGCTGAATTTGAACTTCTGAACCAGAATCCAAGATAAAGAGGTGTGGCAATTAAAACGTATGAATGCTCATCTAAATGTGACCATGGTTTTTGAAAGTCAGCAGAAAATGTTTTTTTTAAAAAAAGATTCTAAGAATGGGGTTTGCTCATTTGGCTTGCTTATTGCCAAACTACCAATTCCTGGTACACCTGATGTAAAAAAACCCAAGCACACAGTATCTGATTTCTTCTTTCAAGCGGTGGAGAATATGCAAATTTGCCTCACACACCTCAACATTTGCTTTTCTGTGTGCTCATTTTAATGAAGATTTCCCAGTGAAACCTGTTCCCCTGAGGTAATTGGAGATTGCATCCTGCAGTTGCATGGCAACCATAAAACTCGTATGCTCTGTTTTTTCACAGCTGGCAAAACTGTCACTTGGGTCTTCTGCAACAGTAGCAACAAACATTGAGCCCTTTCTCACGATCATTGAGAAAGGGCTATAGGGTCAGTGGGGAGAAAGCCTTGGAAAGCTTCTCTCCCTGCAGAAGATCCTCACAGAGAGTCTGGGCACAGAGATCACACACCCAGATGGGCAGCTGCCTCCTCAGGCAGCATGGAGATCAGGGTACCAAGAAGTGTTGCCCCACCCCCAGAACCCCCATAATGCACTGCACGAGTGCATGGGATCTCCCATCCCCTCTCCAAAGCCTGCTGGGAGCCCTGTGGACTACCAGCCTTGGCTGCAACCAGCCAGGACTGGCACATAATTATAAAAATGAGGTTAAGAGAGTGTTTGCTGGCTGGCTTGGAGGGTTTTCCACCGAGGCACCATCGGGATCGGGATCAATCCCAGTGGTTCTCAAGTGTGAGCAAGACCAGGCTTGGCTTTGTTAGCCTGGTTTTGCCTGTGTATGGGCAAACCCCCATAGTGTCATAAACCCTCATAGTGTCCAAAGCAGGAGCTCAAAGGCCTGAAGCCAGGAAATGACTAGGACTTTGGAAACCCTGCTTGCTGGTCACCACGTAGGTCTGCCAACCATTTTACCTACCCATTTTACATTTTTGCTGCTGGTTTGGTATCACATATTTTGTTGAATAAGCGGAGCATTTTGAGAAAGGAAGGTTTTCTTCTTTAACTTTTATTTTTTTATAAAATACAAGTGCATATTGCAAAGTAAATATTTCCAAATATCGGCTCCATAGTCTGATCTGCCAGACCCCATCACTGAAGTGCCAAAATTGACCAAGCTTCACCTGCCCCAAACTCACCAGCCTCCTCTCCCGCTACTGGCTATTGTCGTAGGCTTACCCCTGACTCTGCCTGATGTCCAAGCAATTTTGACATCTCAAAGTGGCAACCCTCTCCCCATCCCTACCACACATTATCTAAGGGTGCCCCAGGAGGGCATTGGGATGTCTATGGAAGTTTGCTCATTTGGTTCATTGGGCAAGTGTGCTGTGATTGTTTGAAGTGGACCACTGTTGCTTTTAGCTGACCTGATCCCTCTTGAATATCTAGCAGTGTCCGTTTGCTTAGTTTTTCAAACCTGGGCTTTCTGCTTGAGACTGCCAATCTAATTTTGGGCTCAGTGTTTATTTTTGAATGATAGTTGTTCTTTATAGTGGCAATTGCTAACAATGAGACTAATTATTTTCATTGCTTTCTCACTAAATTATTTGTACTCATGCACCAATCCAAACTTCAGGAAGAGACATTGTAAAGCAATCCCGAAGAGAGCTCCAACATCTCGTGGTAGCAAACATGACTTGTCCCCCTTAGCTAAGCAGGATCTACCCTGGTTGCATATGAATGGGAGATGTGTGAGCACTGTAAGATATTTCCCTCAGGGGGTGGAGCCGCTCTGGGAAGAGCAGAGGGTTCCAAGTTCCCTCCTTGGCATCTCCAAGGCAGGGCTGAGAGAGATTCCTGCCTGGAACCTTGGAGGAGCTGCTGCCAGTCTGTGTAGACAATACTGAGCGAGATGGACCAGGATGCTGGACTAGATGGGCCATGGGCCTGATCCAGCAGGGCTGTTCTTATGTTCCTATATCCAAGGCATGGAGAAGCAGACAGGGAGACAGGAGCCAACTATCAATCACCTGGCTCCTCCACTGTTCACAAAACTGAGGGCTGGCACATCAGTGGCTTTCCCTTGCCCAACGGGCCAGAAGAGAGTGCCCTCTCAGAAGACACTCACTAGAGCTCATCTTCTGAGAAGAGAGGGGACTCTTTTCTGGGCCATTGGACAAAGAGGTGCCACTGCTATGCCTGCTGTGGGCTTTGTGGGCACAGAGCAGCTGGGTGTTGCAAGTTCCTATCTCCTCCTATAAGGCTCCTGCCTCCTGACAGCACCCTCGGGACTCCCAACCAACCCCCTTTAAAGTTGCTTGCAACCTCCCAGCAGATCCTGACCCACAGTTTGTGAACCCCTGAGCTAGAGTAGTCTACTGTGGAGCATTACATGAAGCAGCTCTGCCGCTGCAGCTGGAATGGCATCTAAATAATGATTGACCATTAAATAACCCAATGACTATGTCAGTAATGCCCAAAGTGTGTCAGATCATGTTCGTATGCCATGAGAGGGGCTGAACTGTGCCTTGGAAAATCAAGTCACCAAGTCAAGTCATCCTAGATGCATCTACAGCCCTATACCCATTGAAGTGAGATAGTTGTGTGTAACAATGAGGTCCCCACGGCTTCCCTCTCTGGTATTCCTCCCCCCACTTTCCTATCATTTATATATTGCCCATCCAAAAATGGTTCAGGGCAGTTCACAAATAAAATAAATGAAACCATTTAAAATTAACACTAAACTCATTTAAAAAAACCATTACAACCACTTAAATATTATTAAAAGGCTGAAAAGGGTTTTTTTAAAGGGCTCTTTGAAGGCCTCCAGGGATGATAAACCTCTTACACCCATAGGGAGCATGTTCCACAACCTAGGGGTGACTACCGAGAAGGTCCAACCCCAAGTTTCTGCCAGATGAACTGGTGGCACCCAAAAACTGACCTCTCCTGGTTATCTTAATGAGCAGTAGGGATTCTGCAGAAAAAAGCGCTCTCACAGGTAACCTGGGCCTAAGCCATTCAGGGTTGTAAAGGTAAAAACCAGCACTTCATATTTTGCCTGGAACATACTGGCAGACAGTGGAACTGTTTAAGAACAGGCATGATATAGTCTCTCCAGGATACCCTGGAGACCAATCTGGCTGCTGCATTTTGAACTAACGGAAGTTTCTGGACTACATACAAAGAGTATGAAGAGTGGATTGCAGTAGTCTAGCCTAGAGCTTACCAGCTGATGCACCACTGTTTTGAGATCATTCTTTTCAAGGAATGGGTGGAGCTATCATAGCAGCTGGAACAGCTAAAAGGTTATCTTGGCCATAGCCTCAAGATGTGGCATGAGGGCAAGACCAGGATCCAAGAGCACTCGCAAATGAAGTACCTGTTCTTTCTGTGGGAGTATAAACCCATCCAGAACAGGAGATCCCCATGCTCCAGATTGTAACCCCCACCTTATTTCAATTTGTTATCCCTCATCCTGCCCATTACTCCCTGTAGGCTGACATTTAGAGAGATAATACAATTTCCTGATATTTATGACATGGAAATATACTTGTAACACCCAGCACCAAATCTCCTGATGACCTCATCCAATGGTTTCATGTGGATATCAGAAAGCATTGGTGACAGAATGGGGTCCATAACAGCTCCTGTTTTGAAGAGCAACAATCACTAAGTGCTACCATATGAAACCTACCTGAAAGGTAGGAGTGGAACCACTGCAAGGCAGTGCTTCCTATCCCCAAATCTATTGTTGATGGTATTGAAAGCTGTCGAGAGATCCAGAAGAACCAACAGAGTCACACTGTCAATTCCCTGGAGACAGGGGCGTAACTATAATAGGGCAAGGGGAGACAGTTGTCCAGGGGGCCTACTGCCTTGAGGGCCCCCCCGAGGCAAGTCACATGACTGACTCCCCCAGTTGTGCACCCGCCTGGGCTTCCTTCAGTTGTATTCAACCTCCAAAATTGATATGAATGTTAAGATCTGGAGCTACCAGAACAGCATGTCTTTCTCTAGTACCATTAAATGATTTGCATTGTCCACAATTTACAAAACCTTAAAAAAATATATATAGGATGTTCTTTTGTGGCACATAGGAGATAGATAGATAGATAGATAGATAGATAGATAGATAGATAGATAGATAGATAGATAGATAGATAGATAGATAGAACTATACTTTTTGTTACCACTATTCAGCCTCATTTAAGATTTCTTTACTTCATGAGCTGAGCTTCAGTGAGGGGGACCCATTTTAAAATCTTGTCTCTGGGCCCACTCCAGCGTTGCTACGCCCCTGCCTGGAGAAGGTTATCTATCAGGCCTACCAAAGCTGTCTCAACCCCATGGCCCACCCTAAAGCCATTTTGAAATGGGTCTAGATAATCCATTTCTCCAAGACCAATTGGAGTTACCCAACACACTCTCGATCATCTTACCCAATTACAGGAGGTAGGAGACTCCACTATAATTATCCACCACCAAGGGATCTAGTGCAGACGTCTTAAGATTCAAAGAATAGGTGGTAAACCATACAATTCCAAACAGTTTGTCCACATCATCATTAGTCACAGATTGAAACTGATCCAATACCTGGACAGTGACATCATTCTGATGGAGGAAAGGCAGCTCATGCAACAGCTTATAGGTATGTGGGAATCCCAGAAGCAACACCTTTAGCCAGAAGGAAAAGTCCTGTCTTTTAGCTCTGAGCAACTAGGGAAAGCAGGTTGTGGCTCAGAGGGGACTGTATTAACTGGAATATTAAACTGTTGTGTTGCAGGTCTTTAAATAACAAACAAAATTTTATTCAACTGGGCCCTCCATGAACTTAACACTATGGTGTTCTAAACTGAATCCTCACAGATTAAGGGAGCCATAAGAATCAAGCTAGGAAAACATACAAAAGAGAAAATTCAGACCTGCACAGTTGTGATTGTCAGTTTAAATACAGAGCATCCAGGCATGTTCTATGGATTGCCAGATGTTTAATAGCCCCCCTCTGTTGTAAAAAAAAAAAGTGTAGCTCTAATGGATCTAAATATGGAGTTTGCCGCAATACTTAACTTTAGCTGTATACCCTTTGATATTTTTAACAGGCAGTTTTGCTAACAAACATAGATGATGCCTACAATCATAGTGCATATGATCGAGATTTATACAGCTAGCTAGCTAGTTAGATGTATACGATTAGTCATTATATTTAATCCACTGAAGCACATATTCCATACATAATCCAAACTAGCATTAAGTTCCTGCTATAGTATTTCCTTTCAGCAAGTGTTTTTCATGGTCATCAGTGTTTGACTGCCATCTAGTGAAGTAACATAGCCAATACATTTCAACTTGCCTGCCCTATTTTTTCAAAAATAAAAATGTAATACATTTATTAAATTATTCCACCCACCCACCTCCCAAAGTTTGTGGACTAAAGCAAACAATTAGTTTCTGTGGCCTATGTTCTAATGTTGTGTGTGGGCAAGTTAAAACAGCATATGTGCAGTGAATGTGTTCCCACTTCCATGTGGATGCTTGTTGGGAGACTAGGACGAGTTTTGCCAATCTACTCTGCCCCCAGAAGCACTCTGAGGAACACACAAATATGTCCCTGAGGGTCACACAGCCCCAGAGACATATTTGTGCATTACACTCAGCACTTCTGGGGGAAGGGGAGATCAGTTAAAATCACTGCCACATGATTTTAACCACGAGTGCTCCACTGCACATGTGTTTTGTTTGGCTGTGCATGCTCAGTATTCAATCAACAATAAACTTAGCCAATAAAGTGCTAAGAATTGATTTTAAAAATACTGGCCATTTGGGAAGCTGAAGAGCAGAGCCACCAAGGAAAGATTAGGCAGAAGAGGTCCTGGAAAAATTCAGTAGCTTAGGGTTCGTAAATCTGATGGTCTGTTATGCCAACAGAAACTTTCATGGGAAATAATTTGATTTCAAAGGAAAAGCTGATGAAGGTGCTTGGAAAATAATGGTATTCCACCCTAATATTGTAAGCACACTTGTAGATATAATTTATAGCCTACATGTTTTTATCAATATGTTACTAAATATAAATAGATATGTTTTACCATTTATTTTAGATCATAAGATTTTGAAAATACTTGATCACCTGCTTTTGAAGAAAAGAAAAAAAAGGAGGGAATGGGGGGGGGAACCTCCAGGTGGATGGGCAGCATAAACCACAGCTTGCTCTTTTGATATAACTGTCAGCATCTATCTTTTAAAACATTTCCAGCCTGCATGCAGATATAAATGTAAACATAATCCCAGTGTATTCCTAATTTAGAAAACAATCAGAATAACTTCCCTAGTTCTAAATCTCAGGATTTAAAAACCCACATTGATTTTATGGATATTCATAGTTTTGTATCATACCCAAACTCTCCAACATTGAAAGTGGCTGCCAAATTGAACTGAAGCGGGATTTGTTTCATTTTCCAACAAGCCAGAACTTGGTCTCTGACAACTAAATACCACACAAAAAGATGCAGCTTGCAAGGGAGAAATGCAGATGGATTGTAAAAGATCCCCCTCACTCACTTGAGGTTTAAGTAGATAGGAAGATACAACTTGGCATATATTAATCCTTTGGCTGTAGCACCTGAAGTTGTTGAGCCACAGGTACAAACAAAAACAACACACAGATTTATAAACTTATAAATGATATCAAGAAAGTACATAGAGAGAAATACCATCTTCTCTTACAGTATTAGAATTTGGTGTCATGCAATGAAGTTGATTGGGAGTAGGAAGTATTTTACATAACACATAATTAACTTATGGATTTAGTAGCCACATGTTGTGTGTGGAGTTAGTAACCACATGTCACCATGCAAGGTTCTCACATTCTCGATGTAGCAGTTATTTTTATTTAGACAGACTGAAGTCATAACTGTGGCAGGATTGTTTTCAAAGCCATTAATTCCAGCAAGTAATACATTCTGACCTACAGGTTCTTTCCTCTTCTAAAATTCAACCAATTTGAACAAATCACATTACATGAATGTGTGTTACATGGTACCAATGGAATTTGCTCATGTACATACTTGAGCAAGCATTTTCACTTCCAAAATTATGTACAGAGATCATTTAACTGATGATCTCCAGACTGGATGGTTGTTTTTCAAAAATTCATGCAGAAAATGGCACAACAGCCATCAAAGCACTTCAGATCACAATCTGCCATTCTAATGTAGCAACTCTTCACATTAGTATTATGAAAGTATGCAG
Source organism: Hemicordylus capensis (assembly GCF_027244095.1). NCBI lineage: Eukaryota > Metazoa > Chordata > Lepidosauria > Squamata > Cordylidae > Hemicordylus > Hemicordylus capensis. The sequence continues at coordinate 169,851,759 of NC_069659.1, read as the reverse complement.
ATTATCTGTAGATATCCATTTATGATCTGTTTCTTGTGTGCAAAGCTGGAGAGATTACCAGTAACTTGCAGAAGTTTTCAGCATTGATCATTTGTATATGTAAATAGAATCTGTCCTCACACAAGATGGGAGATGCCAGCACTATCCACCTCTTCTGTAATGTGCACTCAAGGCATCAGTCCAGCAAGAAACTATCTATGGCACAGCTGGTGGATGTGGGGTGTGTACTCAAACCATAGAACACTTTTGTGCATGCAGGGCCCAATCCAGAAAATGTTCCAGACATGGAAGCCTGTTTGTGCCTGTAGCTAAGACCAGATGCAGGAAAAGCAAGGATGAGAACATGAACAGATTGGGTTGGAACAGGCTACAACTTTATTTTTAAAGCTTTGATCAATGTGGGGTTACAGGGATAGTCCAGTGCTGCTGAAAGCATCACTACACATTGGTGACCTGGCAGGAAGACTGGCTTAATACAGAAAGCATGAAGCTCTCAAGCTGCTGCCACCACTGACCCAGGCTGTATGGCACATTGTCACTCCCCACAGTCAACTGGCCTGTTAGCTCAAGCCCACTTAAGGGGAGGTCCCCTGTGAAGCTTTGCAGATGCCCATCCCACTTAACCCACAACTATGGTACCTGCCCAATGCCCAGGAACCAGCTGCAAAGAGAACCCTTCTTTCTTCCACTCCATGTTTCAATCACCTGCTAAACAGCAGGCGGTTTCTCCCCCCCCCCCCCAAACTGCTACTTCTCTCCACTTTGTAAGCACCCTGCCTTTTTACTGGCCTTCTTAGTATTCTCTTGCTCCTCCCACAACATAGAGTACTGCAAAGTTCCTTCAGACCTCTCTCTTGCATCACTTTCATGTTTATTCTTCCCTTTTCCCCAAGCGTTGCTCTCTACCTACTCTTATTTCAGATCATTCTTTCTTACACCACTACCTACTCTGCACCTTTGCAGCCTCCTTGCCTCAGAGCTCCTTGTCTCTTAGAAGCCTTAGTTCCTGGGACCTCTTCCTATTTCTCGGTAATCTCCTGTTCAACGCTTGAGTTGCAGCCAAGCTGACAACTTTCCCAGCCCTCACTAGGTGTGAACAAATTATTTAGCTCACTGGTTTTCAACCTGGTGGCCTCCAGGTGTTGCTGAACTACAACTCCCATCATCTCCAACTACAATAAATTGATAGGAACTGTAGTTTAACATACGGAGGCACCCAGGTCAGAAACCACTGATTTCAGCTATTTATTTGTTTATTTTATCATTATACCACCCTTCCAAAGGCCACTCAGGGCGGTCGAGCAACTGAACACTCCAAGCCATCACAGTAGCTCAGTTAGAATTCAAGGCTTCACTGCCATATGAAATATCTCATTAAGAAAACACTTATGTCGGCCATTAATGATTTAGAACACCACCACAGTCAAATTTTAAGTCTGACCAATTAAGGCTTTATAAGAAATAAAACCAAACACACAAAAGGTCTTTAAGCTTTAACATTAAAATAATGTTACAGTGCCAATAATAGATTCCAGGAATCATACTGTGAAAATACTTTTACCCCTAAACAAAGCAAGGTTGTTTTCTCTCAGACCTTGTACAACCTAAAATATGAACTCAGACATCTCTCCTTCTCCTTATTAACTGCTTACAAAAAGGATGCCATTTCTTCGTTGGCTCTTTAAATATATAGAATACATGGGGACTGCAGTCCATATGAAAAAGTGAAATACAAAAGGAAGGAGACTGTAGAAAAAACAAAGAAAGAGTACAGGTAATCATTAAACACATAAAATGTTCTTGTGATGGTGACTACTACTGCAGCTCACACGTTTTCTACCCTTGATTTATGTGCAATCTTCCCACTGTTATTAAATGAAATTCCATAGTGAAGCTGAAAGATCACCCTACCCCCATAAATAAAAATGTAATTTGATCTTCCCCAACTAAGTTTGATAACCTTTTCAAGGGACTTGGTATAATAATGTTCTATTGTCGTTTGTTTCATGCATAATAGCAAGTAAGAAAAGACATAATAGTTAGTAATACAGAGTATGATCCAATCAAAATTAAACACTTTTTGGTGCCATTGATTTCAAACAGAATAAAGTCAACCATGTGCTCAACTCTTCCACTGAAAGCAATGATAGTAAATATGCTTTGGCCAGATGTTCACCCTACTGCACAAGAATACTCCCGTGCAGTGAACTCCCTTACATATGTGCAAGATATTGTGTATGCGTATTTTAAAAAATAAGTAAAGCAGTTTCCTTCACAATAAAGCAGGTTGCTTAGTGTTAAAGCAAACATTTTAATTATAACCTAAAATGTATAAAATGTGAAAATAATTTAAATAAGTTGCATACATTTAATAAGAAAGTCTATTATAACTCCAGTCCTTTGTAATGAAGTCAGCACATGTCAACAGTAATATAAAAAATGGTAACATTTTAGTATACTTTCACTCTTTTTAGGGACTATGAAAGATTTGAAAGCCAATAAAATGAGGTCCCCAAATTGCAGAATGCATAATTACAATATTTCTAGATCACAATATCCAATAAAAGCAAAAAGGCAATTTGAAGGATTATTGGTTAATAAGTGTTTTCAAATCATTTATACATCTTTAATTTCTTCTAATTCTTCAGTGTAGATTTCAGAAGTGCTTGGAATCCAACACACACACACACACACACACACACAGTTCTATAGTCCTAAGTAACAGAAAATCTTCAAGTCATCTTCTAGCCTCTCACATCAAGCTTTATCTCAGTCAGAAGATCTTCTACAGTCAGCTTGTCATATTTTCAGTGGCCTAAGAGTAAGTTGATAATAGAATAATGAGAAACAATTTTAAAACATTTCTTTTCTTTTTTTAGGAAACAGAAGAAATATCTAAAATTAAAGCAAAATGATAAATAATAAAAACCAATTGTGAGCATTATTACAACCACGTCTAGGTAGTGAAATCATCATTGTCTTGTAACAGATGCTGAAAAGGTTGGTGGAGATGGATCCACTAGTCAGAGTGATAGACCTGTCATAGGCAGATGATCACCTGTTTGTCAGTGCAGTTACCCTGAAATCAATCCACAGACTCCTCTTACTCAAACAAATGTTCAGCACTGTGAGACAGCTGCTCCTAGACAAGGGGACAAGGCTATCACAGAGCTGTGAGGTTAGACAGAAAACAGGCCACTTCCTCCTGTTCCAGACAACTGATGATTCGTGTTATGACAGTCCCACTTAGCAGTGGAATTTCTACTCTGGTGAGGAGCAGAGAAGAGGGTCAGGGCAAAGTCTGGAACAAGTCCTGATATTAATTCTCTAGCTACCACAGATTGCAACATTTAGTGGGTACGTTCATCACCACTATGCATGTATTTTGTCTGCAAATGCATACTTGTGTTTGCAATGGTTGAAACATAACTCTCTGGATGGAAGGTTTGTTGTTAGGTTTTGCATTTTTGTTTTGACACACACAGGTTAAGATTCCAATAACAACAGTACAAAATTATTTCCCACAGATGCTATGTAACTACCATTCGGCAAATATTGCATTGAGTATGTCTATAAACATATTAGAATAAGAGCGGGGGGCGGGGTACGACATCATACTAGGACAGGAAAGAAGTACATAGTCCTTATCGGGAAGGCCCTTGGATACCAATATCTGATTTCATAATATTTCTAAATCCTTTAAAATAAAACATTATTTTACTACACAATGTGTCCTGCAATTCTGATCAGGGAGTCAAACCAAATATAAACTCCAGAACAGCTTCACTGAGGGTTTTTTTTCCAATGAAGCAAAACTGAACCTGAAAATCTGTTGGTTTCCTTGGAACTACGCTGAACCCCTGAATAGAAGTATTAACTGGCTCAAAACCAGTTCAGTAATCAGATACTCAGGAAATCTTTTTGGAGGAGATCAGAGGGGACAATTCTGCTCTAATTATATTTGAATGACCTATAGTTTTCATTAAAAAGGGAGAAAAAAAGAAAGGACAAGAGGGATTAGTATGCAGGCTTTAGGACTAATAGCCCCTCTTGCCCTAAAAGTATGGATGCCGACTAATATATCTACTGGCTATTATCCAGCACTAAGGCCTCAGTGTGGAGATTCTTGTAGAGGCTGGAAGCTTCTTGGGTTTCCTTGGCAAAGCAATGACATTTCCTTTCATTCATATTCTCATCATAACACATCCTGACTAACCAAGTGCTTTTGTAACAAGCAAAGTTTCATTAGAGCAAAAGGACTGCAGTTACTTTGAAGAATTGTGCTAGAGTGTTCTTGCACAAAAGTTCCTTTTAAGTGAGGCATGCAATGGGCTGTGCAACACTAGTCTGGAATGCAAGTAGCTGGCACAATGGATCTGCATTAGCACAAGTCCTTCTGCAAGCGTTTCATCAGTCAGGATGTCAGCCATCAATTTAAGGTGTTTTTCTACAAATATATTCTGCATGAAATGCATCTAAACTGACTGAAAGTATCTGAACTAATTAGGGGGGGGTGGTGTCTTGTGGTAGCAAGAATGAATTGTCCCCTTTGCTAAGCAGGGTCCATCCTGGTTTGCATCTGAATGGCAGACTACATGTGTGAGCACAGTAAGATATTCCCCTTATGGAATGGGGCCACTCTGGGAAGAGCATCTGCATGCTTGCATGCAGAAGGTGCCAGGTTCGCTCTCTGTGATCTTCAAGATAAGCCCGAGACTCCTGCCTGTAACTTTGGAGATGCCACTGCCAGTCTGTGTAGACGATACTGAGCTAGAGGGACCAATGTTCTGACTTGGTGTAAGGCAGCTTCCCATGTTCCTAACCACTTTTAAAAGTCAGTGTGGTTGTTCTCACAACTAAAAAGTTGTGACTGGAGGGAAGGCAGGATCCTACCAGTGTTCCCTCTAATTTTTTCCATTTGTGTGCAGAATGGGTTTTATTCTGGGTGGCAGTATCAAGGCAGTGTGTGAGTGGGGCCTTCCTGCTTTAACCGGAGTAGGATCTAAAGTTAACTGAGCAGACATCAAAATGTGCTTGTGAGCACTTGCACACACCTTAGAGGGAACACTGGATCCTATCACCCTGCTCCCAGATGACCAGAGCCTCCTTTGGCTCCATAGCTTGCACGCCCACATGAATGCTGCAGGGGCGGTCTCCAGAGCTGAAATCAGGAGCTGGACGCCCCAGCTATCCCACAATGTATTGCGCAAGCAGTGGAGAGGCAGCCCTTAGTACAGCAACAGCTCTCCTGTCCCTGTCTTTGCTTTATGGTTAACATGGCCACTGACAGCCTGGAAACATCTTAGGTAGGTGTTTCTGATTGTCTGAATGTGTGAAGCTGCAGTTCCATCACCCAACCATCGCTCTCTTTTTGCCTCCCAATCTGAATTTGAACTCTCTGACCGTAGCGAGTTTTGCTGATGAAACTGGAGGTTCTGACACACCATTGTGTCATCCAAATTCTGCATCCGCTGTAACTTGGGTTTTGTGAGGAAGATCATCCCACTACCACGAAGAAGTCAGCTCGGAGTAGCTCAGAAACGCGTCTGTTCTAGGGCGACTGCATCTCTCGCTAGCTATCTCTCCGAGCGAACGCTCCACTTCTGCCATCACCTCACCACTCCTGCTGCTGTTTGGCAACAGGGATGCTGCCTCCCTAGAGTTCCTGCATTTAAAGGGACAGAGCCAGATCAGAATAAGCTTGCTTCCCCCCAACTTGCTTTGGGCCAGATGTGTTCCTGAGCAAGAAAAGGCTGGGAGGAAAAGACAGAGACAGCAGGAGAGAGTCCTCAAACGTTATCATTTCAGTGTTTATGTTAAGGAGACAGTAACAATACAGACACACACAGATCTCTGTGTACACACAGAGCGGCTGCCCCTGTACCCTCACAGAGGACTCAGAGCAACAGCAGAGAAGTGCAAGCAGTAAGATGAGTTTCCTGCAGATATATCTGGGAACATTTCCCCCGACTCCACCCCAACAGCAGGAAAGACAGCTGCAGGGTGATGAACTAGCACTCCACATTTAAAGTGCAAAAGACTCAGATGCTGCAGCTGGGCACAGTGCGAGTCCAGGGAAGCTAATGCAGGAACACTACCACATTAACCCCACCTGTGGTCTTGTTCATGTTCCGTTAATGAAAGAAAGACAACCTTCCTTTATATGTGTGGTGTGTAATTCTGTTAATGGCACTGATAAATTCACAGTTGGGCATGTGTGCTGGCATGGGCGGCAGGGAGGCTAGAAAATCAAAGGGTGTGGCCCTGGTTTGCCATAGGAAAACCACGGGTTTTAAGGGCAAAGCCTGTCTTGTTTCCGAGGGGAAGGGGGCTGGATTGGGGGATTATTAGTGCTGCATGAGATCGATGCTTGGGCACCCTCCAAAACACCCCTTAGTGAGGTGCCTTGCATGGAGCACCTCTACTAAGAATTCCTATTGAAATTGATGTGAAAGCCTTCAGGGACAGAAGCAGAAGAGGCAGGCATGCGAGAAACCCTTTCACGGACCTAGCACCTGATCTGGGGTAACTATTTCTGAACCCATTCTGTGGAAGGAATTGCATGTGTAGTCTGACTGGACACCAGTACACGAGTATCTAGCATGGTTGAATGTGACATGTATGTTTAAAGTGCCCATGCACAGGTAACAAATTACTGATTTGTCTGGTACCCATCGTAAATAGCAATATTGGTCATACATTTCTCAAGGTACAGCCTGCTCCTGTTTTCATGAGGTCACTCAGAAGGATGCAATACAGTCTGTTGCTGCCAAGGAAACTTTCTCCCAAATAAGGTGACCCCACTTTTGAAGTGGGCATGCAATCTTCTGGAGTCATCCTCGAGATCCTCAGTTGTACTTCACCTATCTATGCTCCCAAGATCTTCTTGCAACCCCATCACCCTGGAAAGGTAATTTAGCAGGTGCTCCATTCCCTTCCATTCTGGGGACTGAGGAACCCTTTCCCCCATTGTTAAATGAATCAGTGTGTATGCAAAAACAAGTCCACTACAATCAGGGGCAGGATCCCCAGGTTAAGTCTACCTTTCACTAGTACAGGTGGGAAGAGAGGGGACCAAGTATCTCTTCCCATGGGAGGGAGGGGGCCCCAAGACCCTCCCCAACTGAGGAAGACAGTTCATCTTTCCCAAGAGAGAATAAAAGAGGACCCCCAAAGGGGGTATGCAGGTATCCTCGTGACAAACTATTTCCCCCAAATGTTTAACTTAGTCTGCCAAACCATCCAGATTGGAATCTATGTGCAGCAATGCTGCAAGTGGGTTACCCCTAGGAAGATTCTACTTGCTGGTTGTAGGCTCCTTTCCAATGTTTGGGTATAGGTTTGCACCACAATCCCTGCTGAGGGGAGTCTTGACGACTACCCTTTCAAGTCTAGGGAGCCTGCATGAATTCTATGAAGCCCCCTTGCTCTTTAAACTAGGGTGCATTGAATCCAGATTATTCCTCCTGACAAAAGTGGCACTTTTGGCTTTGCCAGGCACCACCTTCCTGGCCAGGTAACAGGTCCCAGAACCACCCACTACAACTGAGATCTGCTTTAGACACTGGTAGCAGCTGTGCTGCTATGTCACAGCATGAACTCTGCTGAAACGTCCTTTCTCTCATCCATCCACCAACCACCCCCTCCTTCCCATTTCTTAGTGAGTCTTCCAGTGAGTTAAGTTCTGGATGGCAGTATCAAGGCAGTGTGTGCACACATATATTCAGTGTGGGGCCTTCCTGCTTCAACTTGAGCAGGATCTAAAATTAACAGCACGGTGGGGAAGTAACTTACCTAGGGAGCAAGAGGTTGCTGGTTCGAATCCGCCTGCTTTGTTTCCAAGCCTATGGGAAACACCTATATCAGACAGCAGCGATATAGGAAGATGCTGAAAGGCATCATCTTATACTGCGCAGGAGATGGCAATGGTAAACCCCTCCTGTATTCTGCCAAAGAATACAGGATGTCATCTGGGGATTTGGACTGAGTTGTCAGCAATATGCAGATGACAGCTCTATCTCTCCTTGTCACCTGATCCTAGGGAGGCAGTGGATGTCCTGAATCGGGGGCTGGAGGCTGTGATAGGTTGGATGTGGGCTAATAAACTGAAATTGAATCCAGACAAGGCGGAGGTACTGTTGGTCAGTAGGAGAGCCAATCGGGATGAGGAGATTTTACCGGTTCTGGATGGGGTTGCACTCCCCTTGAAAGAGCAAGTACGCAGCTTGGGGGTACTACTGGACTCTGCTCTGCTTTTGGAAGCTCAGGTGGAGGCGGTGGCCAGGGGTGCCTTTGCACGGCTTCGGCTAGCGCACCAGCTGTGCCCCTTTCTCGAGAAGGCAGATCTGGCCACAGTTACCCATGCCTTAGTCACATCATGGCTGGATTACTGTAACGCGCTCTACGTGGGGCTGCCCTTGAAGAATATCCAGAAACTACAGCTAGTGCAAAACGCGGCAGCTAGGGTTTTATCTGGAGCTGCCTGGTGGGAGGACATCACACCCATTCTGAAAGAGCTGCACTGCCTGCCAGTTCGTTTCTGGGTCCAATTCAAGGTGCTGCGTTTGACCTTTAAAGCCCTTAACAGTTTGGGCCTGGGGTACCTGAGGGACCGCCTGCTCCCAAGGGTTGCTGCCTGCTTGACGATGTCATCTGTGGGGGCTCTGCTCCGGGGGCCAACAATGAGGGAGGCCAGGTTGTCGTGCACTCGGGACAGGACCTTCTCTGTTGCTGCCCCCAGACTCTGGAATGCTCGACCAGTGGGTATCATAGGAAACTGCCATATACTGAGTCAGACCATTGGTCTATCTAGCTCAGTATTGTCTTCACAGACTGGCAGCGGCTTCTCCAAGGTTGAAGGCAGGAATCTCTCTCAGCCCTATCTTGGAGAAGCCAAAGAGGGAACTTGAAACCTTCTGCTCTTCCCAGAGCGGCTTCATCCCCTGAGGGGAATATCTTGCAGTGCTTACACATCAAGTCTCCCATTCAGATGCAACCAGGGCAGACCCTGCTTAGCTATGGGGACAAGTCATGCTTGCTACCACAAGACCAGCTCTCCTCTCCACTCCTCAGTCTCCATCACAGTTTTTAGAAAGCATGTCAAATCATGGCTTTTTACCCAGGCTTTTATATGATTGTCTCTGCTGCTTCTTCTTGTATTTTATACTGTTTTTATGCTTGTTTTTCAATTTTTTTATTTTTTTATCAGATTTGTTTTTATATTTTTTAGTTCAGTGTTTTAATGTCTCTTTTTTATAACCTTGTTTTTAAATTTTATTGTGAGCCGCCTTGGGATTTTCTTAAGGAAAGGCGGGGTATAAATTTGACAACAATTAAATAAATAAATAAATAAATAAATAAATAAAAAGAAAACCACATGGCTCTGTGGTCTCCAGGAGTCGACTCCGACTCAACAGCACAACTTTACTTTTACATGCTTACAACTGCTCAATCACCTTCTAAATTTTAAAAAGCCACCTGCTGTGCATCCTTATTCTTGCAAAATGGAGGTATGATTTATCCTAAAATGGAGAAGTTATTGCCACCATTATTGTGAAGTCCTTGATACTCACTTCCAAATAAGCATGCATAAGATAACTCTGAATATTAAAAATGAAATTCTTTTTACTCAAGTGATGATCATCTTTCTAATCCTGAAGGCTCTCAAAATAATACAAATAGAAACTTATGGTGTCTGCATATACAAGAGACATCACACCCCCACATCCCCTGGAGGCCCCCAAATCCTCTTTAGTCTGTCCTGGGTGGTGTAGTTTGTGCCCTCAAGAACCTAAGTGTTAAAAAATGATGCTTAACTTGCAGTGGAAGTGGATGGGCGGGGCTCCAAAGGCCTTTAGGTCCAGACTCCAAAATTACCTAGGTGCACCTCTGTTTGGAGGAGTGCTCAAAAACTAAGGAAGTTTCAGTTTGGGAAAGTAAGATAAATAAATGCATGGATAGTTTGGTGCTGCTTATGTTGCGATGCTCTGAGAGTTCTGAAAGGAGTCTGCTGGCTTTCATAGATGGTCCTTACCTTTAGGGCTTCTGTAGCCTTCCGTAGTTCCTTAATTACTGCAGACAATGCCTCAGGATTTATCCCTTGTTCACAAAGCCGTACACAAATCGACAGGGTTTCCATATCTAAGCCAGTGTTTAATATTCTTGATATCTCAAGCAGAACTGCAAAAGAATGAAAGCTGGATGTTTGAGGTGGGCTACCAACAAAAACGTTCTTTTCAAATGCATATTCACTGGCACCAGTAAAATGCTGAATGTAAGTACTACACAGAACTTCCTAATGGTTGCTTACAATCTATCCATAGAATTTTATACATTTTACCCTATCAGCTCTGGAAACATGAAGACAGAAAGTGGTATGCACAGGATCTCATGAAAGTAGCATGGCGATTTTCACTGGACTCCCAGAATGGCAGGTTTAGTTACTCTGCACAGGATCAAAAGGCCTTTGGATCTTAAGTTAATAAAAGCTTATAAGATAAGAAAAAATCAAAAGGGAATAGTAACTCATTACAATCTCACAGGCAAAATGTATTTTGGCCAATATTCTATTCAAGTTATTTTCAGAAAGAAGAGATGCTGTGCACATGTTGAAAGTCACACAACCCTAAATACTCTACTTACTTGCACACTCTCTCCTTTTATAAATAAATAAGTAGGCAAGAACCAGTCCAAGAGACCGACTGAGTTCAGCAAGAGATGTCTACTACTTCAGCTGAAATCAGTGTAGCTTAAGACTGTCCAGAGTTTACTCCCTATATGATTTCTGGGAGATATTTCCCCTCTAAAATAACACTCGAACAATGCCCTGCCACATTTCGGCTTCCATGGGAGGTCAGAGATCTGGCACCAATCAGGTTCTGTGGCATCTTCGAAATAGAGTTAGGCAAATAGCACAGTGGTTAGAGTGTTGAACAAGGACCAGGAAGACCTGGGTTCAAATCCCTATTCAACCATGAAACTCAGTGGGCCAGTCATATATCTCTCAGCCTAACCTACCTCACAGGGTTGTCCTGAGGATAAAAATAACCAGTACTGAGCTCCTCGGAGGAAGAGCGAGATATAAATGTAATAAATAAATAAATAAATAAATATGCATGATGTCGGATGGATCTAACAGCGGCGACTAGCCACAACTGCTAAAAGGAACCTCCCTATTCAGAAGCAGAAAGCCTCCGGAACAGGATGTTGGAACAGGAGGACCTTTCGTCCAGTTAACAAGACGTTCACAGCACCGCTTCTCTGCTTTTTATCAAAACAAAACCCCAGGAATTCAACACAGTTAGCCAGACTAATGGGAGGAGCCTCTCCACGCTCCCTCGCAGCTTCCTTCCCGTCTCCCTTGAGCAGAAACGGACACCGCACCTCAAATCGAACCAATCTCCCTCCCTGCTTCCCTCCTCAGCCAACAAGCACTCACCGTCCATGGTCTCCCTCACAGCGTTTAAATTAGCTGCCGTATTCGCCATGATGGAGAAGGGCAAGACCCAGAAAGAACTCGAACCCAGAGCTGGCACCAGAGAAACCGGGGGTAGGAGCCACCGACTTCCGCGGAGGTCTTTAGGGCCAGGTGGGTCGCCCCTTCAGTCCTCGGGGGGGTACTTCCGGTGTCACGTGGTTGCCGCGCCAATTGCAGAGCGCCTTCATTCGAGAGACGTAAGGATACAGCAAGGTCTTTACTGAGAAGCGTGGCCAATTATTTTTCAGTGTAGTGGCGGAAATGCAGACTGTATGTCACTTTAGTCTTTTTCTGTCTCTATGCTACCTCTAGGAAGCTCTCGTTCATAAGCGTAACCACACCTCTTTCCCGGCCACCTTGAAGGGCGCATGCGCAAACTCTGTTGCTTGCTTCTGCTTTTGTTCGTGTTTCCCTTGTTGGCTCTCGCTCCCTGGAAACTCCTCCTCCTAGACCCAATTTACCAATGAAGAGGCGATTTCTTTTGAATGAAGCCACGCCTCTCGAATCTACTTCTCTGGCATTCCTTTTACTCTGTCACGAGCCGGTAATAAGGATGGTTTCAAATGTATAAAAAAAAGCTCCCGCTCTGAGCCGCGATTGGCGGCACCTGGGGAAGCCGGGCGCGCTGATTGGCCAGCGAGGGAAGAGGAGTTAAAGAGCTGGAGGAACCGGGCAGAAACGACAGGAGGGTAAGCCTGAATGAACGGGGGTGGGATGCGCGAGTTGTAGGGGTATCGTGGGGGTGACAGGTAAAGTCTACCCGGGTTCAGTTCCCTTAATGGTATTTTGGCTGGACGATGCTAATTTGCATAGAGATCAGGGCACCTGTATATTATTTTTTTTTAAACGCTCCTTCATTTAGTATGAAGGTGGCCTTTGAAAAGGCACCTTGTTACCATGCTGCGCCTCTATTATTTATTTAAAAATATTTATGCTCCGCTTCTCCAGTGTACTACTGCTCGGGGCGGCTATTACTAGTCCAGGTTGGTTTATTAGATTTGGTTGCTACTCCATCTCCAAGCGACACTTTTCTTTGAGAGCAGCTTCTAACCCCGGTAAAAAAACAAAACGACTGTGCACAGCAGTTCTGTGCACACTTTCTTGGGAGGAAGCATTATGGGAAATGACGTTTATTTCTGAGTACACATGGATCGGGTCGGGCTGTAAGGTTGTTGTCGGTTGAGGCTCAGGCTGCAGTCCCCGCGGAGATCTTCAGGGGGATGTAAAGGTAAAAGGTTGTGCGGTCAAGTCGGTGTCAACTCCTGGCGACCACAGAGCCATGTGGTTGAGATGATGCCTTTTAGCACCTTCCTATATTGCTGCTGCCCGACGTAGGAATTTCCCCTATTTTGGGAAACATACCAGAGGGGATTCTAGCCAACAGTCTCCTGCTCCCCAGGCAGGTTGCTTCCCCGCTGCGCCCCTTACTTCCGACTAAAAGTGCATGTTGTTAGTCATGCTGCTAGAGTTTCGTAATTGAATCCTTCTGCACCAGAACCTAGGCATGAATATGCTTCTGAGTTGAGTTGAGTTGCTTCCTCTATTAACAGTTTATGGAGTTGCAAGAGATCATGTGAGAACGTTCTTCCCTTTTCAGGTTTCTGCTTTGAAGAGGACAAAAAGCTATCTTGTAGCAAGGTGCGTGGGCATTTAACTCGCCCAGCTGCTTACATACATACGTTATCGTTATTTGACTGAATATTTATCTAAAAGTATTCACTTTATTAGAACAACAGAAAAGCTACTCTTAATCCACAGGCTTGAGATTTCTGTCTTGTAAAAAGCTTAACTGTTGGGAAGCGATATAATTATTTGAAAACTGGCAATGAATTGTAACCTAATAGTTCTAGGTATAGATATCCTATAGATGTGAACAATTCAATACTAAACAGTTTAGGGTGGCTTTTAAAAAAGTTTTTATCCTGTCAGTTATAATTTTATTTTTGTTAAAAAAAAAAGTAATACACCTATTAAAACATAAAAGTAAGCTTTAAAAGGCAGCTGTAAAGGTACTAACTACACAGCGGCATTCTTGATTTCATTGAATATTTGGCCATCTTTGGCCTTGGTCAAATAATAGGTGGTTTATTGGCTAGCATGTCAACCTTAAGAGTTACCCTGGGATTGAAAACTTTAAATGGGAGGCTATTATATCCCATATCCTTATATTTATATTTAAAACACTTCAATCCTGCCTTTCCAGATGCACAAGGTGGCTTACACTTCAAAGCAGATGAAGCTTTTATTATTTTCTAGAAAAAGCTTCACTGGCCAAATTTCTGTTTTGTCATAGAAATAGTGGCCAGTAAAAGATGGCAGTCCTATTTGGGCTTAATAGGCTGCTCTGGCACCTAGTATTTACCAAGAAGGCATCCTAGAATGTGCCCCAGAAACCCTCACAAGCAACAGATTGATGTGGCAGGAGCTCCCTGAGGATAAGATGTGTGAAAGCTGTTGCTCTAAATCTGTACATATATCTTTAAATCTGTAAAGATCTCTAATAAAAAAACTTCCTTATTTACCTTTTAGGTGCATGCCACTGTTATGAGTGATGAAAAAAAAATGCAGATTACTCCAGATGCTCCTGGATGGGTCTCAGTCCAAAACCCTTTTGAAAGTCCAAGTGATTTTAGTCATCTACAAGAGCAGATAGTGTCAAGTCCATCAGTTTTCAAGTCCACCAAATCCTCGGTGGTAAGACTTACGATTTTCCAGCATTGTCATACACAAGTTCTATTCATTTGATTGCAGCTTTCCCAGAATCCCTACACACACACACACACAAGTCATGAGAGTTATGATTCCTCTGGCAACAGGATCTGTCCCTGTGACTGGCAACAGAACCTCCTCCTACATTTTTGTACATGGCGTATCTTGTAATGGTTTTAGAAACTAGTTCTGCGCTTCTGTTCTAAACTGAAATTTAGTGATGGCTGAGGCAACTTCAGAACTGCAGAATGGGCGAGCTGTAAATCCATAGTAGACTATGAGGCTGTCCTCGCAAGTGGCCAAGACCGGGCTAAGCCCAGGCTTGGCTGCCTGTGAGAACCACCAGGATCCACGTGGATTCCCACGGCACTGCGGTGGCAAACCCGCCTATGGAGTCCACCAAGGTTAAGGGTGCAAGCATGTCCTTAATTCAGACTAACTGCTTGTGTACGAGCACTGACTGCTCCTAGCCTGTGCTGGCACAGGAGTGGGCTCTCTGCCATCGCCAGGGCGGTCCCCATGGTTCACCACGCAGTTGCATGGTGCACTGTGGGATTTCCAGTCAGGGATGATGTGTCCCAGCCTTCATGCTCCCTCATTCCTCGGGGCAGCAGCAGACCATCTGGACATGCGATCTGCACACCCAGACAGTAATTGGAAGTCTGTGGGGAAGGTGGGATTCTGCAGCCTTCTCTGTCGCCCAGCCTGGTCGTGAGAACTACCTCTATGTTGCTTAGGCCTCACTCATGCATGGATATCAGCATTATGATACTGTTGCAAAAATATCCCTGACCTCTCTGACCTGAGGTGAAGGTGGACTGCGTGTCCTGCCAGAATTAGCCGGGCCAATGCATGCCTGCCCACTGGCTTGCTCCTCTGCCACAGGGTTGTGGAGAAGAGATGTTTTATTATTTTGTGTCTGGCATTCAACAGGACCAAGATTGCATGGGAGGAACAGACCTCCACTTCTGAGCTAGTGAAGGAGAAAACACAAGGATCGTTTGTGATTTTCAAAGTTCTGGTTCAAGGGATATTAGGCCCTGCCCCCCTCCTCCCCCACACCTTTTAAAATTATTTCTTAGCACCCACAACATTCTAAAGGTAACATTACAGTTGTTCAGATACAGGACCGATAGCTTGTTTCTGAAAAGATCATATATGCAGACAGAATTATGGAGCAGGTTTGAATGCAGCCAAACAGCTGAGAATGTTTTCACACTCACTGCTGTGGAGATACCAGCTTTGGAACACAGTCAGTAAGCCCTAGCATGCATTACCCTGTTGTGATCTTATGAACATCGTAGGAAAATTAATCATCCTTCTGAGTTGCAGAGAAAGTGATTTGTCTTTTTTAGTTGGGTCATGAAAAAAGAGTTGACAACAGAGGGTCTAACACCTGAGTTGAGACTGCATT
Source organism: Hemicordylus capensis (assembly GCF_027244095.1). Classification (NCBI taxonomy): domain Eukaryota; kingdom Metazoa; phylum Chordata; class Lepidosauria; order Squamata; family Cordylidae; genus Hemicordylus; species Hemicordylus capensis. The sequence goes on along the minus strand of NC_069659.1, from coordinate 169,836,160 downwards.
CTCAAATGCACCCAGTGTTCTCCTGCATGTGCATGTTGCAAGGGAAGGTTGGTGAATAAGCTGCTGAACAAACTCAAAGAAGCTTGCGTGCCATAACTGATTTTTCTCAGTGAGGAGCCTCTGATAAGCCCCTGGGTTCCACAGAAGACTGTTTGAAGACCACTGTAAAAGAATCTATTTCTTCCTACTAGTATCTGTAATAGTGCAAATTTTCATGTGTTTGCATGCTCTGTTCTTGAACGGGGAAGTCATTCACACAATCAAAAACAGGTTCTACCTGGGTTTGGGAGATGTGTGTGCTCCCAATTTTCAGTTGTTTGAAGCAAGGTAGGAGTAAAAGCTACGCAGGTTTTCATCCTACCTTGTTTCCACACAACTGAAAATTGGGCGTACAAACAGCTCCCAAACCTGGGTAGAACAACATTTTTGATAGTGTGAATGACCTCAAGAAGTCAAGAGGTGCATCTCACTGTGGTGATCTTTCTCCCTCTTAGACTCCAGGAAAATTTAGGTGGTCTATAGATGAACTTGCCTTAATAAATCCAGTGGAAATTGATTCTGAAGACATACACCGTCAAGCATTGTTTTTAAGCCATGCCAGGTCAGTGGATTTCTGTTGCGTGGAGCAGACTGAACTGATTATCCAGATAATAATTTTTCATTCATATATATATGCAAATGCCTTCCCTGGACTACTAACCTTCTCCAGTGTCACAGGAGGCATTAGTTTATTCCCCCTATGCAATAAACTAATTTTCACTGTTATCTGTGTTTCTCCCTCCCCTTTTGCTCACACGTTGTAGATTAGATAAAGAGATGGAAGAAAAAAGACAACAAGCCATTGAAGAGGTAATTATCAGTTCTTAAATTGGACAGCTCAATTTTACTTGGGTTAAAGTAAATTGCACTGCAGCTTAGGTAATTGGAGTACAGTTCTAAGATACAGTGTTAACCAAATACAGCTCACTCTTCACAAACAACTTGTAACATAGAAAGTCTATTCCTGCACTGTACTACTTCAGACTACAGATGAGGGGAATAGCTTTTCTGAATTTTCCTCTGTATTGGTTGAGGGGCCAATCCTCCATGCCCATAGGAAAGAAGATGTTGGAGAGAAGAGTTATAGCCTAGCCTTCTGTCTAACATGCTTGATTCCTACATATAGAATTGTGTGGTGGGACTGTTACCCTTTGGTCAGGGAGTAGCCAGACTTGCAGTTCCTCGGCTGCAGTTCTCAGAAGTGGCACAATCCAGGAACTGCCCTGTAATGTGATCAATTGTGTCTAGACTGGCTAGTGTTTGGGGGTACAGTGTGTTGAGTACCATACTGAGATAATGCTTGTATACACTTGCAGTAAGGCAGGGCTGCACAACCTTGGCCCTCCTGCAGATGTTGGACTACAACTCCCATCATCCTTGACAGTTGGTCATGGTGGCTGGGGATGATGGGGGTTGTAGTCCAAAAGAGATGGAGGGCCAAAGTTATGCAGCCCTGCAATAAGGAGAAAGCTCTGTCAAACCTTTATTAGTTTTTACATGGAGGAGGAGTTGAAGAAATGTTTTCTTGTCCCAGTTGGCACTAGTGTGTCAGTGGGTAGAATCAAAGCTGCTGGCCTGTGTTCTTAAAAACTAGTTTTTGTTGAGGCTTACGAAAAGCACTATACAGAATAGCTTGCACTATACGGAATAACTTGCTTTTCATTCACTTTTTAACATGGCCATTCTCTGTGTATGTGGTTGTTGTTTTTTTTGCGGGGGGCGCGTTGTAAGTTAGGCATGGCATCTGGAGCATAGGAAGCTGTCTTATACCGAGTCAGACCAGTGGTCCATCTAGTTCAGTATTGTCTACCCAGACTGGCAGTGACTTCTCTAAGGTTATAGGCAGAAGTCTCTCTCAGTCCTGTCTTGGAGATGCCAGAGAGGGAACTTGCAGATGCTCTTTGCAGAGCAGCTCCATCCCCTGAGGGAATATCTTACAGTGCTCATACTTGTCTCCCATTCAAATGCAACAGGTTGGACCCTGCTTAGTGAAGGGGACAATTCATGCTTGCTACCACAAGACCAGCTCTCTTCTGGACATAGCAGTTTTTGGCCACTTAGGGAAAACTTGTTGGAGACTAAATAAAAGTTACTTTGGGGTATAATGTTCCCAGTAAGGGATTGTCTTTGGAAATAATGCTATGATCAAGGGCTTGAGGCATTTCACTTGCAATTTTAATGCCTTTAAAGTGTCTTAGTTGGATGCAATGTAATGGAGTGTGTGTCTATATATTGGATAGCATCCATAGTTGACAGTAGTTTAGAATAAGATTTAGGACTTTCATTCCAGACTAAGGAGAAATGTTGATGCTACCCATATACAATCTGTCCTCTTGTTCTTTTAGTTCTTCACCAAAAGTATCATTGTTCCATCTCCTTGGACCAATCAAAATGGAAAACAGGTTTCTCAGTTGAATTCAACTCGATGTAAGTATTGTCTGTAGTAAAAGGTTAATCCTTGCTATTTTCAATGCATATCTTGCTGTACAAACCACTTAAGACTCTGTATTTAATATTTAGTTAGCTAGGTCAGTTGAAATGGAACCAAATGTGCTGGGCTGAGGAAATCCACTCTTCTACTAGACTGTGACAAGCGAAGAAATCCTGATGGATAATGTACCAATATAGTCTGAGGTCTGGCACCCTAACCCCTGCTCCGTTTTTTGTTGCCTTGGAGTGGCAACAGTCAAGGCATCTGGAATGAGAGCTGAAATAGTTGTGATTAGCAGCTGCTGCAGCGAATAGAACACATGGAGGAAGCAAAGCAGCAGGGGGAGGACCTGGAGGATATGGATGTGCACGAACCGGTGTTCGGATGGTGTGGCAGGGGAGTTGCCTTTAAGGAGCAGGGAGGGTGCCCTCACCCCGACCCCCTGCTGCATTTCCTCTGCTGGCGCTGCCACCAAAACTGCTGGTGTGAGGCTGCTGCAGTCAGCGTCATACCAGAAGTGGCCGGTGCGTGTGCACACGTCATGCGCGTGCACTGGCCACTTCCAGTAAGACACTGGCCAGGGCTGCAAGGAGGTATGCAGCAGCCCCGCACCAGTGGTTTTGGCGGCAGCGCTGGCGGGGGGAATGCCAGGGGGCAGGGTAAGGGCACCCTCCCTGATCCTTAGGTAAACCAACCCTTCCACCTCCGCTGGACCATCCGAACATCGGACCTCTGAACCAATTCGGTGGTTGTAAAAGGACCACCATACCAGTTCTTGCACATCCCTACTGGAGGAAACTCCCTGTTACACAAGGTGAGGCACAGCTGCTTGCTCTGAGTTCTTGCATTGTTTTTGTACTGCCTCAGGCAGGCAGCAGTAAGTTTTGTCTTGGGCAGAAGTGGTGTGTGTGTGTGTGGTGCTGCCCATATCCCTCTTACTGACTAGCCACTTATAGATCAGAACAGGCTGGCCCTGGCCAGCAGCTTCCAAGGGCACTTGTGAGTCTCCTCCCTTGAAATATATTGACTTGGCACCCTGAGCTTTGGTGTGTTCACAAAACTTCAGAAGGGTGAAGTGTAGCGAAGTGTGGGGAGGCTCTGGCTCGAGAGCACGAGCTCCCTCGAATGCATATTAGCATATTCTGAAGTAAAAAGCAGTGCCTTCAGTTTCAATCCCGGCAGGATTGCCCATGAAGAATTTTGTTTCTCCAGCTCTGTAGGAAGAGAAATTATTCCGAATTTAATGTACTGCCATAGCTCGAGGAGTCATCTGACTAGTAAAAATTTTTGTCCGGCTGGTGAACTGAGCCAACATTTCTTCACCCCTGCAAATGTGCATGTACATTAAATGGGTTATGGATTTTTTTTCCCCTTGCAAGTTATTCATAGGCTTCCTCATAGTTACTTACGGTGCTTTTCTTCACCTAGGAAGTCTTGTGTGCCTTGGGCTCAGTGGCTGACATCCTGGTAAATTTGTTAGTTCTTTATCGTAACCCCTGAGTACGACTATTGAGTAACTTTAATCTGGATGGCAGCTGCTGAGTGACTACCATTGTGGCTACTTATGGATGCTTGTCCATCTTTTTCCAGATAAGTCAGGGTGATATACTTGGGGTTTTTTCTCCCCTCCCCCACCCCCTTTTCTTAAAAAACAAACAAATTAAAAATACAAAACCCTTCACAACAGGTTAGGCCAATAGAGGCTTGACAAATCCAAGGGTCCAGAAAGCCATGGCACCTATAAATTTCACTGTGTTGCCTAGACTGGGATACTCAGAGGTAGTAATTTAATCAAATCTTTATTTTGTCCCAGGCAGCCCTGTTCTTGTTTACAGCATGTTACTGGTAAAGGGGATAAAAAGAAGTCCATTGACCTGACTCTTCCACAATATCTGTTACTAAGTTTGGCAATTTGGTCAAGTGTCCTTTATCTGGCTCCTAAATGCTTGGGCTGGCTCTTAGATACAAAGAAAAATTGTTAAGGCCTGGGCTAAGAGAATATGACAGCCAAAACTTCATGACCCATGGAGCTTCAAACTGTGACCTCCGCTCCAATAATATCCATGGCACCATTCTGGCTGAGATTTCCAGAATATTCTAGCACTGTCACTACCCATGATACATGTTCATCTCTTTTGTATATCTGTGTCCTGGACCATGAGATTTTAGTATAAAGAAATAGACCATACAAGACTGAGGCCAGCACAGTCCTGCCCTAGCAGATGAGACTTGAACAAAGAAAGGGATGTGGAGCAAGGTGCGAGGGTGCAAAAGTTTCAGATAAACCAGCAGGGGACAGACTAGAACCAGGAGTAGAGCAGATGAAAGCACATGATAGCTGTCAGAAAGGCTGAATGACAGTAAGGGCGATCACACGCACAAACGCCAGGTAAGAGATGCTGTGTATAAGTGTGTCTATACCAATGCCAGAAGCCTCCAAGCCAAGATGAGCGAGCTGGAGTGCTTGGTTGCTAATGAAAACATGTATACAGTGGAAACCTGGTGGAACAGTGAGAACCAGTGGGACACGGTTATTCCTGGATACAAACAGTCTACAGGGAGGGGAAGATTGAGGGTGAAGTAACTCTGTGTGTTGAATCCAGCATACAATCCAACCATGTAGAAAACTCTGAAGACTGGAGTCCTTCACAGAAACATGGGTGACAATATGAGGACTGAAAGGCAATGTGTTACTGGGGATGTGCTATCGCCCTGCTGAACAAAACACTGAGAGTGACCTGGGGTTGGATAAGCAAATCAGAGAGGTGTCAAAGAGACAGAGCTGTAATAATGGACTGCTTCAATTACACATATACTGTGCAAATTCACATGCAAATACTGACAGATAGGCCACATTTCTAGACATGCTAAATTTTATTTATTTATTTGAAACATTTGATATACCGCCCACTCCGAAGACTCCGGGTGGTGCACAAAAACATGCAAACAAGGCAACATTAAACATTACATTCTAAATTAAAAACGTAAGTAACTAACAAAAACCAAATAGGTAAACTACAGGGCAAAAGCCTGGCAAAAAAGATAGGTCTTCAATAGAGATTTGAAGATCAGTAAGGAGGGGACGAAACGAATCTGGAGGGGAAGAGTTCCAAAGAATTGGGGCAGCAACCGAAAAGGTCCTTTTGTGGGTCCGAGAGCCCCAAATCTCTCGGAAATCAAGGACCAACAAGAGGGTCATCTGAGATGATCTAACTGGACAGGATGTAACTGGATGGGAGAGGCAGGTCTGTAGGTAGACAGGCGCCAAGCCCCGCAAGGCTTTGAAGGTCAGAACCAGGCCAGTGACTCTGACATAGAACAGTTGGTTGTGGAACCAACCAGAGAGAAGGCAACCTTAATCCTGAGTGGTGCCTAGGATCTAACCTGAGTTGTTGGATCTGTGGAACCATTGGGGAACAGTGACCATAGTGTGATCCAATTCAGCTTTTATGTGAGTGGGGCATTGCTAAGGAAGTCCAACACAGATGCATTGGACTTCAGAAGAGGAAATTTCTCAAAAGGTAGGGGACTGATAATAAGGAAACTGAAAGGAAAAGTTGGGAGCGTCAAATCACTCCAGAAAGCATGGAACTTATTTAAAACCACAATAATAGAAACTCAGTTGGAATGTATACCTAGAAGGAGCAAAGGTATCACCAAGTTCAGGAGGATGCCGGCATGGCTAACAAACAGAGTCAGGGGAGCTATAAAGGGGAAGAAGATTTCCTTCACAAACTAGAAGTCCTGCCCAAATGAAGAGAACAGAAAAGAACATAAACTCTGGCAAAAGAAATGCAAGGAGACAATAAAGGATGCAAAAAGAGAGTTCAAGGAGTATATAGTTAGATGTGTCAAGGGGAGTAACAATTTTCTTCACATACAGTATATTAGAAGTAGAAAACTGGCCAGGAAATCAATTGGAGCCTTAGATGAGGACATGAAAGGAATTGAGGAGATTGCAGAGAAGCTGAATGAGTTGTTTGCATCTGTCTTCATGGCAGAGGATACTGACCATATTCCCGCTCCAGAACTGAGCTTCTCAGTCTTGGAGGCTGAACTGGGCCAATCTGAGGTGACGAGAGGATGTTCTAAATGGTCTTGAAAAATTAAAAATTTAACACATCACCAGAGCCAGATGGCATCCACCCAAGAGTTCTGAAGGAATTCAAATCTGAAGCTGATCTAGCAGAAATTAGTAACTTGTCCCTACAATTGGGTTCTGTTGTTCCCAAAGAACTGGGAAGTAGCAAATGTAACTCCAATTTCTGAAAAAGGCATCCAGGAAACTACAGGCTGGTTAGCTTAGCTTCTGTATTGGAAAACGTACTTGAAGACAAAATTGTTAAGCACACAGAAGAAAAGGCCTTGTTGAAGGGAGAACCAGAATGGCTTCTGCAAGGACAAGTCTTCCCTCACTAACCCTTTGGAGTTTTTTGAGAGTATCAACAGGCATGTGGATAAAGGTGATCTGGTTGCCATAGTATACTTGTACTTGCAAAAAGCTTTTGACAAAGTTCCCCACCAAAGGCTCTTGAGTAAACTTAGCAATCATGGGATGGGGACAGGTTCAGTGTGGAGTGGTAACTGGTTGAAGGACAGGAAACAGAGTAGGAATAAATGGACAGTTTTCACAATGGAGGAGAGTAAGAAGTGGGTCCCCTAGGGATCTTTACTGAGACCAGTGTTCTTTAACTTGTTCATAAATGATCTAGAAGTTGGGGTAAGCAGCCAAGTGGCCAAATTTGCAGTTGACACTAAACTATTTAGGGTAGTGAAATCCACCACAGATTGTGAGGGGTAGGGATGTGCATGAACCTGTTTGCCGTTCTAGTCTTAGAATGCCAAACAGGTTTGGAATCCCCACGTTCGAACCAGTACGAACCAGGTGTGGGCCTCCTTAAGGTGCAAGGGAGGGTGCTCTTATCTCCCCCGCCATCCTTCCCCCTCCGGTGCTGTGTTAAAAATCGCTGGGGTGCAGCGGCTTTGGTTGGAATTGGTTAGCTCCTCGCGATGCCGGCAACCGCCACAAGGGGGTACTACAGTCACATGCATCTGGCGGTTGTCGGCATCGTGAGGAACTAACGAATTACAACCAAAGCTGACCTGCGCAGGCGCAGAACCCATCAGTTCTGAATTTATGGAACCACTACCAGATCACCTGTTACAGGTAAGCAACCTGTTTTTCCCTCTTGCTGCCCCGGTCAGCGTAATACCAGAAGTGGCATGCGCACTTCCGGTATTACGCTGACTGGGGCAGCAAGAGGGAATACAGCTGCCCTGCCCCAGCGATTCTTGACGCAGCGCCAGAGGGGGAGGCACAGTGTGGGAGGTAAGAGCACCTTTCCCGTGCCTTAAAGAGACCTCCTCCTGGTTGTGCATGGAACTAGTTCTGTGCACACCCCTAGTGAGAGGCTCCAAAAGGATCTCTCCAAACTTGATGAATGGGAAAGAGAATGGTAAATGTGGTTCAGTGTAAGCAAGTGTAAAGTGATGCATATTGGGGCTAAAAACCCCAACTTCACATATACACTGATGGGGTCTGAGCTGCCAGTGACTGACCAGGAGAGAGATCTTGGGCTCGTGGTGGACAGCTTGTTGGAAGTGTCTACTTGGTGTGTGTCAGCTGATCATTAGAAAGGGGATTAAAATAAAAATGCTAATATTATAATTCCCTTATATAAAACTATGGTGTGGCCGCATTTGGAGTTGATTTATTTATTTAGTGTTAGATTTATATACCGCCTTTCATTAAAACAATCCCAAGACAGTTTACAGCAAAATTTAAAAACAAGATTGTAAAAAAGACACAAAATATTAAGCTAAAAATATAAAACAAATCTGATTAAAAAATTAAAATAAAAGCAATACAGAGTACAAAGAGTAGCAGCAGAGACAATCAAATAAAAGCCTGGGTAGAAAGCTACCATTTAACATGCTTTCTCAAAGCTGTGATGGAGACCAAGGAGTGAATAGCCGCCAGGAGAGCATTCCAGAGTCTGGAGGCAGCAGCAGAGAAGGCTCTGTCCCGTGTGCACAACAACCAAGCCTCCCTCATTGTCAGCCCCCGGAGCAGAGCCCCCTCAGATGACCTCGTCAAGCGGGCAGCAACCCTTGGGAGCAGGTATCCTGGGCCCAAACTTTTAAGGGCTTTGAAGGTCAAAAGCAGCACCTTGAATTGGACCCAGAAATAAACTGGTAGCCAGTGCAGCTCTTTCAAAATGGGTGTGATGTGCTGCCACCTGGCAGCTCCAGATAAAACCCTAGCTGCCATGTTTTGCACTAGCTGCAGTTTCTGGATATTCTTCAAGGGCAGCCCCATGTAGAGCGTGTTGCAGTAATCCAGCCATGACATGACTAAGTCATGGGTAACTGTGTAGTTGTATGTACAGCTCTCCTTACCATACTCCAGAAAGGACACTATAGAACTGGAGAAGGTGTAGGAGAGGACAACCAAGTTGAACAAGGGGCCTGGAGTACTTTCCTTATGATGGAAGGCTACAGCATGTGGGCTTTTTAGTTTGGAGAATAGGCAACTAAGGAGAGACATGATAGAGGCGTTTCAAATTATGCATGGAGAGAGAGAGAGAGAGTGGACAGTGTGTTCCCCCTCTTTCACAACAAAGGAACCAGGGGTCGTCCCATGAAACTGATGGCCCAGAAACTTAGGACCAACAAGAGGAAGTACTTTTTCACACAGTGCAAACTAATCTATGGAATTCTTTTCCACGGGATGTGGTGATGGCCACTAGCTTCGGTGGCTCTAAAAGTGGCTTAGACAAATTCAGAGGACAGGTCTATCAATGTCTACTAGGCTGGGCACCATTGACTGCCTCTGAGGCAAAATGCTTCTAAATACCAGTTGCAGGGGAGCAACAGCTGGAGAGAGATCATACCCTCAGCTCTTGCCTGTGGGCTTCTCAGGGGCATCTGGTGGGCCACCATATGAAACAGGATGTCCCCACCTGGGCCTCCTCCTCCAGCCGCAGCGGGGTTGCCCTGGCCGGCGGCGCTGCTGCCGCCGGGTCCCGCTTCTGCTGCGCCGGGGCCGGCTCCACTGGATGGCTTCTCTCCCCCTCACGGAAGCGGCAGCGTGCCGCCTTGCGGCCTGGGCCCTCCACCTCCTCTGGCCGAGGCCGCGGCTCCACCGCCGCCTCAGCCACACCTCGTCCTCTGGCTGAGGCCGCCGCTTCCCTTCCCGCCGCCGGGCCGGACCCGCTGCCACTGCCTCGGCTTTCCCCGCGGCAGGGCCAGTCCTGCCGCCGCCGCCTCTGCCCTCCCCGCAGCCCGGCCGGTCCCACGGGCGCCGCCTCCGGCCTTCCCGCAGCCAGGCCGATCAACCAGCCCACGTGGCGGCTGGCGCAGGCGCCCGTGTCTCCCTCAGCTCTTCTGCGCACGCGCACCATGCACACCCAGAACGTCCGAGGGAGACACGGGCGCACATGCCAGGGAAGACACAGGCACACACACTAGGGTTTTATTCTATAGGATTAAAATGTTATAAACGGTTAATGGCAGTGTTTCCTGATTTGCTTCTCAAACTGCTATTCCTGCATGATCTGCTAGGATAACAGACTTGCCCTGTGAAGTTTTCCTTCTCCTTCTCCTTCTCCATACTTTATCAACATTTCACCACAAGATTTGGTGACAGCCAACAACCTGGATGGCTTTAAGAGGGGTTTGAATAACTTCATGGAGGAGAGGTGTATCAACAGCTGCTAGTCGGAGGGCTATAGGCCATCTCCAGCCTCAAAGGTGGCCTCTGAGTACCAGTTGCAGGGTAGTAACAGCAGGAGAGAGGGCATGCCCTCAACTTCTGCCTGTGGCTTCCAGCAGCATCTGGTGGGCCACTGTGCGAAACGGGATGCTGGACTAGATGGCCCTTGGGCCTGATCCAGCAGGGGTGTTTGGATGTTCTTGTGTTCTATTATTTCCTTGACATGACACAACTGCAATATTTGAAGGGACGATTGTTGCAAGAGGCAGTTCCTTAAATGCCTAGCAGCACCCAATTAATGGAAGAATGGGGCATACTTACAGACTCAATGAGTGTGTAAAGCCTGTTGGTGCTGCTTGCAAATGTGTAGAGCCTCCATGGCTCCTAAGAATTGCATCTGCTCTGTAGGTGGCTTCTCCCATTGGGAATGATGAGAGAAGCATCCTTCAGTGATGACACAACCCTTAAGAGCCATGGAGGCTCTGTGCATTTTTGAGCACCATCAAGAGGGCTTCCATACTTGGAGGCAGTGTATGCACCTTGTTTTTCCATTGGGGTGCTGCGTGGTATCAGTCACATATATTATTTCTCTTGAAAGCTTTCCGCTTACATCTATTCCTATTTGCGACATTTCTTGTGCAGAATTGGATGTTTCTTCCCTTTGTGGCTAACTAGCTTAGGTGAGTGTAAGTGACTCATGTATCATCTATTAGGAACATAGGAAGCTGCCATATACTGAGTCAGACCATTGGTCTATCTAGGTCACTATTGTCTACAGACTGGCAGGAGCTTTTCTAAGGTTGCAGTCAGGAATCTCTCTCAGCCCTATCTTGAAGAAGCCAGGGAGGGAACTTGAAACCTCCAGCTCTTCCCAGAGTGGCTCCATCCCCTGAGGGGAATATCTTAGTGCTCACATGTGGTCTCCCATTCAAATGCAACCAGGGTGGACCCTGCTTAGCTAAGGGGACAAGTCATGCTTGCTACCACAAGACCCAGCTCTCCTCTCTATTGAAATGTCTTGCACGGTTGTGTTCTTGTGTGGTTTTCTGTAGCTAGTTTCTCCCCTTCACAATTAAGAATATTATTTGCTATTCTATTATGCTTTTGTGTTTCAGCTGTAAACGAATAACTTAATATCTTACAGGTATTGATCTAAATAACGCTTCACCAGTTGGCAGAGAAGTAGCTGTGCAACCTGGGAAAAACAATGGTTTGTATGAAGCAAGATGAGAAAAGGAAACATGCCTGCTGCACCATGTTTGTATGCACATGTTATACATTGGAGTTTATGTGGGCTTAACGCTTAGCAAATGTCCATGAAATCAGGATTCCAAACTGGGATTCCAGAAAGGACCCAGTTTAGTAAGTTACTGTTGCAAGGAATGTATTTATCTTTGCAGATGTGGCAGTAGGGAGGTGACAAAGAGACTAGGGGTGTGCACGGAACCGCCAACTGCGGTCCGGCACTGGGGTGGAGGGTACCTTTAAGAGCGGCGGGAGAGTTTACTTACCCCTCCCGCCGCTTTCCCGCTCTGTTGCTGTAATGTCCAAAGTAATTGGGGCGGCAGGATACCTCCCTGCCGCCCCTTCTCCAACATTGCTGGGAAAACCTCCCAGCAGTCCTTTGTGCGCGCACGTCACAGAGACGTCACAGAAGCGCGCGCTCGTCTCTGTGACATTATGGCAACAATTACTTTGGACATTACGGCAACAGAGCGGGAAAGCGGCGGGAGGTGTAAGTAAACCCTCCCGCCGCTCTTAAAGGTACCCCCCACCCTGAACCGAACCACCCAGGTCTGGACCGGTCCGGAGGCCTTTTCAATGGCCTCTGGACCAGTCCGGGCCCATCCCTAAAAGAGACTGTCCCTAGTAGAGCGGAAGTGTTAAGAGACTGCAGTATTAAAAGCCTTTTGCTCCCTTCTGAATGTGTCATTTATTGGGTAGCACATTCTAATAAAACCTTGGGTGTTACTACCATTTTAGGAATATTCCCTTCTCTTTCAGAGAAGATTAAAATGTCTCATTTTAGTGTCTGCTGTGACATGCAAATACATTATCATGAACAGATGAATTAGTTTTCCCCTTTATAACTATTGTTAGAATTCATATGCAAATATATACTGACTTGATCTGCTGAGACAAATTGGTGACCATCCTAGAATTCTATACTGAATACCTAAAATTAGAGAACCCACATTTACACCAACTGTATGTTTCTGTGATGTGCTCTAATTACCTTTTCCCACACAGTGATTCTGTGATGGTCCCCTAACTTTTTTTTTTTTAAATTATTTTCAGTTGCTTGCCAGACAGTATTATCTCTGCCTGTAGACTTTGACCTGGAAAAAATACTAGGTATGTAACCTGGAAGAATGAATGTCTCAGTTGTGTCTTTGTAGAACTTATTGTTATATTCAGTAACAACTCCTAATACTCATGATATTTGGGATTTATATATCACTTTGAGCACCCCTAAAGTGCTCCAAATTACCCCTGTGATCATTGCAGCAGCCCTGTACAGTTGGTTGGTACTAATACCACCATACTGCAGGTGCGGGTATGAAGCTAGGAAGTAGCAAGTTGCCTAGGGCCAAATAGTAAATTTGTGACCTGAAGTGAAATTTGAACCAGCAACTTGGGGCTTAGACTTTTGCCTACCCTATGTAACCTCTCAGCAGTTTCAGTGGCAAGGTGGCAATGCATAATGTAGGAAAATGTGTTTGGATGCGATTGTTGTGTATTGACTTGGACTTTGGCTGAAATTCTAGACACTGTTAGATTACATAAACCCATTTGAAATCTGTAAGAGTTAAGAAGCCTAACTGTGAGATTGCAGTAGCAGAATATGCTTGAAAGGACGGGTTTTGTAATAACCTCTTGCTTGTGTCATGTTTGGGGGCTTGTTTGTGTTTTTCTTTCTTAATTTGACTTAATTTGTTTGGCAGCAGATTAATTGATACCAGTTGTTATATATGTGGCTGTCTAGGTGAATACTTTAAAGCAGATGAATTGGCAGACCAGTCTCAGGAAAGCCTGAGCACTTCTTCACTGAGAAGAAAGCTGTTCTTAGATGAGAATGGAAGCCTATCGGAGAATTCTTCCCCTTCTCCTCAAAGTCCACGCAATGTCCCAGCCTCGCTTGGAGTACTATGCTCAATAGACATATCTCCAGTCCGTTGTAGAAGTCCTTTAAACACATCTAGTTCGGTAAGGAGTTTGCATTGGATACATATGAAGGTTTGCTGAGTGAAATACAGTGAAGTGGCAGTATGCAATACAGCAGAAACGTTATTAATCCAGATCCACATGCCATACTTTGTACAGAAACGTATTATGCATAATTTGCAGTTATTTCAATTTAAGCAAATATACATCATTTTGAATTTAGACTTATATCTGCACGTGTGCCTTTCTTGGCTCTAAGAACTAATGGACCTAGCCTGAAGTCTCTAAAGTAGGAGTGTTCAAGTTTTAGATGCACTGTTGATATGCTTGTATATCAACATTAATAGGACTTTCTTCTTATATGTTGAAAGGGCCAATTTTCCTCTAGCCCTATTCAGGGAGGTACAAGGACCTACAGTCTGGGAAGCCTCACCAGCCCTTCAGTTCTAGAGAGAAGTCCTGCAAATGTTGCTTCTCCAACTTTCTCACCAATTGGCATTCAGATAAGAAAGACACCGTTATCAGGTATGCATTTAACTGGTGAAATCTATTTCTTAATTAAGACTGGGCTGAGATGACCTAGTACTAGGTTTCTTTTCAGAACCATCAAAAGGATCTATATTTTTCATAGTCGTTGCTGACACAGTTACATCAGCCCACATGTTCTTCAGGCTTATGCCAGCATTTCTGATCAAGAAGCACTGGCAGGCTTGTGCAAGAATGCAAATATTTATTACTTACTTACTTACTATGTTTATAAACCGCCCCATCCAAAGGCTCTTAGAGTTGTATGCCAGCACTTTGGGAACACAACTTACATAATTTTCAGTGCAAGCTTTACTCCTGAAGTGCCAGTGCACAACTTAAAGTGTTTGCACTCAACGCAAGCTTCCTTAGAAGCCTAGTGCAATGCAGGGCTGATCAGAAACACCCATGTAAGCCTGCACAGTAACAGCCTTTGTTGCTGTTAGGTGGACCATTGTTTGAATGCCTCTTTGTCCCCCATGGAACTTCTGCTTCATGGCACCGATTTGTTTCTTTGCTTTCACGGCTGTTTATTCCAGTTGGCCATAGGGAGCCACGTGACTTTATTTCCAAACATCTGTGATGTGATATAGCACCATGAAGTCATTGACAGAATCACAGGGCTTGCACAGACTACCCAATTAAACAGCAATAAAAATACTAAGCCAGAGGACAAAGTGGAAACTGGAGGAGGAGAGTAAAAGACGCTGACAGGCAGCATTAAAAAATGACTGTTTAGTGAGCTGCATTTTTTGGACCTTACCATATTTGATTCAGCTAATCCAGTTTAGATCCAGATATTGAAACTGACAAATGAATGGCTCTGCCATACTTTTAACAGGAAGCTTGGATTATAACCCTGTTCAAGCTCAAGTTGCATTTAAGAAGATGGGGAAATGCATTGCTGTAATGTGCCCTGCATGGGGCTGCCTTCTGAAGATTGTTCGGAAGCTTCTGCTGGTTCAAAATGCAAGAATGGCAAGAAGACTCTGGATCAGAGCAAGGTTGCTGAAGCATGTGGCTCTTTTATTAATTTTTTGTATCCGTTCCATTGGCTGCTGACCTTTTTGGGGGCACAGTGCTGATTAATACCTTTAAAGCTCTGGCTTGGAACCCACATACCATAAAGGACCTGTAAGACTCTGCCAGTCTGCTAAAGATGGCAATAGAGGCCTTTCTGCGAGTCCCACCGCTGTCTTTGGTGAGGTGGTGGCAACCAGGACCTTCTCTATGGTGGAGCTCCATCACTGTTAATTCATCCTCAGTTGAAGGTGCTCTTGTTTGACAGACTTGTGACCTGTTTCCTGGTTGATTGCTTGTTCCCCTCTGGAATGTGGTTTTTTTTAATAGTCTTCTGTGCCAATTCATACATCCTCTGCTTTCTGGGCGTTGTCCGTCTTTGACAAGCTGCCTGTGAGTTTGCATTCATTTTTCTTAGAATAAATGCTGCAAAGCCCAGAATATTTTGTTTTTGCATTGTATATCTTCATTATGAGCCCCACTGTCCATTGCGGTCGTCTATGGAGGTCCGTCTCCAGTTGCTGCCAGTTTGTCTGGTGGCCACACGGAGACGGGCCTTCTTGGCTGCTGCCCCAGGACTATGGAATGCGCTCCCTATTGAGATACGATCCTCCCCATCTCTGACAATTTTTTAAAAATACTTAAAAACCCATCTTTTTACTCAGGCTTTTTCAGCTTTGTAATAAGTTTTTAATTTTGTGATTGACTTTTAAATTGTTAGTTTTTTAATTGTTTTTATCTGTGTTTGTGTGTGTGTTTAACTGTTTTATCATTGTGAACAACCCAGAGACATGAGTTTGGGGCAGTACAAAAGTGAGAAATAAATAAATAAAAAAAATAAAATAAGGCGAGCTCAGATGAGACACTGCCAGTATGTAGAAGGGAACCAGAGGTTCCTGATGAGTGTATGCTCTTGCTGTGAGCTAGTACTTCTGCCCCTTTCCATGTCTGAATCCTGAAATGTTGGGTGGATGATATCTGGTTCCCTCTTCTGCCTGGCATCTGTAACCAAGAGTTGAAGTTGGGCAGATAATTTTGGATGGTGAAGGGAACCCGACACTGTTCACTCGGCATGGTAGGTTTGGACTACATAGAAAGGGGTGGAACTACCGGCTGGTGCCAGAAGTGCACGCTCACCAGGAACTTCTGGTTCTGTCCTACCTACTTGTAGTGGTAATCTAAACCTGCCTAAAATGTTTACAGTAACCATTTTGTGCATATGTAGGTAGGGGGAGGATTCTTTTTAGGAAAAATGAACCGTTTTCTATCTAACACATTGAATTATTTGATTTATTTTTTGTGGTTTCCCCCTGCCCCTCTTCTTTCCCAAAATGTAGAACAAAGACAGTTTACTTTTCGCTCTCCAGATATTCCTGCTGTGTCAACATCATGTCGCCCAACTCCTACTAGTACCCGATGTTCTTATTCTGAATGTTCTCCATTAAAAAATCCTTCTCCCATGAGACTTGTGGCATGCAGAGGATCCACACTGTATCAGACTTCCCTCATTCGTCTGCCTTCTACACCTGAAAGCGTCTATGAAGAAGACGATGACAAGGGAGCAACAACTTCATTTGCAGAAATTCCTCCACCGGTAGAAGCCAAAGTAAATCTGCACCATTTGCACGGAGATGCCTTCACAAAGAGCACCCATTTGGTGGTTGCCAAGGTGTCCATTTCGCCAGAGCATTCTGAAAGCAACATGCAAGGGTTGACGTTGCTCCATGATGTTGATTGCTTCAAGGAAAACCATACAGTGGATATGGATGATCCAGAGGAAATGTTGGATGAGAACTTGGTAAAAGGATCATCTGAAAACAATGGCATGCCAATGGCTGCACTTAGCATTGAAGGGTCTTGTATGTTCCTGTCACCTCTAGCTGAAAGCAGTGCCAGCCCCTACGAGAGCAGTAGCATTCAGGTAAGACTACTAGTGTGAAGCCCTTCAAACTGAAGAAACAGTCTCCTCATACTTTGTGGCCCCATTACAACCTCTGAAATTTACCAAAGGTAACATATATACTGCCTGGAGGCCAGCTCAATATCTATTTATTCGATGTCTATACCGCCCTTCCAAAATGGCTCAGGGCGGTTTACACAGAAAAATAATAAATAAATAAGATGGCTCCCTGTCCCCAAAGGGCTCACAATCTAAAAAGAAACATAAGATAGACACCCAGCAACAGTCACTGGAGATACTGTGCAGGGGGTGGATATGGCAAGGACTGCTTCACAACAGAACTACCCTGCGTCCAGGCAGCTTTAACCATGATGGCTAAATGAAGCCTTAATATTCAGAAACAATACCATATTTGTGGTGGTTTCCCCCAATTTGTTCCTGTTAAGTATTGAGATGCATTATGAAAGGTTATATAAAAATTGAACAATAAATATGGGGGGTGGGTTTTGTCATAGATTTAGGATTCCCCTTTGTTTGGGGTAAATACAGGTTATACCTGTATTTAGTCTCTGTCTTTTAGGGCATCGTCTTACATTCAGAGTCATCTTCTATTTTAGTAAATACGGTATACCTCTGCATACCAGATGCAGGGGTTACATAAGGAGGGAAGCTCTTCTTGTGATTGTGGTTTTTCCTCTTGCTTGCTTGGGCAAAAGGATCGAGAAGGATTATCCCTTAAGAATGTCTTCTACGACTGGATCCTTTCACATTTTTGGCGGTTTTGCTCCAGCTCATGTCACTGAGGAGGAGGAAGCAAGCTTGCATTTCCTTGAGCTTCCCAGTCATGGCCTGCTTTGAGCTGAAGGGTGTGTTGGCTGCTGCCACATCAAGCCATCTGGTTGTCCCCTTGGTTGCTCACCAGGGAGACATCTTGAAAAGTTTTTGCCGGGGTTTAAGCTGGCATGCCTTCCCTTATTCTCACTTTTTATAATGTGGCACTTACCTCCATACCAATAGAGCTGATCATAATTTATTGGTGCCAGGTGGACAGTGGCTACAATACCCAGACTTGTACCAGCAGCCTTATGGAGACAGCAGGAATTGAAACCAGTTGCAGAGAGAGTGATATGCACATGTATGAGACGCAGAACAAATTTCACTTTTTCAAAACAAAGGTAAGATGATCAGGGCTGTGTATAAACCACAAGATCGCTGTGTTCTGAGAATCTCAGCTTTTCAAACTGTGTGTGTGTGTGTGTGTGTGTGTCTGTCTGTCTGTCTGTCTAAAACCCCGAAATTGGGTGCTAAATGGACACAAGTTATAGCAGGTCAAATGCTTAAAATACCTCATAGTAATTTTCCAAGCTTCAGCTAGGCAGAACACCCATTTGGATTATGTGACCCCAAGTGCTCAGAGATCTGCAACAGCTACTGGAATATTTTTATCACTCTAGGGGTGCTCAGTTCATCCCGGCTGCAATTAAACTGTTTGTGTAAGGCAGGGTTTCTCAGCGTGTGGGTCCCCAGATGTTATTGGACTTCAGCTCCCATAATCCCCATCCCCAGTGGCCTTTGGCTGGGAATTATGGGAGTTGAAGTCCAATTACATCTGGGGACCCACACGTTGAGAATCCCTGGTGTAAGGTAAGGATGCACGTCGTGTAGGGAGCCAAACTAGGTCCTCATACCAACTTGGCATAGTTAGAAGTGTGCAAATTACATTCTTGAGGTTCACATTTCAGGTCACACATTGTATACCAAACGTTGTGCTCTGATTGGAGGCTGGAATACCCATGGTGGAGTAGAGGCTTTGGACCTGTATATTTGACTTTTGGTTAAAATTAAACTTTTACCCTTTAGAATGAACACCCTGGTTGTGGGTGGCAGCTTCCCCTCAAATTGGAAAAGCTCATTGGAGGAGAGGTTGCAGTCGTGTGCTTTCACTCCAGGTGTGCTTATTTCAATGGGCTACATGCGAGCTAAAGTAGTCCTCAGACAGAGAATACTAGATCTGGACCAACAAAACAGATCGGAGTCTTATTCCTAGGAATGTTTTCTTAGGTGGCCAACTTATTTTCTACAAGCCAGCTAGGTATCTCAGTCTGCTCACAATTCCAAAATATCACACAGCTCTAACATTAGCATGTTTTTTATTTATTTATCTTGTTTGTTTCTCTATGTAAACCCCTTTGAAAACCTTTGTTGAAAAGTGGTATATAACTTGTTGCTTTAATATTCTTCATACTGCAGTATTGGAAGGGAGATACAAGAACTTATTGTATGTTGAGTATTTTTGCTCTTGGAGTTCAGGGGCTGTAGAAACATTAGCCCATGTGTTACTTTACTATAAGGCTTACGGGGACATCCACCATGACTATATTCTACCTTTTTTGAACAAAACTTCCAGGTTGTTCAAACTCCTTCTATTTAAGCTATTTACTGTCTGACCAGAATAATAGCATTTCTTCCAGCATAGTCAAGTTTTGCCTTACTTGCAAGTAGGGTTCACCATGAGGTGACCACTACTTGTATATGATGGTGGGTTTGATGTTAATATCAGTGGGGTAGCATCAGACAGTAATTACCATCATTAATCCAACCAGTCAGCATTCAAATCAATCTGTTAGATGAGTGTATTCAGATAGATGTGCAGCTAGACAGACTAGTGTGATTGGATAGACACTAGTAACTCAACTGATCTGGATCGTGATCCGTTGATTCCATAATGTAAATGGGTTCTGCGCCTGCGCAGGCCAACTAAGTAGCTCCTCGCGACGCCCATCCGTCCTCTCGTGCTCTCAGCATCTGTTATATTGAACGGTTGGGCGTCTTCTAGTCAGTTTCTGTTTGACCGCCATAGCGTTCAGACCTTTGGGCTCCTCAGTAGCAAAAATTGTTGTGAAAATTGATTCTTACCACGGACTGTTGTTGGACTTCCTTTTGGATTTTGGACTGGATTAGTTGACAGATTTACTTGCCTACCTGGTACTTTGACCTTAGGACTGTTTCATTGGACTGAGATTGCGTTACGGACCAACCTTGTTGACAGATAGGACGGGTTATTTTTGGTTTACTGGACTTCAGATTGTCTTACTGAGAACACAGAGAATGGAGACCAAGACAACTTTTAAGCACTGTGTCAAATGCCGCGCGAAGTTACCATCTACTGACCACCATGATGCCTGCCTTCTGTGCCTCAGTGAGGAACACAGTACGGCAGCCTGCAAAACCTGTTGCTCATTTTCAAAACAAACCTGAATGAATAGAGCCTTGTGCCTACGGGCTGCATTATATGATGAAGCGCTCCATCCCCCAACTCCTCGCCCGAGCGTGCCATCGACATCGAGGGGAGATGGCTCAACATCGACACCCCCATTGAAGTCGGGACAGCACAGATCTGTGCAAAAACAGTCTAAAACTGTGTCTGCAGGCGAGACTTTCAAGAGGCCATTGGAGGTCTCCTCGAAAGGGATGAAACACAAGGACAAGAAGCGCCACCGTGACTCGGGAAAGGACAGTCAGAAAGAAAGGAGTCATGGGACGCCCTCTCCATTGTCAGCGCAGGAATCTGACGCTGACTGGAATACGGATGGTGATGGAAAGTGCTCAGTGTCAGCGTCGACAGCTGCACTTGGGCTACAGGAGTTTTCGATATCGGAGCACTCTAAACCCTTGAGACCGGGAACCATGTCGACATCGAGGGAGGAGCATTCCATCGCGAAGCCAGTGAGTTCTTCGACATCGACAGAGCAGCCTTTTTTGATTTCGCAAGCTGTTCCGATTGAGAGGCATTTAACTCAAAGGCGCCGATCACTGTCCCCAGCACGTACTCCTCAACAATCATCCTCTACTCCATCACTGGGGAATAGGAGAAAGCACCAACTATCGGAATGGAGTGCAACTACTACTCTTAAGGATTTGTTAGACTCTGCATCAAGTGCCCCTTTGGAGTCCACTTTCCAGGATTTCTTGAGCACTGGTCTTGATGAGGAGCAGGAGGAGGAGGATCTTCCTATCCCCCCACCCAAGACACCATCTATCTCGGCTAGGGGTGCAGTAGGAAATCTAGTTCAATCACCATTTGCGGTGGTGCCTCCGATAACTGGTCAATCGAATAACAACCAGGGTATCCGCCTACCTACAACGCAACCAACTCATTCGTGTGGCTTCCAACATTCGCTCCCTCATAGTTATGGGGATTACTTGAGATGGAAGGCACAGCAAATGCCTGCACCTCTAGAGCAGATACCACTACAGCATCATGCCATCAACTATGTGGAACCACCTTCTGGAAACTTGACAATACCACTCCAGCAGCCTCAAGCTGATCATTGCCAGCAGCCCAGACTTCTAGTCTCCACATCATGCCAGACTCAGACACCTGTGCTGGCACAGGAGAAACCAGGGGGCAAACGAAAGAGGAAATCTAGCCTACTGCCTAGCCCACCTCCAACACAGCGTTGGTCCCCTTCTCCAGACCAAGAACGTTAATATTCTGATATGGGAGACTCAGACTCGGACCAGGCAAGTCGTCAGACAGATCCGCCTTCTATGTTCCGCCACGCCTTTCAAGATCCCCCACAGAAGAACTAAAGGCATATCATACCTTAATAAGAGAGATTGCGGAAGCTTTAGAGATGGACTTGAAACAGCCGGAGATGGAGGTGTCAGACCCGGTGTACAATATGATGCGGCATGCTAAAACGTCACACCCCGTATCTTTGCCAATGATCTCTGCAATTGCAAAGGCTGCCAAGACAGCGTGGGAGACCATACAGACCTCTAACCCAACATCTAAATGTCTTGAGAATCTCTACAGAGTCCAGGAAGACGAAAATGCGTACCTTCTCTGTCATCCAGGTCCAAACTCCATGGTGGTAGATTGTGCTACTACATATAAAGGTGGCCGCCAGCATACGACACCTGCAGACAAGGAAGGCAGGAAGATTGATGTTCTAGGGCGTAAACTATATACTACTTCAAGCTTAGCTATATGCATAGCTAATTATGCGGCGTGTATGGCGTGTTATACTCACCTGCTTTGGGACAACTTACTGCAGGATTCTACTTCTATGACTCTGGAGGAACTACAAGATAAGTTCAATGAAGTTTATGATAAAACCACATTGGTCACAAGACAACAACTTAGTGCTTTTAAACACCTAGCTGAGACAGTCGAGGGCCATGGTTACTGCTGTCACCATGCGCCGCTACGCTTGGCTCTGTGCAACAACACTGCAACAAGATATGAAGGACCGTGTAGAAAACCTGGCTTTTGACGGGAAAGGCCTGTTCCATGAAGACACTGACACAACCATGGAGACGTTGAAAAAATCTAAATTCACAGCAAAAACCTTCATGGTTACTGCATCTTCATCAAGTTCTTGTAACCTCATTTATGCCCGTCAGAGACCATACCGATACCAGGATAAGAGAGATTTCAGAAGACAAAATAGACCTTACCAACGGTCGAGGGGCTTCAACAATAATAAGAATAAGAAGCAGAACAATTGCCCTAATAAAGACAGTTCCAAGCAGTCTTTTTGATTGTTCTGCCAGCCCACTGCATACACAGACAATATCCAGGACCATTGTCATCGGCCCTGTAGTTGCCAGCTCGACCATCAGACTGGCAAGCCATGCCCAGGCATGGCACAATATAACATCAGACCAATGGGTACTGAGAATAATACAGACAGGGTATGCAATCAAGTTCAGTGCTCTACCCCCGTTCTCAGGCCTGAGGTTTACCAAAGCAACACCGGTGTTGGAAGAAGAGATACAAGTGTTATTGGAAAAGAAAGCAATTGTTCCAGTGCAGTGGGCGAAGAGGTTGTCAGGATTCTACTCCCGCTATTTTCAGATACTGAAACGGGATGGGGGAATCAGGGCAATCATGGACTTGAGAGGACTCAACCATTTTGTCTGGGTTCGGAAATTCAGAATGACAACGTTGCAGGAAATTATCCTCTTCTTACATCAGGACTGGGTGGCAACGTTGGATCTAAAGGATGCTTATTTTCATGTGGGCATCCAGGAGAATCACCGAAAATACCTCAGATTTACGGTGGGAGAAGCAATATACCAGTATGCAGTTGTGCCCTTCAGCCTCTCGACGGCTCCAAGGGTATTTACCAAGGTCGTTGCTGTGGTTGTGGCTTACCTTCAAACACAGGGCTTGATTGTTTATTCTTATTTAGACAACTGGCTTCTAGTGTGCAAAGACAAAGAGTTGCTTTGCAGTCAAATCCAGATGTTGCTACACCACCTCCGGGAGTTGGGAATCAATGTCAACTGGAAAAAGTCAAAACTAATTCCAAGGAAACAGCTAAGTTTCATTGGAGCCACCCTCGACTTGGAACAAAGGAGAGCATTCTTGCCAAGGGAACGTTGTCACCAAATCAAGGCACTGGCACAACTGTTCTTTTGCAACCCCTGTCAAACAGCAAGGGAGGTTCAGAGGTTGTTAGGTTTGATGGCATCCTGCAACATGACTGTCAGATACACTCGACTCCGGATACGTCCCCTGCAACGGTGGTACCTGGGACATTTCCGACCCAATGTGGACAGCCAGAAATTGCACTTGCATCTTCCCCGAGCCGTGTTGAGTTCCCTACGTTGGTGGATGTCGGAAAGAAACCTGTTACAGGGAGTTCCATTCAGACCTTTAGTCCCAACAGCTTGGGTCACGACAGATGCTTCCCTACAGGGATGGGGAGCACATTGCAGACCACACTGCATTCAGGGGCGGTGGTCGCACCAACAAACTCGACGACATATAAATTACCTAGAACTTCTAGCAGCATTTCTGGCACTGAAAGCCTTCGAGCCACAACTAAAGGGAACAGTAACACAAATTCACCTAGACAACACAACGGCAATCACATACATAAACAAGAGGGAGGGACAGTCTCCCCCATGCTTTGTGTCTTGTCCATGAGGTTGTGGGATTGGTGCATCACACACACCATATATCCAATTGCAATTCACATACGAGGTGTAGACAATCACCTGGCCGATGATCTGTCGCACCAACCAGATCAATCAAAAACACAAATAGGAGTTCAATCCGCCTTGTATCAAACGTCTCTTCAAGATGTGGAACATCAGGTGTAGGGTCACTGGGCGACGCGTTTCAGTACGATTGGAGCAAGGGGCTTCTATACCTGTTTCCACCACTGCCACTACTCAATCGGGTGTTAGCCCAAATCCTAAGGGACAAAGCAACCTGCATACTTCTAGCCCCATGGTGGCCTTGTCAACCATGGTTTGCACCACTACTTTGACTAGGAAGGAACTACTACCAGTAACTCCAGACCTTCTCCAGAGGAAAGAGGGACGGATACTACATCCAGAGATCCAGACGCTACGCTTGACGGCTTGGAAAATAGGCTACTAAAGAGCATTCTGCTAAATAGTAGACGCCTATCAACTAGACAAAACTACTTTTGCAAATGGAAAATATTCTGAGCCTATGCTAAATTGCATAAATTCAGGGCTCTCAATGCTACGGTACACCAGGTGCTTCTTTATTTGACTAGTTTTAAAATGAAGGGCTTAGCTAACGTGTCTCTGAAGGTTCATCTGGCAGCCATTTCGGCAAGACTTCCAGGATGGGATGGAAAATCAGTTTGTACCCATCCAAAATGCAAGAGATTCATGAAAGGGCTAAATAATTTGTATCCCCCACTAAAGAACCCATTGGAACAGTGGAGCCTTTCATTAGTACTCTCAGCTCTCACAGAAGGTCTTTTTGAACTGCTACATTCAGCTAACTTCCGCATGCTAACACTAAAGACAGCTTTTCTGATTTCAATCACCACAGCAAACAAGTTGGAGAGTTGACAGCTCAAAGGGTGGATAAGCCATACACCCAGTTCTACCCGCACAAGGTGGTTATGAGATTGGACCCAAGCTTCCGCCCAAAAATAATTACAGAATTCCACCTTAATCAGGAAATAGTACTGCCTACCTTTTTCAAAGACCCACAGACAGCATTGGAAAGAGCACTGCATTCCTTGGATGAGTGCAGGGCTGTACTATACTATCTAAAAGAGACTAGAGGAATCAGGAAGTCAAAAAGACTTTTTATAGCTTACAAAGGCAAACACAGGGGCCGGCCAGCCATTGTCCCGACAGCGCTTGGCACACTGGCTGGTGGAGCTCATCCTGCTAGCATATAAGCAACAAGGGGTATCTCCCCCCAAAACCATACGAGCCCATTCAACTAGGGTGTACTCAACATCGGCAGCCCATCTTTCAGGGATCAAGATGGATGACATCTGCATGGCTGCAACGTGGTTGACACAGCAGCCATTCATTAGACATTATGAGCCCCTGGTGGCGCAGTGGTAAAACTGCCGCCCTGTAACCAGAAGGTTACAAGTTCAATCCTGACCAGGGGCTCAAGGTTGACTCAGCCTTCCATCCTTCCGAGGTCGGTAAAATGAGTACCCAGAATGTTGGGGGCAATATGCTAAATCATTGTAAACCGCTTAGAGAGCTCTGGCTATAGAGCGGTATATAAATGTAAGTGCTATTGCTATTATGCTATAGACCTGCGCATGGCGCGACAGGCAGAATATGGAAGGAGCGTCTTGAAAAGAGTGCTACCATAAAGTTCATCCTTCTGCACCTGCCTCCATGGTGGGGTAGCTGACTAATCACCCATTTACATTCAACGGATCACGATCCAGATAAACAGGTCGCTTACATTTAACAGGTGATCTGGAAGTGATCCGTTGAATCCATAAGACCCTCCCATGCCATCCCCACTGCAGAAGTATGGCTACAACCATAGCAGATTGTATACTACTGGCGGTCTGCACAAAAACTGAGTAGGAGACGCCCAACTGTTCAATATAACAGACGCTGAGAGCATGAGAGGACAGTTGGGCGTCGCGAGGAGCTACTTAGTCGGCCCACGAGGTGCCTGCGCAGGCGCAGAACCCATTTACATTATGGATTCCACAGATCACTTCCAGATCACCTGTTACAGGTAAGCAACCTGTTTTTACTTACCTTCAAAGTGTAATCAATGTAGCATCATTTTCTTGACTAAACTTCTGATTTTGTTTTAACTATGTTAGCACAGTTAAAACATAATTTGATACTAGCTTTACCGGCGTACAGCATCTGCATGCTAGTAGATGCTCTCCTCGCCATAGCCCCCTTACCCCAGAGACCTCCCCACCTTCCAGCGTGGCAGCTGCAGCACTACTTTCCTTCCCTGTGCCACCTTCCTGCTCCTCTTCATCATTGTCGTTGTCGTCTTCAGCAGCGGTCTGGCTGCCTCATCGGGCTCGCCCTAATTTCCTGGCCATGCCCGAGCTTTCCTTCCCTGCGCTGCCTCCACCTCAGGCCTCCCTCCTGCTCCTCCTTGGCTGCTCCTCTGGTTCCTCAGCTGCCCCCAAGCCGTCCACTTCAGCCACCATCATGCTGCCCCAACTCTCTTGCCACATATGCACATAGCACTGCATGGGTGAGGATATTTTATTTTATTATTTTATTTTATTTTTTCTATCCCGCTCCTCTTTCAAGGAGCCCAGAGTGGTGTACATGGTTATGTGTACCCTCACAGCAACCCTGTGAGGGTAGGTTAGGTTGAGAGAGACATGACTGGCCCAGAGTCACCCAGTGAGTTTCATGGCTGAATGGGGATTTGAACTCAGGTCTCCCTGGTCCTAGTCCATCAATAACCACTACCCCATGTTGGCTCTACACCACACTCATGCTTGCCACATGCCACCTAAAGGCGAATGGGTGGATGCATGGAATTTGTTGGTTGTTGTCTTATACTCTCTCTGGTCAGTGACTGTAATAAAGGATAATGACGACGAAGTTCATCATGCTTACATCCAATTTAAAATTAATGGAACTTTAGTAATGACTGACTAATTTCACTTATTTAAATAGTGCTTAGTCGTGACTGACTAGTTGGGATGCTGCCCAAAATAAAGTGGATGGTGGCAGCCTACTGTGAATCTCTTGCAGACAAGGATTCAACCCCAGTGAACTCCCTACTCCTCCTCTAGCTCTGGTAGGAGTCATGATACCAGATGATTTGGGTTATCCACACCTAATTTGGATGTACAAGTACAGAGGAAGCTGCCATATACAGTTCAGACCATTGGTCTATCTAGCTCAGTATTGTCTTCACAGACTGGCAGTGGCTTCTCCAAGGTTGCAGGCAGGAATCTCTCTCAGCCCTATCTTGGAGATGCCAGGAAAGGAACTTGGAACCTAGATGCTCTTCCCAGAGTGGCTCCATCTCCTAAGGGTAATATCCTACAGTGCTCACACTTCTAGTCTCCCATTCAAATACAACCAGGGCAGACCCTGCTTAGCGAAGGGGACAAGTCATGCTTGCTACCACAAGACTAGATCTTCTCTCCAAGTAAGAGTATCTTCCTCAACTGTTATCAAGCTGATTCTTTCCTTCCTCCCCATTGGGTTTTTAATGCATTAGTTAGTGGCTATTCATCTTTTTCTAATGTTTGTGGCCTGGTATGGTATAATATGCTGCAACTCCAAAATTGGCGGCCACTTTGGCCAAAAAAACCCCAAACCCACCACCTTTTTAATGTGAGCGCTGCTCCCCACTGTGCTGACCTCTGGGTAGTACTGTGCTTTTCTCAGTGTTGGACTCACACTGGCCCAGCAACGTCTAGTCAGGGAACTGCAGTTAATGGTTACAGTTAGGGTTGATGGAGGCTGCTGCTGGCTCCCAGGCCCTACAATGAAGAACACTAAACTAAGGATTTAGGTGCCATAAGTTGGGCCTGGCAGACTGAAATGGTGGGGGTAGAGTGTAGGGCAGGAGAGCAGTTGTTCTAAGTCCCTCAGAAGTCAAGTTTTATCCTGGTTTCTAATGAGCAGCTGCTATATTCTTAAGTGCATTCTTTTTTCTGTCCTTTACCCACAGCAAGGAAAATCCATCCCTAGATATTGGATCGAAAATGAACCTGTTACTCATTCCAGAAGCCAGCTTACAGAAACGCCCCTCTCAAAGTGACCATTTCACAGATTGCATATACTTTTTGTATGGACATGTGAAGAGCCTGAAACATGTGGAAGACAACGGGCACAAGTGCTCAACACACGATGCGAAGGGTTATGAAACAAAGGATAAGTGGAAACGGCTTACATCGGAGAATCTCGCTCCAGTCAAGTTAATGGCAGCCTCTCCCCAAGGAAATGTGCTAGATTCATGCTTTGGAGGGGTGTTCTTGCAGAGGTTCTGCTTGTGCCAGTGATAACTGCTGCATGAACAGCCCCCCCTATGGAGGAGTGTCTTCTCACAAATGACCCTTCTGCATGAATATTTCAAAATCATAGGGCCTGAATAGACCTTGTGTTCTTCCAGGCCATGTATGGGGGCTGCTGTTGGGCTGAACTGAGTGCAAGAAGTGCACAGAATTCTGCAGTGAAATATATACAATACAAGGGTAGAGACTACTTTGCTCATCTTATTTTCTGTGAAAACAAATCATATTTGTAGATAATTGCATTTATTTCCCCCCCCAGGTTTGTTTTTGGAAGATTGTGCAAAACAATATAGCGAGACATAACTACTTTTGATACAATTGTTTCTAACTAAATTGTGCCTTTAAAAAGAAGGAAGCATCAGTATTAAGTGCATAACAATGAATTTCTTAAATAAAACCACACTTTGTTTAAACGTGAGAACCCAGAAAGCCACCTTTAAATAAGAACAGCTAATACCCAATGATGGTTTACAATTTTTTAACTAAAGTTTTTAATATTGGAATAATTTTGATCCACATAATAAAGACTCTGCACACCAAAACTGAGAGTTGTCTGTCTCTGCAATCAATGCCTCTACTTAGAAAATGATCAGAAGCAGTGGTGGGCTAAGCCATGTTGTAACATTCCTAGACTTGAGGTTGCCATCTTCCAAAGCTAGATCACGTCTAATACTTCAAAAGCATAGTGGGAGGGGAGAGGGTGGCTGTGAGTAGAGTGGTTGACACTGAGCAATAAAGCAGGGGTGGCAGGACTTTAGAGAGAGCAATAAAGTCCTAGCGTGCAGGTGTGCTGCACAGGGCCAGCTAGTATCCTTTAAACTTTCCTCTTCCTACTTTTGCTGAGGAATCCTTTTGGAGAAGACTGGGTTTAGTACACTGGGACCTCCCAGCTATACAGCACAATGGTTCATCAGCTCAATAAAATGAAGTGCATACAAGTTCTGCAAATGTAGAGAAGACTGCCTACTGCATGGCTGATAACTGACTGCTCTCTCCCTCTCTTCAGTTAGTGGGAGATGAGCTGCTGACTCTCCGCATCAGATGTGATTGTTGCCAACACACGTAATGCGCACACACAGTAGAATTGCTACTGAGGCTGTTCTCCTGAGCAGCCAAGATGAGCCAGTGCTCCCTTAACCCTGTTTATTTGTCTACCAATGTTAGCTGCTGCTGTAACACTGATGGACACCGACCTGTTGCTGTGGAGATCTCCACAATGCACCGTGTGGTGCATTGCATTTCTAGAAACTTCTACTCTGCCTGGGGCAGCTGGTGACTGTCTGGCTGTGTGTGATCAGCAAGGACTCAAGAATTATCTGTGGCAAGAGAGAACACCTGATGCTAACAAAGCA
This sequence comes from Hemicordylus capensis, assembly GCF_027244095.1. Classification (NCBI taxonomy): domain Eukaryota; kingdom Metazoa; phylum Chordata; class Lepidosauria; order Squamata; family Cordylidae; genus Hemicordylus; species Hemicordylus capensis. The sequence goes on along the minus strand of NC_069659.1, from coordinate 169,806,747 downwards.
ATTAGGCCAGGAAGAGAAGGCAGATAAGACAAGTGCAGCAGCAGCCTCCCACACAATAGGGATGAGCCACTGAAACACTTGAAAAAGAATTATCGGGAGTCAGTCCCAACACAGGATATTCTTTGATGGGGAAAGTAAGTTTAAGCAGCCTTCTCCCACCTGTCCAGTCAGGAGAACCACCTGCATTCTACCTCCTGTGTGAGTTACTACTCTGGGCTTGTCTTTCAGTCAATAGACCCATAAAACAGCAACTTTTGTAGAAGTGTAGTAGGTGAGCTACAGGAGAGAATCTATGTGGTTGCTAAGAGTCGGCACTGACTTGACAGCACTTAATCAGCAGGTGAGCAATTCTTGATATGTTAAGAGTAAATCTTTGAAGCTCCAGTTTTAACCTGGGGGAGTGGGGGGAAACTCCCTACTATCAGAAGGTTGGAGTGTTGTCAAATATTAAATTTGCAGTAGGAAATGCTAAGATGGAAGTTTTTTTTAAAAAAACTACTTTTGGCTCTAGCTGATTTTTGATCCTTCCAGACAGTCTGAATTTGAACAAAGGAAGACATCTAACACTTGTACACACAGAATGCTGATTTAGACTTGGTAAGATTTAGAATGCTATGTAATGAAATCTTCATGGATGGCGATCTCTCGGACCCTCTGTTGTCTGGACTTACTGCTTTTAGTAGGGTTAGATCATTGTCAATGATCTGAATCTTTGATTTTGTATGTAACAGGAGGGAGAGGGATAATTTTCTATTGACATCCAAGAACGTAAAATCTCTTAATGGTGCTGTTATTTGTCCTGTTCTCTTTACATCTTCCTTCTTTGTAAGTGTGGGCTATCAAGTGACTCTGTTCCAAACTAGATGCTCAAAAGTTCGTTTCCTAACTCAAAATGGGTTACATTATTAAAATCTCTTCTGCCCAGGAGCGACTGCAGTAATTTTTAAATGTACTTTTACTCCATGGTAGCTACTTAGTGGCAGCAGATTGAGGCAGGCCAGGAGTGAAATCCAGATTATGCTTTTTCAGTCCCTTAAAGTTTTCCACTTTCTCAGCCTTTGCCTTAATGCTGCCCCATGAGCTATCTCACAATCTCTTCTTGTTTTCAGTTTGAGACATTAGCACACATACTATACAGTGAAGCAGGCATTTAAAACATTTGAGGGGAACACCAAGATGGTCTGCTGGAGTTCTTGTTGCAGTGGAGTCCCAGGTGTGAGGCACAAGAGAGCAGGAAGATGCTTTGCAGTTGGAGTCCTCAGTTGGAAGGACAAGGGAGCACATAGTGGAGTCCCCAGGAGGATGGAAAGGGGAACACACTGGGTCATGGATACTTATATCCCCTTAGAGGCATAATTTATTTTGTCATACTTTGCTGAATAGAAGAGTCCAGACAGACTGGCATGGAATGCATTGTGTTTGATCATCCTTCCTGAGTAGGAGGGTGTGTGAATTGCCTATTGTTTGCAAGGCTGATAATTAAAATCAGAGTGTGCAGGTGTGTCAAAGAATATCCTGTGTTAATTCTATCAAAAGTTTTGATGGGCACCTTTTGAAAGGTACGTCACTGACTCATCTACTGCCTTCACTTCCTGGCCAAATTGCTTCATTAGCATCAGGTGTTCTCTTGCTTGTGAGAGAATGAGGGGAATTTTAGAGTTCATCCTAAGTCCAAAATGACCTCAGATGCCAGACAACTCGCAACAGCTAGTTCTGGAGTCTGCTTAACCAGAGCGCCCTCACAGAAAGAGGGAGTGCGGATCTAATGCCCTTTCCCATTTATGGGGCATGCAGCCCAATCTAGTCCACAACCAGTCCACTGCCAACTAAGCGACTTCTCCCCATGTATAACAAATTGGGAGCTGATATGGCATGCAGCTGTAAACAGGAAGGTTTCTGGGAGCCGAGCAGAATAAGCTCAGATAGTAACACAGTACAGCTGGGTGCTGAACTATCAGCATTTCACTGCACAGTATGCAGGCCACTATCCTCACTGGATTATCTTTTCAAACTTTTTGGATGATTGTCTTTTTGCCTCCCTTATCTATCTATATACCCATTTTGCAATTAGTCTAGTTAACAGGCTGCATTGAGGGAATCTTGGCATTTTCACTCTTTTCCTTGGGGTAATGGCAGTTACATATATGAGTTGGGGAGAACCACTGCACAGGATCTTGCCATCTGTCCCATCCCCAGGGTAGGGGAGGGAGTGTAGTAGATGCACCCAACATGGTGGCTTTACTGTCAATGCACTCATCAACTTCTGTTACAGAACAGTTTGGGAATAACTGCACTAAGTGCTCAGTTGTGTCCATAGCTATCACTCAAGTCTAGTTTTCCACAGCAGCAGCACGGTCTGTAGAGTTGTGTTTAAAAAAAAAAGTGTTCCAGCAGTTACAAAAGGGGTGTGGGTGTTTAGGAGACTTACAAAACACTCATGCCTCACACAAAAAAGTAGAGAAACATGAAAGAGCAAGAATTAACACTCTTGTACAAAAATATTTCCTTTATTGTGGTAGTCAATCTGACCACTACAAGGTCCCCTTAAAATAATGCAATCCATAGGGTTTTCGAGACTGAATTCTCATTGCATTTTCATGTTTATACTACCTTGAATTGAAAACACTATCACAGAGTGCCATCTTCCTGATACATAGTTTTCTGCTGTTATACAGTACAAGTTTGTTTTAAATGCTTCACAAATTCAAAGACAGCAGTACATAGGTCACAATTTACTTGTGATTACCAGTCAGTCAAAGATTGTCTGAAGCCAAATAATCAACATCACCTCTTTGGAACCATGTGAAAGCTCCCAGCACTTACAGAGGCGGGTCTCACAATCCGTGAGACCCGCTTTTTGCAAAACTGTGGGGAGAGCGGGCTAAGCCTGTTCTCCCTGCAGACGAGCTAGCAGGGAGCCCTGGGCTGCTGGATCGGCCACCCACACGATTGCCAGCTCCATGGCGGAGGCTGGGAGGAGCGGGGACCATATGGCCCCTGTAAGCCCTGCGTGAGCACGCAGGGCATACTGGGGAGACCCCCGGAGTTGGGAGGCAGCTTTTCGCCTCCCCTCAAGGGGTCTACTCATGAGTAGCTGCAGCACGGAGCCATGCCACGGCTACTCATGACCAGATAGCCTGGGTTTGCGGAGCACTCGCTCTGCAAACCCAGGCTATGGGGAGGGCTACAGGAGCGGGTTAGCCACTTGCAGCCGAGCCCAGTGGTTCTGACGATCAGCAAAAATCGGGCTAGCGAAGGCTAGCCCAATTTTTGCTGATCGTCAGAATAGCCCCTCAGTGTTTCTGGGGTGGGAACTCCATCCTGGAACCAGAGTCCTGAACTGCCCCAGCAACAGTAGGGAAGGCACATGGGGAGATGTAGTTTTTTCAGGTTATGATCAGAACTAGGTTTGAGCTTATTTTCAAAATATTTTTCAAACTTAATGTACAGGTTTACATTTAAGATTTGTTTAAAAATTATCTGCACTTTCAAAATTCAGGAATAAATTAACTTTGAACTCATTTACTTTCCTAATTAAATCTCTGAAGAAGTTCCTTTTCCTTCTCGTAATCTTTCCCACTGTTAGCTGTAGTCCCAGCTGTGAGACACTCAACTGTTACTTTACACGGAAGCTGGTTCAGGTATTATGAAGGGACTATGTCTCTCACTGGAATTTCCTGATATTTAAAATACTTCCTCTCTTTTCATTCTTTGCTTCTCACTTGAAAAGTTCCTTTATTTCCATGCCTAGCCATTTAGCTTCTTTTCTTTCTGCCTTCAGCCTTCTGTTTAACCTTTCTTTCTTAGGATTCTTCACACAGTGTAGTCTGTATCAACTTCAGACTGCAGGTGGAGATTTCAGCCCAGCATTCTCCATAACATTGAGTTTTCTGTGTTCCATTACAAACTACACCACTGAGGTGTCCCTGTGTGTCACTCACTACAACTGTAGTAAATTTGGTTCAAATCAGTTAGATAGTCCTCAAGTTAGTGCACTTGTGCCTCAAATGCTCACACATGCACCATCTTGGATCAGTGTGGATGACATCACAACTACACCATTGGGGCATCCCTATGTGTCCCTACAGCTGTAGCAAATTTGGTTCAAATTGGTTAAGCAGTTCACAAGTTAGCCCACTTGTGCCTCCAAAGTTTACGAGTATGTCATCTTGAATCAGTGTGGATGAAATCATCACAAACTACATTGCTGAGGTGACTCTGTGTCACTCACTGCAAGTGTACCCAATTTGGTTCAAATGGGTTAGACAGTCCACAAATTAGCTGGCTTGCACTGCAGGCATTCATGTAACCACCATTTTGGATTGGGGTGGAAGACATCACCACAAACTACACCATTGAGGTGTCCCTATAACTATACCCAATTTGGTTCATATTGGTTCAGGCTTTGTGAAGTTGATAGGAGGGGGAGGGAGGGGGATGGGGAGACACACACACACACACACACACACACACACACACACACACACACACACACACACCTACCTGGGTGATCTCTTAACCCTACGTGGAAATAGGTTAAAAATTAGAGAGAACCCTGCTCTGGACCTTTCCCAAACATTCCCTACTTCTCCAGGCTCCTTCTGTCTAGAACAGGGCTGCACAACTTTGGCCCTCCTGCAGTTGCTGGCCTATAATTCCCATCATCCCTGACTATTGGCTACTGTGTCTGGGGATTATGGGAGTTGTAGTCCAAAAAGAGCTGGAGGGCCTAAGTCGAGCAGGCCTGGTCTAGAACTGGAAACATTAAGCAAAAGGCTATCAGATACATTTCTGCCGGAAGTTCCCCTCTGACATCAGGACATATTACTCAACCACTGCTAAAAGGGCTTCAGCATCAAAATCCACCATCTTGAGCGCATTATGGTATAAATTTTTATTGCATCTACAGTACAAAAATGAACTTATTCAAACACAGTTGCACAGGCCTCCATGTTTACTGAACTAAAGAAAATAGCAAGATATGAGAAGTATTTAATATGTGTACAACTGACAGAAGTGTTTGTGTCCCTTGACCCACACTTCAGCGGCATCGTGCCCCCAACATACTTCTTCACTCACTTGAGGCTGAAGAGAGCAAAGGAATAAGCACAAGGTCTCTCTTTTTTACGTTTTCATACTATACAGCTTATATGACTTTCACAGTTCTGGTTTTAAGACTGTTGCACCAGTGGCACCACTATCATTCTCCTTTAAGTTATTTAAAACAACAAATATCAGAAAGAAAAACATATGGTGACCAACAAAAAATTCTGAAGAGAGATCCATATTACAGATTAAAGTTAGATTCATTCCAAAAATTTCAAATGGTACTGTATTAGCACATTATCAGTTCTTAATATCTAACCTAAAAAATAGATTTTGCATCCAAATTAATATACAGAGCCAGCAATTTCCAGAAGCTTAGCTTCATTTTTAAATGGTACTTTGAGAGATACAATACATAAATAGGAGTATTTAAAAATTGCATTATAACAAGGGAGAATAAAAAAAGTTTAAATTAAGCTACAAATTTAACAAATTTCTTTAAAAGTAATCTCAAACTGTAAATGTGATATACAGTGTGCCTCAGGAACAATTTATTCATTGCTAAAATGAAACTATTCTCCTAATTTCTTCTTCTTGTCCTCTGGTTCACTGTTTGATTTCAGAGCCTGGGTGGAAACACTACTGCCTGATACCTGCCAAAGGAGTGGGGTTAAAAAAAAATAGTATAAGGCTAAAGTGGTTAAAAAAACAAACCAGTTAACCAATAGAACGTACATATTTCAAAAGCTCAAAGGTGCTTTTTATCAAGAAAGCTGCAAGTTCTCTTACAGTTTCAGAAACAGAAGCTCTGCTTGTTGCTAAAAGAACATCCATCCATAGAAAAGTAGATTCTAATGTTTAATCACACTCTAGAGTGACCACATCCCATGACAAAGGCCAAAGGCTGGTTTGCTTCTGAATGAATGAAGTCACCAGACTGGACTGCTGGCCACTGTGGCTGGGGATGATGGGAGCTGTAGTCCAACAACAGGTGGAGGACTGAAGTTGTGCAGCCCTACCCTAATCCCAGCCGTTGTAAAGCCTCTCCGCTTTTGGTGCCATTTTTTGCCTGCCCGTGCCATATCAGAGCTCCCTGCTGGGACTACCCCCTTCAGGCTAGAGTAGGCGTGTATTTTTTGTTTAGCTAATCAAAACTGTCCTGCCTTGGGCATGTGAGGGGGATAACCTATAGAGACGTCCTTGACCCCAGCATCAGAGAAACATTTATTTTTGCACATATAGACGTATGAATAACAAGAACATAGAAAGCTGCCTTCTACTGAATCAGACCACTGTCCATCCAGCCACTGGTCCATCCAGCCCAGTGTTTCAGATCGCCATATTTTTCTAGTCCTACCTGGAGATGCCAGAAATTGAACTTGGGACCTTTTACAAGCAAAGCACTCTCTCTTTACATCATACCAGTGGCATGGGAACTGCTGTAGCACAGCTCATTTCCATACTGCAAAGGTAATCTTAGAAGCCCCAGCCCATTTGGGAGAAGCCTACATTGCAGTTACTCCATACTGCCCAGAAACTGGGTCAATGTGGACACTGACTGGTGTCCATAGCATAGGCTCCTCCCACATGGTTCTCAAACAGCATCAGGAGCTGGCCAAGTGGAGTACTGGCTGAGAGCTCACAACCAGCCCAAGGCCCTGGTGCACTGCTGAAAAGCTCTCCAGGCTATCACTGCTGCTCAGGTTAAGCCTCCACAAGGGTTTCAGGAGACCTATTGTGGTGGCGGCAACACCACCTAAAATCATTTGGTGGTAGCTACCAGCTTTTTCAACTAATAATGCGATGTCCCAGCCCCCATCATTAAGTCACAGTGATGAAATAGCAGAGATATTTGCCTTATTGGCAAAGACGCTGACTGCCCTGCTAAGGGGGGCAAGCACATAATGGCAACTGGTTGAGGGCTCACAGAGTCCTAGTGCCCCGCATTGTCTTGGCAGTGAGTGAAGGGGATTCTGACTGAACTGGAGAAGGAAGCAGCTCACCTTTGAAACACACATAACATAGGTCTTAACAGGGGAGATTGCACAATATTTGGACTGTTAAGTTACTTTTCTTCCTAGATCAAAGTTCTTCCCAAGGAGAATGGATAATCAGTAGGAGTAAAAAGCATTTTAGAACCCCTTACACCACAAAAAGGCAGATAGTAGGCAGAGTAATAAGATGGACAAAATTGGTTTAATCTCACATCTTCCATGAAAGTTCTCCTATGAAACGGAAGTCAACTTTTGTTTTACTACTCTCATAGCTTAAAACTACGAATACACCCCTCCCCAGCAAGGGAGCTAGTCTAAAACTAAACTTTTTAAAAGTGTTATTTACCTTCAAAATTTCTCAGGTATTTTATCCAAGAAAGAACCTTCAAATGCATTTCATATTTAGCTTTAGGCTCTAACTTAAAGCCCTGACAGTGTTTTGATTTACCAGCAACTTACCTTGGGTTCTACCAGAGCCATTCGGATTTTCTGGTGTTGGAGATTGGAAGCATCTAACATGATGTTAACTTTAACTTTGTCAAATATATAGAATGTGGTGCCTTCCACAGTAAGTGAGGGAATCTAAAAAAACAACAACACCCAAACAAACCCATACAACGTTTTTCTAACTCAAGGTTTTGAGTCTATAACAGAGTAATATTGCTTAATTGTAGTATATATTTTTCTAATTTACAACATTAAGTATTCAATAAATTAAAGTTTTAAAAAGTTAAGAATAGTTGATAAAAAGTCTTTTAAGTTTAGGCTTTCATGAGACATGCGAAAGACTAATCCCTAAAGAAAACACCAGTGGCATGCAAGACATTTGGCATACAAAACATAAAGATTTAAGTTAGCATCCCGAAACAGACATGTCAGCTGCATGGCCACCAGATTTCCTTCAAACAGCTCAATCTACCGAACTATCAAGCTACAAGAGCTGATTAACAAGGAGCACATATATATTGTGCATAAAGACAAGAAACAAAATCCCCCCTTAAGCAACATCATGCTTACTTCCCCTTTTTTAAACTTGGGGAATTCTAAGTGCAGTATGGGTAAAAGGTAGCTGTCCCAAAGCTCATCTCAACAGCTTGCTCTCACACACTGCTTTGTATCATAGCTTTACTTGATAGCTTAAATACATTTGGTCTAAGTCAGTAAACTTTCCCAGATATATTTGTACAGAAAGCACCAGAATTGGTGCCAAACTAAAGTTTTCTGTCCAAAAGTGGAAAAAAGATTTTACCTCATCGTTATACAGGAGCGTTAGTTTTGGCTTATCTTTTTCTTCAAAGAACACAGTGCCTTCTAAGCCATATTTGGGAATCAGAACCACAACTGCATTCTTTCTTACGAACAGAATATATGCTTCTTCGTTCACCACACCTTTACTTTTGAAAAACAACTGGGGAAAACACCAAAACTATATTAAGCATTTCAGTTTGTAAAAAATGTTCTCCATCAAAGTGTCCTGACAGAATACTATGCATTTGAATAGCACTTTCTAGTGTTTCCTTCTTGTTTCCTTGCAATCCCTATAACAACCATTTAGGTAAATATGATTATCCCCATATTGCAGATAGAAGGCTGAGAGGAAGTGGCTAGCTTGAGACCAGAATCTTGAGAGACTGAGTTGAACCGATCTGAACTGAAGGTTTCCACATTCTCAACTCAGTTCCTCATACACTATACTACACCAATTCTCTAAATCAGTCTAGAAGGAAAGGTATTTCACTCACACATAATCACCAGTACATTTGAAGATTTATATTTTTTTTCCCTATGGCAAAAATAACATAAAATATAGGTGACACTTATGAGATTTATATCCCATCAACAGCAAAAAGCTCTACCCAGTGATGGGGCCATGCATTCTTCTATTTGATTCTACAGGCAGAAAGCAACCTACTATTGTTGCTGAGTTATATCTGGAAGGTAGGTGGGAAGCTTTTTTTTTTTTTAAAGAAAAGTTTCATTTTTAATCCATTCCATTAATAACATGTGCTTAACTCTCTCCTAGTGCAATCAGTCGTACAAGACAATGCTTCATTTGCCTGCATCATGCCTTTAAGAGTTCTTAAAGAGGAGTTTGTTGAAAGTGCAACAGTCATATTCATGATGGGTGTTTATAAGCCTTGTCCACGAGTTCACTTACCATGGAAGACTGTCTGTAAGCCCTGTCCTTGTCCTGAAATACACTCCCCTCCCCCACACACTTTAGAGGACAGCTTTTGAAGAGGCAAATGCTTTACTCAGGAGAGTTCTCCCACATGCTAAGAATTCCACATCATGGGGGAAATGTGTCTCCAAGTACAGAAATAATCTCCTTGGACAAATGCTATTCCCTGGTACAGAACGGGGGGCGGTGCTAATGAATGTGCCAGTGTGGGGGGCTTTTGGAATGATTAAAGAGGGCTATATTGAAGATTGTAACAAACTGAGTGAACAAGATCACTAAGTGAGTGGTGTCACATTTCTGAAGCTGTGGGGGCCGACATTGATGACGGGACAGGAGATCACTAAGCTATGAGCTTTCTATGCAAGAGTGAGATATAATCATTTTAAAAATGTATTTACTTCATTTATAGCTTGACCTTTTGCTCAAGGAGCTCCAAAAGCAGCCAACAACATAAAACCATTTAAAAACTGTACATAAGAACAACATCTCTAACACAAGATGAACCAGCTATATCACCCCAATATCACTCAATTCTCAAGGCCTGGTGAAATAAAAAGAGAGAAAAATTCACCTGGGTGTGGAAAGCAACAGATGCTCTCTGGGCATACTGAGCCATTTTATGCCTGTAATTGAGATTCTTACACAAATCTGATAATTTATGTTTATCTGTGAGGTCAGGGTAAGTACTGTCTGCTCCTATAGCCACAGCTAATAGTCGATGCACAATTATATCAGCATATCTGCAATAAGAGAAGAAAAACACCCTGATCAAGGGCCAATTGTAATGTATTTGTTACAGGTACATACAATTCCTACTTCCATGTTTTGTAGCTGTTATCTGAGATAGCTGCATTTCACTGAATTTCTGAAGCAACAGTCATTTATTTACTGTAATAAGTGGAGAAGCATGTCAGTCAGTTCTTTATTATGGTCAATGATGAGCAAGAAGATAAAAAGAAACGGTTATGTAAGGTATTTGTACATTTCTGACCGATATTGTCTAAGCAGAAGCTACAAGGAGCCCTAGAAGCTAAAAAGCAAAATTTAGCTACTTTATAAGTCACAGACAGGTCTCTATCATCTGAAAGAAGGTTTATGTAAGAGTCATCCAGGCGACTTGGAAATTTCACTAATATTGGTAAAATCAAGCCTAGCCTCAGATCACAACAGCAACATCGGAGAAAGACGTGTTGTTGACTCAATCTCACCAGAGCCACAAGGACATTGGTGTTGCAATACAGGTATATGCTGGAATCTACCTTTTAATAATGCTGAGGGGGCATTAAAACGGGCTCTAGAAAAAGCCCAGCAATATTTTGGGTAGGTAAGAGTTGATAGATAGGAAGTTTGTACAGGTCTAGAAAGTCCCCTCAGCCACCTATAGGAACTAGACAGCAAGCTTAAATCACTCTGCAGTTCAGAATCCAATATATGCTGTTGGATGGTATCTTTAGATTTCTCATGGCCCAGAGAGTAAAAACCCAGAAGGAAGGCGATAAAGAGCAATTTGTGCTTTATACCCTTCTGCTAAGCAGGCTGAAAATTATCTGATATAAATGAGTCAGTCCTACAGGGATAAAATTGAGCCTAAGCCAGAAGAAAATAGCAGCCATCCAAACTCTGGCTTCGACTCTAATCATACCTGCTTCCACTCACAATACAGCATTTGTGACACGTCTCGGTGTGGTAAAAAGAGCTCTTAGGAATCCAGGTTGAACTCTTTCAAGCAAGCCAAAGCTGGAATATGGGCCCAATTGCACTCCATAGAAGAGTTGTGTTAATGGCTTAGCAGAGAATGAATTAATGGCTGCAGGGAGGCAAGTTCCTCCCTGGGCACGATGGAATCTTAAAATTGCCATAGCACTTCTCAGGGCCAATGTAACAGCATGTTTAACTTGTTCAGCTTTCTTTCCATTAGCCTGAAAAACGACACCTAAATATTTAAAGCAGCTTACTTGCTCAATAGATTGATTATCAATATAACTATTATAGATTTTTGGCCCAATGGAGAAGACCATAATTTTTGATTTTTGAATAATTGATGACCAAGTGCTCCTTGCAATATTGTGCAAGGCCTTAAGTGCTCGCTTTAGGCCATTTGAGTTTGTGATAAAATTACTGCATCATCTGTGTACGGTCAAATAGGCAGCTGTCTGTTTGCCAGCTTAGGGGCATGAGAAGCATGAAAGAGTACGATCCAGCCAAATTTAAGTATGTTTATGTCCCACTGATTTTGGTGGAAGAGTCAGGTATGTGCTTAATGAAGCTTTTTCTAATGAAAGCAATGGTACCTGAATGTGCTTACCTTTAGTTGGATAGTACCCATAAGATTATTTATACAAACCCAGAAAGAGAACAATTTTGCTGAATGATAAAATACTGAATTGGATATTGCAGAGAAGATCAATAATTTACACTATAGGAGCTACACAGTAATGGACACACAACAGGATTGTATGGCAGAGCTGGCCAGTTTTGCAGCAAATAGGTTGCTTTTCATTGTTACGAGCAGCAGACTTTTATCCTGAATCGCTGCATGTAAAAATTTCTGCCAAGGCTAACTAATGAAAGAGCCCAGAGAGGATTTCCTACATCATTCACCATGTAGGAAACCATGCAATATGCTTTCTCATCATGCAATAAGCCATATTTTAGGCCAATTCTTCCTAAAGTATTAAGATTTATGGCTGGCTTCCAGACTAACATTACATGTGCCAAATAACATTTTGCATGTGCAATGAGAGAGGGGCAATTTTCACTGATCCTACCTCAGTTCTGCAGTCCTCTGTGTCCCTGAGGGTTCTGGGATCCTTGGGACATATTATTAAATGCAAAAGGCCGTGGGTGGAATCAGCACCTCCCCATTATTTGGTGGATGCAACATTGGCCTGGATCCTGGCCATTGACAGTTTTTCCACAACTGTGTGCAAAAGCCATCGTAACATTCATTGAGTGTCATAGAATAAGGGGCCAGGTTCATGTATGGATTGGTAACTGGTTTAAGGACAGGAAACAGAGAGTAGGAATAAATGGCTAGTTTTCACAATGGAGGGGAGTAAGAAGTGTGGTCCCCCGGGGATCGTTACTGGGACCAGTGCTCTTTAACTTGTTCATAAATGATCTAGAAGTTGAGGTAAGCAGCCAAGTGGCCAAATTTGCAGATGACAATAAACTATTTAGCGTAGTGAAATCCACAATAGATTATGAGGATCTCCAAAAGGATCTATCTAAACTGGGTGAGTGGGCAACCAAATGGTAAACATGGTTCAGTGTAAGCAAATGTAAAGTTATGCATATTGGGGCAAAAAACCCCATCTTCACATATATGCTGATGGGAGCTGAGGTGTCAGTGACAGACCAGGAGAGATCTTGGGGTCATGGTAGACAATTTATTGAAAGTGTCAACTCAATGAACAGCAGCGGTGAGAAAGGCAAATTCCATGCTAGGGATCATTAGGAAGGGGTTTGAAAATAAGAATGCTAGTGTTATAATGCCCTTAATACAAATCTATGGTGTGGCCGCATTTGGAGTATTGCTTATAGTTCTGGTCACCGTATCTTAAGAAGAACTATTGTAGAACTTGAAAAGGTGCAGAAGGGGGCAAACAAGATGATCAGGGCCCTGGAACACCTTCCTTAGGAGGCAAGGCTACAGCATCTGGGGCTCTTTACTTTGGAAAAGAGGCAACTACGGGGAGACATGACAGAGGTATATAAAATTATGCATGGAATAGAGAGTGGACAGACAGAAATATTTCTTCCTCTCTCACAAAACTAGAACTAGGGTCACCCCATGAAACAAAGTCAAGAAATGTAGGACCGACAAAAGTACTTTTTCACATAGCACATAATCAATCTATGGGATTCTCTGACACGGGATGTGGTGATGGCCATAGCTTGGATGGTTTTAAAAGGGGCTTAGACAAATTTCATTGAGGACAGGTCTATCAATGGCTACTAGTCTGGTGGCTATGGGACACCTCTAGCCTCAGAGACAGGATGTTTCTAAATACCAGTTGAGGGGAGCAACAGCAGGAGAGAGGGCATGCCCTCACCTCCTACTTGTGGGCTTCCCAGAGACAACTGGTGGACCACTGTGTGAAACAGGATGCTGGACTAGATAGCCCTTGGGCCTAATCAAGCAGGGCTTTTCTTATGTTTCTATGAGAGCACACAATAATACAAACTGAAAACAAAGAACTCATGCTTTAAAAAAAAGAGGGCAAACCATAGAACAGTGTGGGATGGATTGTAACTTTGCATTTTGTTTATAGACGCTCCTTTCATTCATTGATTGAGCTTCTGTAAATCCAGTGCAAGTTTAGAATCCAACCCTTTGTTTTAACTACCTTAGATAAGTAACGCTGAGCACAATCCTACCAAAGTTTAGCACTGTAAGTTAGAAAGACATCAGTAGGGGAATTTATAATGAAGCTAAGTCTTTTATATAGAAATCAAAGAAACTTAAATTGAAGCGTCAATCTTTCTATTACTTCCAGAAATGAATTTTTTTTTACATCCCTTCATGTCCTCCCAACCCCAAATCGTTTTCTATTTTTTTAAATTTCTGAACAAATCCAAAAGAGCTAATAATACAAAATTCCGCAGAATAAACCAAGATTATGCAATTAGAATAAAATATAAAAACTAAGCAAATGTATGCAGATATGCATAACTTAACATAACTGCAGAATGTGAGGGAAGTCATCTATCCTAAAGGAATGAAGACATTGTCAAACTTTTTAACTGGCTTTAAGTTTTCTCCTTTGAAAATGTCATGCACCACAGTACCTTCTGATTGGTGAAGTAAAGTGCGTATAAATAGGTGATGCTAAGCCATAGTGATGAAAATCATTATCCATTCCAGAGCAAAAGTAAACAGCTTGCATCATGCAGCGAGTAGCCAAGATACGTAATAGAGTATTCAGATACGGGAAAGAGGGAGATTCTGCACTATCAAGAGAATCAGCCAGGGCTTTTGCTGAATCGGTTTTGATTTCCAAACCCTGAAAAGGAAAAAAGTTGCTTTAAATATTTGGCAGAGTTCAGTTTGGCAGAGTTAGATTTGTATTGCTGAACATATTACCAATCATATGCCAAAGCATCAAGTACAGTATGATGTCTTCATCTCATTGATGGGATAAAGTGGTGGGATAAAGTTAACAAATGAACTTAAAATTCTAGCATGTGATTTTAACTCAAGTGACATCTAATGGCCCCTTCAGAGTCAGCAGTGTGGAACACCATGTATGGCGACTGGAATATCAGCTAGTATCTGGGCCTTTATTGGTTTGAATTCCAAATATTCAGAACTTGCCTTAGACTTTGCTGCCTTCACAAGGATATCATAGTTTGAAGGAGGAGGAGCAGGATGCTTTCTCAGCAAGGCGTGTTCTGAGAATTCATCATAAATTTTTTGTGCTACAGAGATATTAGCCAGCAACATGAATTCTTCAACCATAGAGTTGGTTTCTCTGTCAACAGAAAAATACTATACTTGTAAGAAGAGAAGTTAGGCAAAGTGATAGTTTAGATCTAGCATGTTTATTCTGTGCACTAACTCATCACAGGTGAACTTTAGCAAGAATCAACATATAGCCCCAGAGGAAAGGGATGCTATATCTTTGCTGATTTTTTTATATATTCCAGGTTACACGGAATAACCATGTAATAAACTAAAGGTCAAATCTAGCCTGAATAAAGATGCAGTGCCCACAAGATTCCTATAAGAATAGAACTCTGTTTCCCCCCATCCACCTTCCCATATGTGAGTGCACAGGTAGCACAAGGAACCATTCTACAGAAAGGGGTGTACATGAGCCTACCACTCACATCCCCATTACTTGTGGAGCATGAGTAAGTGCTAAACATGAGAAGTATGCACAAGCCTTCCATGTCTATCACTCTTGTACTGCCTATATGCACATTTTAGCACTTGCACAGGTGTGTGTGTGTGGGGGGGATGTGGATTGAAAACACACACTGGATAGGACACGATGCTGAATATGCAACTTAATCTTGTGGGTTTGTCAAATAGTGTGTTTCAATAGTTCTACAAGAGTAGAGTTGGCCTTCTGCCAACATAAGAAGTGCAATCTACCCATTCAAATGATTACCCATTTCCACAACCCCACATACACACATTTCAGGAAGACGGCGGACCAGTCCAGCCTCCTCTTTCTGTCTCCCGCTACACTGCAACTGACATATGTATGCCATATGTACTAGTTGTCATTATGAGGTTTGCAGCTTCTAAAAACTCTGCCTCTTCCTTCCTTCCCGTTTCCTTTATCTGCCTAATCCTGGATCCTAAAGCAGAGTGAGACCTTGAAATGTATTGGTCTTTGTTTTATTTTACAAGTGGGTGGGATAAATGTTGAATTTAAGGAGATATTAAAGTGATTTTGTGCCTCCACTACATATAATTAATTAATTAATTCTTGTATGTAAACCGCTTTGGGAACTTTGGTTGAAAAGCAGTATATAATTACTCATCGTTTTTGAATATATCCAGAATGGATTATGTTTCAATAACTTGTACTGTATTTGTGAAAGTAACCTATGGCATTGTTCTCACATTCAATGGGTCACTACTAGTGGTCATACATGATGCAAAAGGAAAAAAATGGACTAACCAACTTGCATCTAATATTTTTTGGTGAGCATAGGCAGATACTTCCCACCAACAATAAGGAAGATTAATTGTACCCCTCAAGAACTATCACCAATTACTTAACATTCCCATTAGCACAATCTCATTCTCCTTTTTCATTTAATATTTTATGTGGATAAACAGTTTATATTGAAACTGTAGAAGAAAACCAAGCTTACAAATATTAGTTGGGAAGAGGTAAACCTAGGAGTTGTGTAGCCAATATTAGATGCACAAATTTGGAAGGTTTAGGCTCATGATTGCAAGCTGTATGAAGTAGGCACTTGTTTTGTTTACAATGCCATGTACACTGATGATATAGTATAAATTTATAATACAAATAAATACATTAAGGACAACATATTAAGTAGTTTTCCAACTCTCATAATTTTTGAAGTCCATAGTGAGCACCTCATGATTAAAACACTGTGCTATAACATGCCTACAAATCATAGTTCGGTACATATTCTGTAGATTATGCTGATGGTATGGATCTAACAAGTGCAAAATCTATGCGCAATTCCTTCAGCATTCTAAAGTCCTAATGCTGAGTGCTCCTTTATGCATGTCATATCTTCCTTAGCAAATATAGAGAATGAATGGTGCATTGCTAAAGGGATACTTAAAAATGATTTAATCATTACAAAAACCCGTAATTAAAACATACCTGAGCTCCTTTGTCTGCAAGTCAATAGGATCATGGGTTTCACTATCCATGTGGAAACGAACTTCAGGTGAAGAAAGTGTTAAAGCCCTAGAAGGTAACATGTTTGAACAAAATCAAGATATTTTACAGAATCAGGGTGACTGATTAAAGTAACCGTCCTTGAATTAGCATCAATCAAAGCTAATGTATAGCATAAGCTATAATCACAGTCTGACATAAAGACTAACCCCTTGCCAACATGGCAAGGTTTTCTGTCTTGCCTTGCAAGGGGGAGGGGTGATTTCCAGCCATCCTCCCCTTCCCTCTGCAGCCAACTGTGCCCCCAAAATCATGTTTCCAAGAGTTGGGGGACCCTTCGAGACCACTTTAGAAGTTAAAGGTGGTCGAAGAGGGAAGGGGGAATTGCTGAAAGTTACCACTCCCATAAGGGAAAACCCTGGTGCGCTGGAACAAGGTTAGCCTGTATGTTAACCATTAGCTTTCATACTTTCCATTCTGACTCACCTGCCAAGGACCCTATGTGCATCTGCTATGGAACTTAATGCATAGCAGATCATTCTAGGTGGTATATACAGGTCACTGAACAGCCCAGAAACATATTCAACACTCTAGTGACACACACAGCAGGAGATGATTCGTAGTGGTAGGCAAGCTGTCTATTAGAGAAGCTCATTTGATCAAGAACTGGATAAGCTTCTAACTAACAGAGTTTCACCAAACAGTCTGAAAATCAATGGGTAACATCTAAATCTTTAGTGGAGTAATACTCCACTAGCAGACGCTGCATCTTTTCACCACTCCATTAAGAGTATCAATGCCACCCACTATGTTACATAATATAGGAGTTCTGCCATAATTTTCTTTTCAGCATTGGCATTAAGAAAATCTAGTAACAAATGCTACATGGCTGTACTGGGAAGCAAAGTCCTAGGACCAAGAGAGAACAGGCGAAGCAGCAGGTACAGTATGAACTACTTACCCTTTTTCTATCCGGTGCTTTTTAAGAATTTTGGCAAGCTTATTTAGTCCACGTAAACTAGTAGTAATGTCATCATTCATGCTGGTGGAATCTATTTTCATCTGTGCCTCAGCATATGTAAGGGAAGCCTCCAAAGAAGGAAGGTTAAAGAAAGAGAGAGAGGGAGAAGCATGAAATGTAAGGGCAGCAGTGATTATTCCTAAATGCAACAGATCTGCATGCAACAGAATGCAAAATGTTCTTCAAAGGCAGTTTGGACACAGTATGCAATTGCTTCAGATTTTTTAAAGCAGACATTCTGCTCTTCCATACTTTACTGCAGAGGTAAGGAAAAGAACAATCTGGCCCTAGTCCCTGGTGAGCAGATTGAGGGCTCCTGAGATACAATCCCTGCTCCCAGCCACTGTCTGGAGAAAACTTGCTTCTCCCACCCTCCAAGAAAGAGCTCTCCTGCAATGTTCGATTGTCCTGTGACTACAGTGGCAATCACGAAGGACCACCTGGCCTCAGTTATTGGCCAAATATCATTAACTGTGTTCTCATCTTCCATGAACTGTTTGGATGGATTCATGAAATATTTAGAGAAGATCAGTTTCTTTGGTTTCTCTCACCCTCCATGAATGAATAATTATTGCTAGCTGGGTCAGCGCAGAACATCTGTGCACTAGTTCTCTGGCCGATCCGGCCACCCCCCACCCCCTGCCTTAAAGCTGCTCCCGGGATGGCCATGGGGGTAGCAAAAGCTCCTTCTGTGAGCTCTCATGCCAATCTGGCCCCTCCGCCTTCTCCTCCCGCTACCTTAAGCCGCCCCATGCCATCCGGGATGGTGCTGGAGGCAGCAAAAGCTGCTGTGGTGAACCCTCCTGCTGCCCAAATAAGGGGTGAGGCAGTTTTTGGCCCGTTTCAGGACTCTCTGTGCACGTGCATAGAGAGCCCTGAAATGGGCTGAAAACAGCCTGGCCTGTCATTTGGGCAGCAGGAGGGATCACGGAAAGAGCTTTCGACGCCTCCGTGGCCTGGCCCGCCACCGGGCCGAGTGCCACCTTTGTGGCCGGGCCCGCCACACCAAGTGCCGCCTCCGCAGCCTGCCGCTGCCGCTTTCCAGTCTTTGTGGCCACCCAAGGAGACCGGCCACCTCTTCCCCCACCCCCTGCCCCAGTATTGGGGCCCGCCACCGCCTCAGCCCTTGGCCGGGCCCACCGCCACCTCACCGCCTCGGCCATGCCCGCCACTGCTTCGCCGTGGCCGGGCTGCCAGCAGCCCTGGCCCGCCGCCAGCCAATTCTCCTCTCTCCTCCTGGGTGCGCCAGCCAATCAGGTGCCTTTGCAGCCCAGCCAATCAGCTGGGCTGCCGGGATGCATTCCAATGGCACACCCAGGAGAAATATATAGATTCCAAAAGGACTCACTCTAAAAAGAGAACATAAAGGAGACAGAGCAACAGCCACTGGAGACACACTATGCTGGGCTGATATATATTATATCTATTACATGTAGTCCCTTTTCAGGATTCACAAGAGTTCAAAACAGCCGACAGCCAGACTATGTGCTGGCGAACACGCTAAGGATAGTTTTAGGAATCACACGAGAGTTGCAAAGGGAAGGGGAGACTGCTGAACACTGGTGGAATGTTGTGTGAGCCACTTTATTCAACATGGTTTTTCTAAATACCCAATACATTTTAATCCTACCTTGGAATTAATGACACTTTTTGTAAATCTGGTTTTCAAGATTTCAGCATTGTGATTCATTTCCCATATACATGAAAATGCAAGCCTAGGAAGAGGAAGAAAATTACTGATGAAATAGGCAAAATGTATTCACGATGTCTTGAATATTTTCAAAATTGTCAACATTCAATTACCTATCCACATTGGATCTCAGGGAACATAAGTTGGAACTAAGTAGTTCTGGAACCATATCAATTCTCTGTAAGATGGAGAACAAATATACAAGTTTGCTTCAGTTATTTAAACCAATATTGTTCACAGCTACTCCCATAAAATAGGTTTAAAGAATTGTACCCAATTTGTTAATTAAAATTTTGGGCTTAACACCTATGGGGAAAACCTGCCTTTCTCCAATTAAAGATACTTGTCCAATAGCTATCTCAGGATATGAAAAGTTCTGTTTCATTGTACTGGATTGAATGCACACACAAAAAACCAGTCTCATGAGTAACTGCCAATGACAATCTGCCCACAAATGGCTCAATATAAGACATATTTCTTATCTGCATTGATGAATAATCATAAGCAACCTTAATTAAGATGTAAAACCAGGTTGCTTAGCTGTAAATGATGATCTGGAAGTGATTGGTTGGTATCCATAAGTATGGGTTCTGCACTTGCGCAGGACCTTGCGGGTGGAATGCTATAGCTCCGTGTGGCGCCCGCGTGCTCGGCATGCTAATTATTTAAGGTGGCCAGGGCACCATTTTCCTGTTTCCTGGATGACCGCCAGAGTAGACAGTCATCCTCAACTGTCATTGGTAAGTGAAGTTCTCCTTAATAGTATCTATATGTACTATCAAACTACTGTGGCAGGGAGGAATGGGAGGATCTTATGGATATCAACGGATCACTTCCAGATCATCAGTTATAGGTAAGCAACCTCTTTATGTGGATTGTGATCTGTTGGCCACCCATAAGTATGGGTGTTTAGCTAGCTCCCTTAGGAGGAGGGTGCAGTATTTATTGCAACATCCTTTTCAACACGTGTTTCCCAAAGTGGGTCTACTTCTGTTTATACACCACCAAAATTAGTTCTACTAGCCAATGTGACGGCATTGTCTAGAAACACATTGCCCTTTAGACTTTCCTTTGTAGGAAACCAATAGACGTTTAGTCAGCCTGAAGGATTTTGTGCAATGCAGATAATATAATAATAACCTACATACATCGAGAGCATGCATTGACTTCTCTATGAGAGTGACAGGATCTCTGAAGAACGTGGGAAGTACAATATATTGAAGTGAAAGTCAGATACTATCTTTGGCAGGAATGCATGGTCCATGCGCATCAGCACTTTACACGTAGAGCGGTGAGTTCACTCACTTGTGAGCAGTGGTGATGGCTATTAGGAATACCATCTTGGAAGTAACCAGTTTGAGAGGGGCTGTTGCCACAGGCTCAATGGGCCCCCATGGACAAGGCAGATAGGTCCAAGGATAAGCTCCACTGAGCTACTGGTTGTCAAATAGGTGGGTACACATTTGTTAAACCTTTGAGGAAACTCTTACTATTGGGGTGTCAAAAAACAGATTTGCCATCCCATCCGGGATGCATGGCTGAAATAGCAGCCAAGTGAACCTTGATGGATATATTCGCCAAGACTTCTGTTTTCAGGGACATTAGATATAGGAGTAAGCCCCTGATAGAAGCCTGCAAAGATGCAAAACCAGTCAACTTTGTGTATGTAGAAAACTATTTACAAGCGTAATTAAGTCTTGTGGATGGTTTACACCAATTCAGTAAGATATCATACAGAAGTGTATTCGCCAAGCTGTGAGTCTCAGCATGCCTATTTCTGGATGTAGTACCCAACCCTTGTCCTGAGACAGAAGATCTCCAGTATCTGTGGGGTGACAGTCTCTGTGAGTACCAATGGAAACCAAGACTGGCAGGGCCACCAAGGCGTTATCAATATGCAAGACACCTGGTTTGTAAGCAACTTTGCCACCACCTGTCCTAGTAGAGATTGTGGTGGAAAGTCTAGAAGGCCTGAGTTCCAGTTTATCTGGAAGACCTGAGAAGGCCTGAGTTCCAGTTTAACTGGAAGACATCCCCTAGGGATCTTGGGTCATCCTGCTCTTGAACAGAATCTCCTGTGTTTGGTGTTGTGAGAGGTAGCAAAAGGTTCTATTACAGGATAGTGCCACGCACTGAATATGGGTGTCAATATCTTGAGTAAATCTCTCACTCATGGTGTTGTTGTTGTTGTACAAATGACCTGCTTAGGCTGTCCACTAGCACACTGTCTATGCTCTTTATGTGTATAGCTATTGGATGAATCTGGCTGTGAATGCACCAGTATCAAAAAGGCTATAAGCTTAGGGCACACAGTGACCTGGAGATGGTGCCCCCTTGCCTGTTGATATATGCAATGGCAGTAGTGTCATCCAGTTGCAGCTGTACCACATTGCCCTTTAGGAGGGGTAGGAAGGCCTTCATTCCCAGAAAATGGGCCAGGAGCTCTAAGAAACTGATGTGCATCAGTCTCTGCTGATGAGTTCACACCCTTTATACTTGATGCCCTTTGCAAGGAGCTCCCCACCAGATAGGGATACATCTGTGGTAACACAGATTGACAGTACTGGAGTTTGAAAGTGGACTCCTTCCTTAAGATTAGTCTGTTTTGTCTACCAGTTCAGAGACTGCAATACAGGAAAGGGGATGGTGAGCCATAGATGCGGGCTGTCTATGCTGGGGCAGAAAACAGAGGAACCACAGCTGTAGTTTCCTCATTTTCAGACGTGTGCAGTGTACAGTTGCACTGCAGGCCATTAAATCCAGAAGACATTGGATGGACAGAACATTCCTAGATAAGTTCTTTTATGAGATCCTAACTGGTAAGTATGCCCTTTTTGTTTCCGTGTTCAAAACAGCCCCAATGTAAATTCTAAAATTTTATTGTCTCTGGGTGAGACGATCCAATTTACCTAAATCTCCAGACTGTGGAGAAGATTCAATACATAAGATGTTTGAGAACATAACTTTATCTCTCTTGCTGCCAGGAGCCAATCATCCAGGTATGGAAAGATTGTGATTCCCCTTGTTCATAGGTGAGCCACTATAACTGCCATGCATTCTGTAAAGACTCATGGTACTGTTGTCCAAACAGTAATACTTTGTACTTGTATACTGAATCGCCCACGGTGAAACTTAGAAATTCTGATGCCAATGTGAAAATAAGCATTTTAAAGGTTCAAACGGTGCAAGCCACTGTTCTGGAATAATAGTGAAAGTATGTTTTGCCATGTTATAATGCACAACTTTTTCAAACGGACAAATTTGTTGAGTTGACACAAGTCCATGATGGGACATTTGGGGATCTGAAAATAAATCCTCCCCGTTTACAGATCCCAAACAGATCCTCCCTGATTGAGTATCTGAAAATAACAGGAATAGAAGCCATCCCATTGGCTTGTCCACCACAATAGCCCCTTTTCCCAACAAGTCCTTCACCTCTTCCATCAGAGATGGCATTGCATGAATGTATCTGAGAAAACTTGCAAGGTCTTCAACACTATGGCATAGCCCAGAGAAATGATCTTGAGGACCCAACAGTCTGAAGTTATGTGGTGCCATGCGGGGGCATGGCTTGCCAGTTTGATGAATATGGCATTTAAAGATGGGATTGGAGATGCCAGTGAGATGGAATTGGCAACAGGCTGTTGGATTGTTGGTCGACTTGAAAATGAATACAAAATGCTATTTTGGTATCTCTGACTGCTCCTGGTTAATTTTGTTCTTGTGGCTGGGGGCATGTTTGTTATATGGTTGTTATGGTCTCCTATAATCTCTGCGATCTTGTTGTTTATAAGTGGATTGCTGTTTAGGGTAAGACCTATATCCTGAAGATGAGTAAGAAGTGGATAAAGGCACTGTAAATGATTTAGCTGTAAATTTTGATTTGTCCAGCTTTTCCATGGTGGAATCTGTTTCCTCGCTAAAAAGACCCTTACCATCAAAAGATAAGCCCTCTATTTTTTCTTTCATGTCCATTTCTAACAAAGCAGAACAGAGCCAGGCATGTCTTCTGATGGGTATTGTGGTGGTCATAGACCTCTGCCAGTTGTTTTGGCAGTGCTCAGTTGTTGTCGACTTACCACTGTCGATTTTGCCATGGTCTCAGAGAAATGCTTTTTAAACTCTTCAAGAGAGAAGGTATTAAAGTCCTGTGGAAGGTTTTCCCATAAAGAATTATTATAACTTGCCATACAGGCCAAGTAGTTGCCAATTTTAACAAAGGCATGCTGTGGAGTACACCTTCCATCCCATGATGTTTAATTTTCTTTGTCTGCAGGTGTGGTATGTCATCTGCCTGATGTGGTGGTGTCAATCACTAGTGAAGTAGGGACAGGATGTTTTTTTAAAAGTTAAGTATTATCCTCTTCCTGGACCCGGTAAAGGCCCTCCAGACTTTCTGATGCTGGGGCAGGTGTGTGAATGACCTCCCATGCTGATTGAGCTGCACAATAAATTACTGGCAATATTGGTAATGCTACTGGATGTGCAATCTGAGAGGTTGACAAAAAGTCATGTACTGGGTCCTTGATATTTATTGTTTGTGTCTTTAAATCAAGGCCCAGCACTTCTGCTATTTCCTTGGCTTGTAAATGATAGGCCTTTAGTTCTTCCTTTGGGGATATATGAGTCGCTGGTGGAACATCGTAGAGGGGTTGGTAGCATGTAGTATTCTCTCTGAGTCTGGTTCAGAATCAGAAGAATCATAAGTTCCATCTGAAGATATCACAATAGATGTAGGTACATTTTGGGTTCCTGTAGGGGTGGTTTTTGGAATTTCAATTACAGGAACTATAATTTGAGTAGTGGCACTCTCAAATGTGGGCTTCTCGATGCGACCATCTTGTATAGTGGGTGTATCTTTAAGAGGAGTTAATGTTTGGGTTGTTGACACTGCAGTAGTTGGCATCACATTCACATGACTTGCAGAAACATCACCAGCAGCTAATGTCTTAACAGGCACTGGTCACGCCAAGGTAGATGAAAGAAAGAACAGATGGGTCTGTGTCACCTTAGGTTGTTGTGCCTTCCATAGCCTGTATTCCTAATAACTATAGGGCATCATAGGAACATAGGAAGCTGCCATATACCGAATCAGACCCTTGGTCCATCTAGCTCAGTGTTGTCTACACAGACTGGCAGCGGCTTCTCCAAGGTTGCAGGCAGGAATCTCTCTCAGCCCTACCTTGGAGAAGCCAGGGAGGAAACTTGGAACCAAGATGCTCTTCCCAGAGCGGCTTCATCCCCTGAGGGGAATATCTTCTAGTGCTCACACTTCTAGTCTCCCATTCATATGCAACCAGGGCAGGCCCTGCTTAGCTAAGGGGACAAGTCATGTTTGCTACCACAAGACCAGCTATCCTCCCTTACATACACACACACACACACGCCATTGGGATGTGCTCACCAGAGGTGTTGCCAGATGTGACACTGTGAAAGCAAAACAGGCTGGTGGGTGAAACAGACTTTGGCTAACACTGAACCTGGTACATGTAGGTGACAATGATAGTGTCTTCGGTACTGTGGCTGGAACCTCTGTAAACTCTTGGACTTCATCTGGATCCTCATCTAGCTCTGGGGCAGGAAACATTTGAATGTTGAGGCCAGTGGTATACTGCCATTGGAGTCCAGTAGTGTTGTTGTGATAGAAGGATCCAGACCAGAATCCAAGCCTTCAAGGTCAGTCTCAATATTGAAGATTGGTGGAGGTGGGGAAGGTTCATGGTGTTGAGGAGTTACTTGCTTTGAGGTGTGAGAACTGGAGTATTCAGAAGAGATGAGGTCTCTTGATGTCAATCCATCGACGGTGATGGAGAAAAAATTGGTGTCATGGCAGGCGAGATCATTGTTAGGTGTAGACTCACCTCCTGGAGTGGAGTGCTCAGTGTTGAGGGTTTCGATGTTATGCACTGGTCAGATGTATGCTCATCCCCACTCTTTTTGGGGGTAGAGAATGACGTCAAGGGCTTGGTATGTTTTGTATGGAAAGGCACACTCTGAAGTCCAGCTGGAGATGATGTCTTAACCAAAGTTTGATCCCGACTCTTATACTTCTGGTGAGCTGAAGCCAAGGATTCCTCATCCGAGGAATGTCGCTTTTTCTTTGATTTATAGCGCCAAGTCATAGAACCTCCCGATGGTGGTGGAGGTTTAAATACTGGAGCCAATGAAGCACTGGACGCTGGGGGTTTAGAATGTTTTTCCCCCCTGCAGTTGTTGGCATTGGTATTGATTTAGACAAAGGGGCATCCAGTCTTGGTGTTGGGGGCCTGAGTATGTCATCATACAGAGCCGCTCTCAGTCTATGTGCCTGATCTGCACCCACAAAAGGGAACCAATCCAAGTCGAGGAGCAATGAAGACAAGGTCTGTACGCTATGGTGGTCAGAAACAAACTGGGGAAATGGTGCCTCGGCCGCCTTAAATAACAATGATGCCGAGCGCATGAGGCAGAATGTGGGCACTATGAGGAGCTATAGCATTCCACCCGCAAGGTCCTGCGCAGGCACAGAACCAATATTTATGGATGGCCAACGGATCACGATCCAGATTATCAATTTACATCCTGAAAAAACACTTATGTATATTTGGTGAATACAGCTGCCAAGAAATGCTCAGGATGCAGCCCTGCACAGCAGACAGTTTTGACAATGTAAAGCATGTAAGCTCATTGGGACAGAGAACTCACTTTTTGCTTAAGATATCCTATAAATCAATCTCTCTCTCTCTGTCTCTCTCTCTCTATCAATTACATAATACATAATTGTGAAGTTTTAAGGAAACATGACACATTAATTCCAATGAAGTATTAAGCTGCCCATCATACAGGGCCGCTCTTAGTCTATGTGCCCGATCTTTTTCCCCATTTGGGTGGAAAACGACGTACACATTTTACAAGTGGCTGTATTGTGTCATTCACCCAGGCAAATTAAACAGGAGTTGTGGCGATTTTGGGATGGTAGCTTCATCCCTTAAATGCTCAAGGAGAAAAAGAAACACCTGAAAGGCAGAACTGTAGAAGGTACAACTCTACACAACCGCTTTCTCCACCCCCACACCAGAACAGATTCACAGGGGTAAAGTGCCATCTTTGAAAGATATAACTTGTGCACGATTAAACCAGATACAAATTGAAGTTTGGTAAAAAGAAAGTCACATAATGGTGAGACTATATAGTATTAGAATATCTTGGCTTTTAAACAAAAAGCTGTATTTAGACTCGTCCCGTGTTCTTTCTTTCCTGGCTGTATTTACCAACACTCATCCTTGGGCTGATAGTAACTACTAATCTCTGGTTATATTACTTATTGGAAGCTTGCCATATGACATTAGACACATGAAGCTACCTTATACCAAGTCAAATCATGTATCAAACTCAGTACCGTCTACACTGACTGGCAGCGACTCTCCAGGGTTTCATATGATTGTCTTTCTCAGACCTACCTGGAAATGCCAGAGATGGACATAGCAAGGTTAGTCCCATAAATTTATGAACTCTACTGATACATATTTCAGAGGTATGCACAATACAAATTTAAATATTTTGATTTTTTCCGCTTATCTATTTTGTCTCCTCACAACTATTGCTAACATCAAAATTTACAGCTAATTCCAAGAGGTTTCTGCCTTATCACAGAAGCATGGCCAAAATCCCTTTACCTAGTTCAAGTTTGGAATGTATTCTTCTCTGGAAGAAACAAAGCTGTAACCAAGACAAGAAAAGAATCCTGCTGGAACAAAGAGTTACAATGAAAAAGAAATTTACTTTTTCACACAGATACACAGTTGTGCCCCTTTTTGCAGATTCTTGATCCAAAGCATTTCCTGGTCGAATAAAATGGCTGACATCTGCAATGTGTACACCAACCTAAAAAATAATTAGAATAATTCAGAATTTCCAGGACTATACATTTTATTGTATCTCTCACACTGGAAATCTATTATGTACATTTACACAGAGATAATTTACAACCAACTCTCCTGTTTTCTAGAACTACTAGATACTTATGTTTTGTGGTAGACTGGCAAATTTGTTGTATCTGCAACAGTGCAGTAATACCTAAACTAAATGTCTTGATCTGAAGTATAAGTAAGGAACTAAAAAACCCCTGTGTATATATTGCACACACGCCAAGGCAAGAGTCCTATACTCATTTACAAAAGTATTATGTCATTGCCTTCAACTGCAAACTGTAAATGGATATAGAACTGCAGAACAGTTTATATGAATTCAGGCATATAAAGTGTCAACAATCAGACCCTAACAAATATATCCACAAGGGCAAAAAAACTATTTACAGAGTTGCTTGTTATTTATTTATTCAACATATTTCTATAGCACTTAGCACTTACGTTTATATACCGCTTTATAGCCGGAGCTCTCTAAGCGGTTTACAATGATTTAGCATATTGCCCCCAACATTCTGGGTACTCATTTTACCAACCTCGGAAGGATGGAAGGCTGAGTCAACCTTGAGCCCCTGGTCAGGATCGAACTTGTAACCTTCTGGTTACAGGGCGGCAGTTTTACCACTGCGCCACCAGGGGCTCTATACCGCCCCAAACTCACGTCTCTGGGCATTTTACAACAAGCTAGAGAGTATTAGACAGTGAGTGATACCATTTATCTCTCACATTTGGTTCTTTCACATACAGAAACCATAATATCCCCACACCTAGTAGAAATGAGCCTCAGTAAGGAGAGCCACAACAGTTTGCTGGGCATGATGTTATAGAAAGGAGCCTCAGCCCTCCAAAACCTATTCTTTGTTACAGATCTTTTATAACAACAAAAGGTGCAATCTGCACATGTTGTACAGTCAGCCAATCACAAAATGCATAAATTAATCAGTAACTTTCGGCAATAATTAAGAAAGCAAGTGCAATTAAGTATGTGATGCAAGATATCTTACAGGTAATATTTCACTTTCTCCAGAATGTTAGCTCTTTACTAAAGGTAAAGTTGTGCTGTCGGGTTGGTGTTAACTCCTGGCAACCCCAGAGTCATTTGGTTTTATTTGGTAGCATACAGGAGGGGTTTACCATTGCCATCTCCCACACCGTATGAGATGATGCCTTTCAGCATCTTCCTTTATTGCTGCTGCCCGATACAGGTGTTTCCCATAGTCTGGGAAACATACCAGTGGGGATTCAAAGCAGCAACCTCTTGCTCGCTAGGCAAGTTACGCCATTAGGTGGCTCTTTACTACTTTGACTATAAACACACAAACATATGCTCCCTCCCTCCCTGAATTACTCTCTTGGGAGTCCATTTTAAATCCATTGCACCATTTCCTCTTCAAGCTACAGTTAAGAGGATGGTTGCTTAACCAAAGTTTCCCAAACTACGCTTCTGTATTTTCATCATGCCTTTGTTACTTGATCCTGACACTGCTCAATTTCTGCTCATAATCTGAGTTTTCCTTGAGGAATAGACGAAAAATGAAGTACAACGTTCCCTTAGGTTCGGATTCTGACCATATAGTCAAAGCTATGAGTTAGCGATTTCACTGAATCCTTTATGGAGAACAGGTCTATCAATGGCAACTAGTCTTGATGGCTACAGATTACATCCAGGTTCAGAGGCAGGATGCCTCCCAATACCAGTTGCAGGGAAGCAACAGCAAGAAAGGAGGTGTGCCTTCATCTCCTGCTAATTAGGCTTTCCAGAGGCAACTGGTGGGTCACTGAAGGAAACAGGATGCTGGATTAGATAGGGCTTGGGCCTGATCCAGCAAGGTTCTTATGTTCTTTTTGAAAGCTTGCTTTTACAGTCAAAAAGAGCACTGTCTCCCAATGCTGCTTTCAGTAGGAGTGACCTGACAAGCACCACTATGGTCTCGAGTCCCAGGCAAGCCATTGAAATGAATGGCCTTCATGGAGAAAATCTAAACTCATCTATGCATTCAATGAAATACTGCTACTGCAGGTTCACACTGGTCAAGTGTCACAATAAAACAGAACTTTAGCTTTTACAAGCCATTCCATTTTACAGCAGAAGGCAGGGCCAAGCCTTCCATTTGACACATCAGCTGCTGTTACAGGGAACATCAACCATCAATGATGGAGTGAAGGGTCAAGGAGTGTCTCCCATTTGTTATTCCAGCTGCAACCAAGCAACAACAATTCTCAGAAACAGACGGAGAAGCCAGATCTCAATTTGTTATCCCATTATGATTTACAACAAACATATATAGTAATAATTGTATGTCAGCCTTTCATTGAAATTGGAGAAAAACTTACCTCCAGATTTCCATTTTCCAGATCTCTACAATGCAATGCATCATCAATATCAGTACAGCCAGGAGGATCTACACTGCACACACACAAATGCCTCAGGTCCTCTCTAAATTTCATATCCTGAAATATTTTTGCCAACAAAAAGAATGTTAAAAACCAAGTACAAAAACTCAACTATGGAGCACATGTGCACAGGGACCCACCCAGTTTATACTCTTGTTGCTTCAAATTATAAACTCAGTAATTAAGGCTAGCAACAGTGGAATGCCAGACAGGTAGCCATGTTACTCTCTTCAAAGATTTTGCTGTAACAGTCTTATGGAACCTTACACAGTAACAGAATGTGGCTGGCATAAACTAACTACAGGCCATCTTTGTCAGACACATGAAGTAGTCAACCAAGTGTGTAGGTATGGATGCTGTGAACTTCAAGAGAAGAAGAAAAAACACAAGCTACTTTGTGAAGACAAAAAGTCAAGCGATGCAAGAAGCCACAGAAGGTATGCCATATTATTTATTTATTAATTTATTTATTTTTGCATTTATATACTGCCTTTCGTTTACTACGCAGTTCAAAGCACAAACGAGTACAAGACTTAATCAGAGTGGGTACAACTTGTTCCCAAATGGTGGACCTTGTAGCAAGATGAATAGTGAAAAAAAAATAGCTTTAAAAAGGGTCAATTACTTGTGCAGTAAATCTGCCTGAAAACAGCAGAATGCTGATAATGGTACTAAGAATGCAAAGAGATATTAAGCAAACACTAAGTTCATGATAATTTCATAGTTAAGGAACCGAGACAGATGAGGGTTCCAATCACCACGGGGAAATGAGCACTAAATTTCTGGCTGCCTCTGTTCTACTCCAATGACAATTCTGAGAGTTAAGGTCAAACATTTAAACTTGCATGAGGAAGAACCAGCATTTGCAAGGAGATTTTAAGATTTCCACCCCTACAGATATTGAATCTAAATAATACTCTTCTATTTCCATTATTATTCCCTTTCTTCACACTGCAGTTAAAATGTCATCAACTGGCATTTTTGCTTGCAATTAAGTGCCATCATTGTACCTGATCAGTAATGCTCCAGGGCATTTGAGGCAGGAAGCTAAGAACAGCTTGGGAGAAGGGCTGGTGAGGGACATCATGTTCAAGTAACAGGACCTCAGTCTCAGTCTCCTTATCTCCAGCAGCTCCTAAATTCTTTACAAAATGGCCCTAGGGAAATACACATCTTATTTAGTATTATAAAAACAAGGCCACCTGAAAAAAACCCAGGACAATTAAAGACTATGAAACAGACTATTTAAGGATGCTTATGTACAATTACTTGGTAGTAAGCCCTGTTGACCTCAGTGAGTTTATAGTAAACCTGCTTAGAATCAGGCAATTAATCTATTTATTCTTACTTGAATACAAGAGGAGTCTCCATGGTCCTGAACTGGAGCAGCTCAGGATCCATGGCAGACTGCATCACAACAGTGAGATGAATTTTGCAACAGAATGGCAGGATGTTGAGAACAGTCCTATAGTTCACATATTAACCAATCCAAAATGACACCAAAAGAAAACCAATTGAGGCTAGCCTCTTCTCTTTAAGAGTTTGATCATTAAGTTGACTTGTTAACCTTCAGAATCAATTTAAGAATACGCTACATTGTATTTCATACTTACGTTAGGATATCTCGAATTTCTAGGCCAGCCATCAATAGCAACTATAATCCTTTGGCCTTCAAGTGCTGTAGCCTGTCTTGTTTCTATTCGAATTCGAGGGATTCTGCGTTCAGCTGGTGTAAATAAATGCCGTCTTGCCTGTTAAGAGAAAAATGATGGCAACTTTTTGACTGAGAAAATTGCAACAACTGAAATATTCAGACACAGTTATTCTTACCTCTTTTATATGTGATTTAGAAAGCATGCCACAAAAAGGCCTCCAGTTTCTTTTGATAATGCCCACAACCCTGCCAGTTGGTCGCAGCATATTCTTGCTAACAGAAACCTTGAACTAGATTTAAAAAAAGAGAGGGGAAAAAAGAGTAACAACATGTTCTGAGTTTAACGTGGATAATCAGGTAGTGCAACAGTTCCTGCTTAAATGGTAGAACTGTCACGTTTCATGTCACATGCTATATTATGACATCATTTGAATCATCCTGCTTTGCATAAGACTCCCGTAGGGCTTTCTGAGTTGATTACTACGGTTCTGCACAAGCACAGGTTCTAGTGCTGCCTGCAGAATTAAGTAAAAACAGGTTGCTGACCTGTAACAGATGATCTGGTAGTGATCCAGTAACATGCATAAGAATTGAGTTCTGTGCCTGCATGGAACACTTCAGGCAAAATTTGTTAGCTCCTTGCGACTCCAACCAACCACCATTGCGTGTGCCCTGCACTTGTTCATATCGGCGGTTTGGCACCCTATAGTTCAGTTTCTTGATGGCTGCTTCAAAGCAGCCTTCCCTTTATGTGTGTGGACTTGTAACATATTGCTTGCAATATCTGTAGTGGAGATGGATGGGAGGGTTTTATGAATGTTTTCGGATCACTACCAGATCACCTGTTACAAGTACGCATAAACATCCTGTTTATCTGGTTCATGATCTGGTAACATCCATAAAAGGTGGGTGACTCATGAGCTACATCACTCCCAGAAGTGGGAACATACAGCTGGAGTTGTATAACGTCACAACCCTTTAGCAGTAGATGCACAGTCAATAACTAAAGAGTTTGGATTTGGATGATTGAGCAAGTAATCATTCGCCTCTTCCTGTATTCTGTACCTTTTTGAAGTTGGTGTTGATGTGTACAGCACTTGCCAAGCCATCTGAGCAGCTTTTGTTATCACCAGAAGCATTGGTAAATATAGTGGCTGAGTCAAGTTTGACTTTTTCATCAGATTATATACGGGGTCATCCAGATCACTAACTTTCTGTTTCCAATCCAAACCAAGCATCTCCACAATTTGGAGATGATAGGACTTCATTTCCTCTGTTGGGGAAATTGATGGTTCCGTTGGGACATTGTCCTTTTGAGTCCGAATTGTGACCTGTCAATATCGATTCTGACGAGTCAGAATCATAGTCATCCCCTGAGGACATTGGCTCTGTAGGATGAACCCCAGACTTGCTAGTGGAAGATGAATGGAAGCTGGAACCCACACTCTTATCAGTTCCTGAACCTACAGTGATTCGCGTCAATGTTTTAACTGGCACTTGAATACGTCCAGTGCACACTTTCTTCCCTATATCTCATTCTAAACACATCTGTGTAGACATAGACGTTTGTTTTGCTGGCTTGGGTACCAACAGCGGCAAGGATGCTTGCACACCAGCATCCTGGGCCACATACACTGGTTTCACATTTTGTGCAGTGACTGAATACCCTTGGTGGAGTCATTTGAGTAGCAATTTGTTTCGCAGGAAGCTCCACAACTTTAGGGTGAGTCATCTGTGTTGCCATCTGGACCAGTTCTGTACGCCTTCTAGCTGCCTTCCTAAATTCTGCATAGTCAGCAGGGTGCATAGGGGTGGAATTTGTGGACACATTACCCCATCCACCAACAAGCAATAAGCCTGTCACAGAAATCCCCAAATTGCAAGGGGGTAAATGAAGGTGTTTTTGGCACTTCCATTAACTCTTCCTCTTCCATATGTATTCTATTATTTTTATTTAAAATATTTCTACCCCGCCCAAAACTTGCGTCTCGGTGAAGTTTATATTGAGAACATGGCTCAAGAAGCCCTGAAACATCAACGCCGAGGGGGTACTGTCATTCGATTCCAGCATGGTAAGGGTGTTCTGTGTCATTTTGGGGTCGAAAAGTGCCTCAGTGTCGTCAGCGGCATCGAAGTTGACATCAAACAGCACCGGCGAGTGGTCTCTCCACTCCAACATTGAGGTCCTTGGCATGTGTTCCCTCCACTCTGACATCGGGGTTCTCGGCATCGACGGAGACTGATGTGGGGTAGGTGCAGGCAACAGATAATCTGCTTGACGCCAAGGTGCCAATGTCAACATCGTAGTAGCTCTTCCCCTTTCCAGCATCAATTTTGATGGTGATGAATGTGCTAGGCAAAAGCCAGATGGAGGGGGAGTTCTGGTGCTGGGCACTGACAAATGCTTTCCCCTCCGTTCACTCTTCTACCTGTGCTTTTTGAGGGAAGAAGAACCCGAGTCATCCTCTTGCCTGCGCTTCCTATCCTTATCTCGAGCAGTGCGTCCCACAGGAACTCTCAGCTCCTTAAAAGCGAGAGTCCTTCAATGTCAACAGCCCTGGCATCGGGGATTTAGACTGCGTTTGGACTGCAGTTCCTAATGCTGACTTCAAGGTTGCGATCACCTCCTCCGGAGGTGTGGAAACACACTTTGGAGTAAGGGCTTCCTCAAATAACGCCACTCTTAAGCATGCAGTTCTATTCTTTAAAGTTTGGAACATAGGAAGCTGCCATATACTGAGTCAGACCATAGATCTATCTAGCTCAGTCAGGTCTATCTAGCTTCGAGTATGAGCTGCTGACAGAGCATGCAGCAGCGTTATGCCCTTCCCTCAAACATAGGACATAGAGGTTGTGTCCATCCATGGAGGGGATCTTCCCCCTACATTGGGTACTCCTTTTGAAGGTGGTCTTTATCCTAGGTGTTGGGCTTGAAAAAGACATTCTGAAATCAATAACTTTACCAGTCTGTAGTCGTACACTTTAAATCGCTTTACTGAGGTACCGATATCCATTACACGAAGGATACTCTTTCCCAGTCCAAGTCATACACAAGAAGTTACAACAGAATCTCCAAAGGGTAGTCTGATCACTAGTCCAGTCACATTTCGAGTCAAAACCTTTAAATTCACCCACTAAAATATTTCTGAGGAGCCAAGAACTAATGAAGAACCAAACGCATTGGAGATCAGAAAGAAACTGAACTATAGGGCGCCAAACCGCTGATATGAGCAAGCACTGGGCACGTGCAGTGGTGTTTGGTTGGCGCCACGAGGAGCTAACCAATTTTGCCCCAAGTGTTCCACGCAGGCGCAGAACCTACTTTTTATGGATGTTACCGGATCACAAACCCGATCCTGAGAATTTCAGCTTCCATCAGAAAGAAGAACAGAAAAATAGAGACACACCCCTAGCCTTTATAGTTACAGGGATGGTTCGAAAGTGTGTGGACAATTGTCTAGTGGAATCTTAAAAGCCAAAAGAACTGATTAGAATTTCCATCCTTCAAGGCAATGGTAATTTGCAGAGCTCCTTGAGCCTCCTCCCATGACTAGGCAGAACAGAATAAACTATGCCTAAATTGTACACTAAACACAAGACCAAGTTCTGAACCAGAAAATCTGAATTCTGCACCTGTAAAACTGTGGAAATTAAACACTTCCATTAGCGTTCTCATTTCTGCCATTAATTCTGTATCAGGCGGTACAGTGGGAGGGAGTGGCAAGAAGATATGCAGTACATAGATGCCTCATCTCCGGCCTCTGGAAATTCTACTAAGACCCTTCCTCTAGATTTGGATATTTCACCAAGCAATACCTATTCACCACCTTCACAGGGAAAAGGGCTAAAAAGGTACTTTTAAAGGTGAAGTTACGTGGAAACTGAATTCTGCACAAAATGCAAGATTTTTTTTTCTTCTGGGTTTGTGGGTGCATGGTCGAGAACGTTAAGTTCAGAAGAGTAGAGAAACCTGGCATGTTCATGTCATACACTTTTTTCTTTCTCCTCTTCTTTTTCGACATCCTCTTCATTCTGACCCTCATCATCAAGCAAGACCACAGATGATGGTGCAGCCCAGGCATCTTTTGGCAAGAGTTCCACTGCTACAATATCTTCATGTACTGCTCGGTTTAAGTTTCGAAGTCCTTGTATTATTATCTGTAACAGTGAAAGGAAACAAATAGGTTCGATGTTAATAAAACCATCTGATGAATCACAAACTAAACTAATACAAACTAAACTGATACAAAGTAGAGAAATGTCAAGCTTCAAGCTAAGTTAATCAAGTGCACTGAAAGCAATGCCTCCCAAAAGGTAGACTGGATGAGTCCCCAAAAAAGGCCTGAAGTGAAAGGCTGTAGCTAGCTGGGCAAAATGGCAGTTGGCTCATTAAAGTAATGGTCACATTTTCATAGCGTCTCAATGGCTAGTATAAAGATTACATTTAGACCAGGTTAAGATTAGGCAGGACTAGTTGCCTTAAACTGATATTAGCAATACCTGATGCTTGACACTTTACAGACAGAGCCAGAGAAACTGCTTAACTATGGTTTGCTCAGAGCAGATGTAATCCTCAACTATAAATAATGCAAATCACAGTTTGTAAACTTACTGGAAATATGTACAAAATTAAAGATAAATTAAGCTTAAGACATAATAAATCCATATTCTGCACAGTGAAAGTGAAGTTTACAGAGCAACACATATAAAACAGTGCCACTGAGATGGATGCAAACAAGTATATTTGTACATTATGACAAATATGAAAGGAAGATTAAACTTTTCAGAAGTCATGATGATGCATGTGAAAAGTTGCAAAAAATATGTTTGTTTTTTTAATGAAAGAAATTAGAACAACATAGGCACAACAGCTTAGATCCAAAGAACCGTGCATGAGTTTCACACCCCCATTTCTGCAGAAGTCCTCCTGTCCCTGGCTACTTAAGGGTCAGGGCACCTTCTGGAATAGCTTGTAATGTGTTGTGAAGGGTGGGGGGCACCGTCTGGTGGAAATCAACAACACTTCCCCCCACCATGAACACAAGTCCTTTCCACTTGACATACAGCAGTTTGGACCAAAGCCAACAATTTCAACTGAAGAGAACCTGAATCTTTAGCATAGGGTACAAATTTAAGCCAGCAACAACTCGCAGCTCAATTCTAACCAGATACAATAGTAGTAATAGCCAGATGCAAGTCCCATTGTTGTCAACGATTCAGCCTAAGAATACGATCCTAAGCATACTTACTCAGACATAAGCCCCACTGATTTCAATGGAAGTCATTGCCTAGTAAACGTGCTTAGCATTGCGCTGAAGTGAACTCAAATCTTAATACATATGAGATTATTTCACACACTCTTCCCCACCCCCACCCTGGCCCCCTCTCTCACACACACCCCACCAGTTCATTACCTTTTATATGTTGAGGCAAATGGCAATAAGCCATTGTGCCCTCCCTTGCTGGCTCTGCCCCCACCTCCTGGCCCAGACACTGTCCCTATTTCCCCTTGTTGACCTCACCTTGCAGGGTGTGCCACTGCCTGTTGTTGTAGGCTGACAAGGCAGCGTGTATCCAGAGGCGCCAGCTTCTCCTCCACCAGCATTCTCTCCTCCTTTCTCCTCTAGCACCAAACTTATCCATTTTGCCTGCTCTTGAAATGGAGCATGACTGGTGCTGGTGGGGGAGAGTGCACTGGTGCAGCAGTGGGAGAGGCCGAGGGAAGAAACTGCTGGCACTGGGTACACACTCCATGTTGTCTTGCTGGCCTACAGCAGCAAGGAGCAGCACACCTTGGAATGTGATACCAGTGAGGGGGAAGAGAGGCAGAACTGGGGCCAGTTCCACCCCTGGAAAGTGCTGGATGGGAACAAAAGGTAGGGAGTAAGGAGGATACAAGAAGTTTGGAGAAGGAACAAGGTTATA
Organism: Hemicordylus capensis; assembly: GCF_027244095.1. Taxonomy (NCBI): domain Eukaryota; kingdom Metazoa; phylum Chordata; class Lepidosauria; order Squamata; family Cordylidae; genus Hemicordylus; species Hemicordylus capensis. Next base: position 169,769,600 of record NC_069659.1, on the reverse strand, counting down.
TTGCTTAGAGAGCAGTTTGGAAAAACTCGTTGCACCAGCAATGGAAGGCTGAAATGGAGGTGGTTATGCAGGAACTAGAAAGCCTCTACCCTCTCCTAGAATCTCTCTGAGGCCCACCCCGACAGCTGTTTGCATTCCCATCAGAGAATCAAGCACTCTGCCATCCTTGCTGCAATTGGATCTATGTTCAATACCAATGGCATTCTTCAGAGTCTGGTGGAGAAGCTGGTGGTTCCTCAGTGGGGACTGGACCTTGGGTCTCTGGAACATGGTCCTCCCCAGGAGTAGTCTTGCCCAAGACCGACAGGGCTGTGAAGAGATCTCTTGCTTCAGATCAAGGGAATTGCTGGTTGTGGGCTACTTTTCTGCAGAGTCCCAGTTAAAGGGGTCACTGAGAGCTGGTGAAGCAGGGACAGGCTGGTAAAGGGGAAAGGGCCCCAAAACAGGCAGAGGCAAGGGAGGTTGCAGCAAGCAGGAGGAATGATGCCTGCAGCAGGAGTGGGCATCTGCCAGCTGAGGCTCTCACCTCATGAGGGAGCCACGCCACCCCTCTGCCACTCCACATTTGCATACCTTCACTACCTATCTTGAATGTGAAAAAAATTAAGAAAAGGGTACCTGTATAAAAAGGGAGGGGGGGGAATCAAACTTTTCCCAGAAAGGGATTTGACATGCAATCATGTGTCAACAAACCTCTCTCTCATCTCCATCTCCATGAACCCAAACTGTAGCTTCGAGGTAATTATCTCTGTTGGCTCTGAAGGTTCCTTGAAGGTAAAGGCCAGATTTTATGCCCTGCTGCAGTTTGCTTAGAGGAAGATGCTCCAAGAAAATGATCCTCCCACTTTCTATCTCATTCTGTAACAACAATGTATACATACAAACAATTAGTTTTCTCCAAACTAACTAATTGCTCCAAATATTTAAATTCAGTAGTATAAGGTTCAGCCCGTTATATTGCACTCTAATTTCTTATACCAGTATGATCAACACTAGTGGTTACGATAAGTCCCCATAAGGTATGGAAGAGAGTGAATATTACAGAATCAACTGGCTTGCTCTGCAAGCATTCTTAATTTAGCCATCAACAGCAGTATTTAAGGGCACTAAAGTTATTTTAAACATTTACTAGTTTAGATTTAACAGCTTCTTCAGTCAGATGCCATAACAGAATACCAAGATATAAATTACGTAAAATAAAACACACCTAACACATAGAACAACATAATCACTCACCACATTTACTAGGTCTCACTTTAAAAACACTTAGCAAAGGCAAACCACTCCCAAGTAGATATTCAGCTATACCCAGTGAAACCTATGACACTTTGTTCTACACTAGTAGGTCCAGCCCTCAATCCTAGAGATGCTTCATGGAAGAGGAACTTACAACAAAACATGATTTTAGATGTGCTTAAATTAAAGACCCAAGCCTGATTTACAAAACTAACAGTGTTATTAACTACAAAACTTAAACTGATATCGAAAACTACCACAAAAATAGTGTTAAAAAGTACAAAATATTTTTGGTGAAAACACTAAGAGCTAATTTTACAGAATAGATCGAACATCATAATCACAAGTCTCAGAACAGCTCAAAATATAACTATTTTCCCTAGTTTTTAATAAGGTGCTGGGATTAAGACAGTACAAGTCTCCTGGCTGCTTCTTTTCAGACCATCTGCACTTGTGCTTCCTGGTGCTATCTGGTTCAGCTGTAGGTTTCATAAGCTCAGGAGTGGTTCTGTGCCCAAGTATCCCCAGTGGACAGCTTCCCACCCCCTCTTTTGCTTCTTGTCACGTCAGTGGCACCAATGATAGATAAAAACTACTGTCAAATAGGAGAAAGAGTGATAAATTCACACATGCCATCCTGAGTCTTCCTACAACAATGGAAGGAAATATTTATTAAGGCTTTGTTGCAAACCTTCTTCAGTTGGAAAGTTATACCATGAACCATTCATATTCAAAGACTTTTAATCAGAAGTCTAAAACATACCCCGTCATCATTTAAGGAAGCAAGTCGATCCACAAGTTCAGGGTTTGCTATCAAGCTCTTTATATATTCTTCACCTATAAAACATTTATAAAAACCACATTTACTGTATATAGTAACAGTTATAAACCAAGCAATACTAATTTAAATAATCCAATATTAAAATTTTGCATTCATTTGTTTACTACAGCAGCAAGTCTTCACTTTGGAGACTTACATGTATAAGCAGTTATTCCCTCTTCCAAAGCACGCTCCTTATTTGTTCGGTCATTTGTAAGCAAGATAACTTGCACCTTCTCTTTGCTTTGCAACTTCTTCAGGTGTTCATTATACCATTTTACAGCCACTCTGATGGCTCTGTCATTGCGGTCATTAGAATTTTCTCCTTGTTCTTGTTCTATATATGTTTCTCTGGAGACAAAAAAATATTAAGAAAAAACACACACCAACAATCCAGTTGTTGATTAAAATGCATTCCTTGGTAGTTTAGAAAAGGGAAAAATCTTCTGGATCTGCTTCAAATATATCTCAGTGTAATCAAATTCACCCCCACTCTATGAGGCTTCTATAACAACTTTTTGAATCTGATGCCATTCCAGGCTCTGAAACTGAGCTTAGAATAGTCACAAGGCTTTAAGGGATATGCAGACTGGTAATCAGTGCAGGGTCAACACTGCAAAAAACTGGAAACCTCTGTTTATTTGCAGTAGTGCAGCATATGGGTGTCTCTTTTCCTTCAGTGCACAGGAACAGAGACCTCCGACACACTGCAGGATTACATTATAATCTGATGCTAATATGCATCCTTTGCACAAAGTTGTAAATCCAGCACAAATCCCAGTTGAGGCAAAATTTGGTACTATCCCTAGAATAGTTCTACAAGTAGGTTTCATCCCAAGCTGAGTAAATATATTCATTGGCTAGCATCCAGGGCAGTGCTAGCAAAAGCAAGAGTTAGCACAAGCAATTTCCATTGCCTTCTCCCCTTATAGTGCCACCCACGGAAGGTGTCTCCATTTGTTTTTTGAGGCCTCCCTCCTCCCCGTGCAGCTAACACCCCTGACAAGGTGCCCTCAACCCTCAGGAATGGCTTTTTGGTAGGCTCAGGGGACTGCAGGAGGAGGTGATGGCAATGGCAGAAATTGCTTGTGCCAATACTTGCTTACACAAGTGCTACTCTGGATGCCAGCAAATAACTAAAATCCTGCTACTCCACCTCTGCCAGAAAGAGAGAAAATATCAGGAGATTAATGAGACAACTCTATGGAAGGCAAGAAGCAACACAGACTGCAGCACAGTACTACAATATATTGGAAACAAACTGCTGCTGTCTGACAGGAGGAAAGTGTGCTTCACCAACTCCTGTTATTGGTCAATTATCCTAAAGAAAAGTGTGTATTGCTCTGGGTTTTTATCTAATATGCACTTGTCTTGATTGAAGAACTCTCGCAAAGCGATGGCAGCAGTGTAATATTTAAGTTTATTTTAATATGATGAGAAATCCTGATACAAAATACAACAGTGCTATAGAAAGAAAGGAAATCCAACCTGCATTTCTCTCTGGCATCAACAAAAGTAGGTCTGTAACAAAAGTTAGTATATGAATATAGCATGTACTGATTTACTGACATTTGCCTATGGTCTTAAAATGAAATTACCTAGTTAACTGCTTTTAAAGGGTGGAGAGGGGGAAGGAGAAGGACAGTGTTCTTTCTAATTTTTTCTATCTGTGTGTGGAATGAGTTTTGTTCTGGGCAGCAGTATCAAACCAGTGTTTATGCACATGCATTCAGAGTGGAACCTTACTGATTCAACCTGAGCAAGATCTCAAATTAACTGAGCAGACATTTAAGAACTTGTGAGTGCACGCCTTAGAGGGAACACTGAAGGAATAGCATGCAGATTTAATTTCCTCTCCAAGCAATGCTGCAAGTACCATGGCTGCAGACCACAGAACCTGAGCTTACTGTAAGAATTCATCTATCTTCCATCTCTAGCCTTTTGCACCCTAATGCTCTGCCTCCTGTCACACAGAGATCTCCATTGTAAACACCTCTTTTGTCAGGCTGTCCCTCTCTAATCAGCACCTCCTTTTCCCTGCCTCCTATCTCTGTTGCCATTCTTTGTAACTGTGTAAAGCTCTTAAGCATTGTTTTTTTAATGGGGGGGGGGCAGCATCCAGACTAGTGCTTCATTAGCGGAAGCTTGTTCTGTTAACAGAAAGAGGACTGCACAAGTGCAACACTCCTTCCATTCATGAAAAGATTTCTACTGATGTAATGCTAGTCCAGATGCTGTCCACTATTTGTTAAAAGTTGGCAGGCAGGGAAAATATCTGGACTCTCAAAATAAACTTAACTGTTAAAAGAAAGAACTTTAAAAGGCCAACACACTCATGGGGTCCCTCCCTTCTCCACATTAGTAGCTTTGCCCTGTGGTATTTTTGCTACCTTCTTTGAATGAACCTGCAAGACAAGCAAAATATTGTTACAAATAAATTCTAACTGCACCTAACACACATGTTAACATTAGATATTTCTATTAGCATTAAATAAATGTTAAAGAGTGAAGTAGATTTAATACTGTTCATGCTTACTTGTGATGCTCATTAGTAAAAGAATAGAAATGTTTTTCAGGATTAGCTATCACATCTCTAATTCGCTTGTATACTGGTGCACTCCGCCTCCTTACTTCCTGCAAAACCGTCTGAAGAATGATCACATTTCTGATAACTTGATCTTCAAGGATATCAATCTGAAAAGAAAATGTGTTACTGGAGTTCTTAGCTTGTGCCAGTTACATATTACAAGGATGATCAGGCAGACTTTTTCTTCTGCAGCAGTGTAATTCATGAGCTAAACTAGCCCTCACTTTTGGAAAACAAACTGATTTGCTGGATCAGATCATTCATCTGGCACCAAATCTCTTCTTTAAGAGCAGTTAGAAAAATGCTTCCAGAAAGTGAACAAATGCATCAAGGTGACCACCTCTGCCCATTAGTCCCCAGCATCTGGTACTCATACAGCCTCTCTACATGATTCAGTTATCATGATGAACAAACAGTGACAGGTGTATCTTCCATGAAAACACACCAGAAATGTTAAAACAGCAACTCTGATATCTATGGTATAAGAACATCTGCTGGGTGAGGTTAGGGGTCTACTCAGTCCAGCACCTTTGTTTTCAACACTGGCCACTCAAGTACCTTCAGAAAGCTCACAAACACTGCTTCTATATTAAGGCCCCCCCCAACTAAGAGTTGTTCATAAATCCCACCCGTCATGAGCTTGCTTAATGATCCTTTCTAAATGTCACATAAGCTTTTGGTGATGCAGGGCATTAGCACCAACGAGAAGAAACCCAATGCATAGCATATCAAAAGTAATACCCATATTCTTTCTTGTGGCTGAGAACGTGTGTTTGTTTGCAGGGGGAACGGGGCTAGAAGTGTGGCATTACTTATATTACACATACCAAAGCTGCCTTTTCCCTTTAAATTTATACTCAGTCATACCCACCAGGCCACTTCTCCAGGACTCTTTTACTCCGATTTCCTCTTACCTGGTGCAGCAGTAAATTGGTGTCCAGCAGCAGGTAATGCGGGTCAGGGCAGAGGGTGCTGGCGGCCCCGCTGGGCTGGGCTTCCAGGAAGGAGCGACCTACCGGGCCGTCCTTTTCGCCGGCGGCACCGCAGAGTGTGCAGGCAGCCGCCCCGCAGGAGATGTCGTCCCGCAGGTAATGCTCGCGCACCACTTTCATCACCGCCCCGGCGCGCGTCCGCTTCAGGAAAGTGCGCGAGGTCAACATCTTCCTCCACGGTCTCCTCCTGAGCCACGCAGGGGAAAAGAGACTCACTCCCAGAAAGAGCAGGCACGAGCCCAGAGGCTCCCAGAACACACCGCGCCAAACACGGCCCGCCCAGGAGGGAGGAAAATCAGATGACGCGCACGAGCGACGGAGGGCAGAAGGACTCCTTCGCTCACCATAAAGATCGGGAAAGACGGGCAAAAAAGCATGCACCTTCCGGTTTCTGTCTGAGCGCATGCGTGAGGCAAGAGTGTCATGAAGACGGGGGAGTTACTCTAGTGTCTTCCTATCCTCATGTTTTTGCGTTGGTTGTCCCGCAAGTTCAGCTGAGAGCTGGAAGTGTTGCTGCTGTTTTGACGCCGTCCGTGCACGCGAAAAGGAGCGAGAAAAAGAGAAGAGGAAATTAAACGGGCTGCTAGTCTATTGACAATGCGATGCCAGGCATATAGAACTTTCACCACAGAGATGCAAGGGAGCTAGAGCGATGCTGCAGCGGTGCCATCGCGAGTGAAGGTAGCCAATCAATCGCCACTTTCAATTGAGTACCTGAGGTTCAGTCTGCGTCTCTTTATCTCTATGGTTGCAGCAACGTCTTAGTCCCCCACCCCCACCCCCACCCCCCACTGATTTCTATGGGCATCCACTGGATCCGGCATGCCATGCGAAAGGGCGGGAGAACTAGAAGAGGAGTGCCGCGGTGACTTTACCTTCTGTAGCATCAGTTTCGTTGCTATGGTTACAGAACTGCCTCTCTTCTCGTCCTTGTCGCGTTTGCTCCTTAATATGCGAACGAATTTAGAGAGGAAGCGCGTGAGTAGTTGGTGGTGGTTGCAGGGGCTCTGGATGAGTGGCTGCTGGGGGCGGGGGAGTCCGCAGTACTTTGTCAGCTTTTTCTTTTTTCTACTCATTCTCAAATCTAAGTTCACGGCTTGATTGACAGTGACAGAAAGGGGCTGTTTGGCTGCGTTGACGCTTAAGGAGACAGAAAAATGTCCCAACCAGGACACCGTCCTTCCTCCTCTCCCACGTTCTTTATCTCAGAATCTTCCTCAGCCCCGCATCCCTCCAAAAAATAAAAACCAGGATTTAGTCTGAATGCTGACTAAAGAGTTGTGGCCAAGTTTAATAATACTAGTTAGCAATGTGTTATTTAGTACTTTTAAGGATAATCAAAGCCCAAGCCCTATTCCCATATTTTAGAAAGGGCAAGAAGGATCAACTGTTTCCAAAGTAGTGGAAAGAAAGGGGTCAGAAGAGAGTGGTAGTTGCAAGGATGGGATTTTCTGGGATTGGGTTCTTGGCCCAGTACATTCTCTCCTTCTTTCTCAAAGTGGCTCTATGGCAAAACTGCTTGCTGCTGACTGCTCTACTCACCCGGTTAGTAAATCAGCCTCTGGGCTGTCCCACTTCAGTCTGCTGCTGGTGTATTTCTGAATGTTTCTCCAAACACAACACTGTGAGTCCCAGACTGAAATAATACAATCAAGTCATATGTTCTACCACCTTGGTGAGAACTAGGGCTTGGCAGTATTCCTTAAGAGTTGTATAACAGGAAACGTTTGCTAGCTTTCCTTGTTGCAGTTCTCCTAGCCAAACAAGCTGTAACTGACTGAATGTTCTGTTCTGTATGGCTGAGGTTCACCAAGGTTTTTTCTAAAGTCAGTTTCATTAATTTCATTGAGGTTTACTCCCAATTAATTATACTTAGGATTGCATCTTTAAAGTCTGTCACTCTTTAGGATTTGGACTCGGCAACTTGTTCTTTTTACTAATCACACAAATTCTCTATACATTGGCACCAATTCCATAAATAAAAGTTTCCAAAAGGGTTGTAGGTACTTTACTAATGAGATGAATGAAATCTACTCTGATAATATTAAGAGTAACTGCTTGGGAATGTGATGTATGAAAATGCAAACACAAACATTTTAGTTTTTCCTAAAGACTTAAATGTAAAACACCTTAAAAGCTGAACCACATATATCTATGTATTGGGAGAAATATTGTGCTCTTGTAACTTTTTGGTTGACCAACTAATGAGTATTTGAGTTTAGTAATATTCGTGGTTCTACAGTCTTGGTATCGTAGTATACCAAGTATGTTGTACCCAGTGTATTTCCTTGTTAAACCCTCATCTGACTCTGCATTTAAGGGTACTTGAGGCCAACCTTCAAATTTAAAGTTTTAAAGTAACTTTTCCCCCACTGTAAATATCTGTAAATAAGCGCAATTTGAAACTAGAACAGTAGAGTACTTTACTTTTCTGAATCCAACCTTATTTTTTTATTTAATATAGTATTTCACACACACTTAATGGGTACAAGAATGGCTTGTTTTATTATTTCAAAGAAGATTGTTTCTAGACTATTAGTTGGGGAATGTGAATATGTTGCTTTAAATACATGCTTCCTATGTTTCAGATGTTGCACAAAGAAAAATGAAATCTTTCATGAAACAATTATTTTTACCAGCTTTTTGTATTTTGTTTTTCAAGGTTTTTACAGTTTTTAAACTGTAAATAGAAAATTCTTTAACGGAAGAATGTCACGGAAAGTCTCCAGGGAAACTAAAAAAGTTAATGTTTCCAGCTCCTTGGAATCTGAAGATATTAGTTTGGAGACTACGATACCCACAGATGACATTTCATCCTCGGAAGAACGGGAAGGTGCCATAAAAATCACTAGACAGCTGATTGAGCGGAAGGAGTTGCTTCATAATCTTCAGTTACTGAAAATAGAGCTTTCTCAGAAAACCCTGATGTTAGATAACTTAAAGGTGGAATACCTGACAAAAGTAAGAGCATATTGTTTGTGTGCTTGTTAGTGTTGTGCTGCACAGCGCTATGTATGTTTACTCTGAAGTGAGTCCTATTACGGGGCATACTTTTAAGAAAGTGTGCATAGGATGGCAGCCTTAGGGTTGCACATGGCAAAGTAATTCTCATTAGCATCTTCTGGTTAGGTAACTTTCAAAACAAAATAACTGACATCCACTCCTCAGCTTCCGTAATGGCTTTTGGAAAGAAAGCTATAACATGGTTTCTTACTCTGGCTTTTAAATGAGGGCTGTGTTCTGTGTTGCTGCTGCTCTGTACATTGTTGTTTTGTTACGTACCTCCCTGCTGCCCCAGTGTCCTCTTTGGCCTGAAATAAAAGGAAGTACCCTCCCCCACTCTTAAAGGTACCCCCCACCTTTGAACTAACCCACACCAGTTCTGTGCACATCCCTACTGTGTCTATGATTTTTAAAAAACTTTAAATAACTCTTATTTGTGTATTTTTTATTTTTCTCTGTAAACTGCTTTGAGAATTTTGTTGAAGAGCGGTATGTAAATATCCGTAGTAGTAATGGATTATTATTATTAAATATTTTTAATATTGACATTTAATATTTGAGGTATCTATCTAATATATATATTTTCTCAAAGGTACTGTATTTTAATGAAAGGCGGTATACAAATCTGACAATAAATAAATTGCTTTAGGAAAAGTTCTTCGTCACTTCTGTAGCATACCGTGTTCACATGGAACATATCTATGTTCACTTTGCCTTTTAGAAATGTGTGTGTCTGTGCTATATTCTTAGCAGCATGAATGACAGATTCCTCTTTGATGCATTGAAACTAAATAAGCATCCCCTTTTTGAAGGGCATACAGTGTGGATTAGAGTATTTCTTTAAAATGTTATTAGCCACCCTGAGTATATATCTGTATATTTAATTCTCTAAGGCGTACCCTTGGCTAGAGGCGCAGATGCTCTGCACCAGGCCCAGCTAGTTTGACATAAATAGAAAGATGGGATAGAAATATAATACAGAGACTGTGGACATATTGTTGGTTTTGTTAATACCGATGAGGAGAGAAAAGTATATCCTAAACTGTAATTGAACCTGCAACTGCTCTAACTTTGAAATAGCCTAATTTTGGAATAGCTTCATTTAAACTTGGTTCAATAACTCTTCATTCTTTTTGTATGATTTACCTGTTTTAGATTGAGGAGCTTGAAGAGAAATTTAATGATGCTCTGCATGAGAAACAGATGCTATCTTTACGACTAGATAGCCAGTTGGCACTGCAGCAAGAAGATGCTCGGTATGAAAATAAGGGATCAGAATTAACATACTTTGAACTTGCAGGGATAAGGCACAACATGGTTGACTTCACAATAAGAGACCAACTGTGCAGTATATTTTGTTTTACATTTTTAAATTGAAACTTCAGGTATTTTCTCAGATATTTACAGTACTTGGCATGGATGTTTCTGTCCCATGTAATCCTGTGTCACATGCCACCTTGTTTCAAATGTTCCCCCCCTCCCCCGGACTGTTGGGAATGGCATTTTTTGGGGGGTGCAAGGGGCTACAATAGGGTGGATGGGGTAGGGTAGAAAGGTCCTCTTTTATGAGCTTCCGGGTGGGTGAGTGGATGATTAGATACAGCTCATGATGTTGAAATATAAGCTCTGAGAACAATGACAAACATCCTGGCTTACAAAGTATCTGTGCAAGTAGGGTCTGCGAAGACACAATACCCCCCCCCCCCGCTTGCAAAACTCCCCGTGTCCTGTGCTTGCACTGTTGCTCCAGACTCTTAGTCCTCTTGTGCACTTTGCATTCTCTGAAGAAGCTTAGTAAGGCTGGAAACACTGGAAACACTTTGTCAGAGAGTCAGCAACATGGTTGTTTGTTTGTTTATGTATTAAGTGGATTTTTATACCACCCCAACCCAAGGTCTCAGGGCGGTTCACAACAAACAAAACCCAAACATTAAAATCAATTAAGTACTAAAAACAGTTTAAAACATATCAATAAACAATACATTATTTAAAAAGTTACAAAGTTAAAAAGCTAAAAGTTGAAGTTAAAAACATGTTTCTGAGCTTACTAAGTGTGGGAATGTTCTGGACACTTAGCGCTCTTGCACCATAGTGCAAGCACAAGAGGATGGGTGGGTTGTGTGAAGGGTGCTGCTGTGTCCCTGCAGGCCATACTTACATTCGTTGGTTAGAATGTTGGCCATCAATTTTAATTCACTTTATGGGAAAAACTTAATGACATAAGATTAGGAAGATTCTAATTGTCTGAAAAACCTCGTGAAACAGTTGATATTCTTATTGGACTGATTAACTTTCAGATTATCTTGAATTTTCAAGTTATGCTGAACTTTTTTTATGGCTCTAATAAAAAATGGTGGAAACACGCATATCTGATCTGATGGTGTAATTCTGGTAAAGCTGAGAATAACAAATATGTAGCATTATGTCAGTTACATCTGAAAGAACTTTGGAATGCACTTCCAAGCAGAATTGGTGCTTCCCCATCTCTGGCTGCTTTCAAGAAACAGCTGAAGACATAACATATTTAATCATTCCTTTGGTTAAATAATTTTAAAATGTATACTGTTAGAAATTTTTTTTAAACGGTCTTGTTGGTTCTGTGTTAAATGTTGGTATAATGTTACAGAAATATGCTAAATAAATAAGTCAAACTTTTACCTGCTTTTTGAAAGACTTGCTTCTGTAAAAGAAATATTAATGATTATAATATGTAAAACTAATATATCTGGGTCGAGATCCGTCGAGATCCATAAGAAGTGGGTACTGCGCCTGTGCAGGGACCACGCGGTAGCTATGCCGAAGCTTGTCGAGGCATCCTGGCCACGCCCCACGCTTTGCGCGTGCTATTTAAGGGCAGCCAGGACGCACGTTCCTCAGTTCTTTTCCGACCGCCGTTGCGTTAAGACCTCAGTCTGCCACTAGTTGGGAAGTTCCTCGTTTCTTTTTCTTCAAGAGTTTGTGATTCAACGGACTGCTCTTTCTCCTTTATTCGACTCAGTCTGGCTGACGTGCTCTCTCCCTCATTTTGAACTTGGACTGGCTGACCGATTCTCTCCCTCTCCCCGAACTGGCTGACGGAAACTTCTGGCTCTCTGACCTACGGACTGACTGATGATCCTTCGACGTTCTCATGGCACGATGGCTGAGGAGAAAAAATCCTTTAAGAGGTGTGAGCGCTGTAGAGCAAAACTCCCCTCTAAGGACTTGCATGACTTATGCCTCATCTGTCTAGGCGAGCAGCATAACGTCACCACATGCAAAATTTGCCTATCCTTCTCGAAGCAAACTAGGAAAAACCGCGCGCTTCGATTACGGGCGGCCATTTATGAGGACATGCTGAGTCCTTCGACACCGGGAACACCTTGCCCTTCGGCATCGGGTAAGCGAACTCCCCCGAAATCATCCTCGGCTCCACCGTCGGCATCGACTTTGCATAAGCAGAAGTCGCACGTTCGATCTTCGACTCCGAGCCCTGGCCGTTCTTCGAGGGCCGCAGCGAGTAAAACTGACAAACGGGCCTCGACACCGCCCTCGACGTCGAAAGTGAGAACCCCATCAACGTCCACGGCAAAAGCTGCGTCGACACATAAGGCACACCGCTCTTCGACGTCGGAGGCGGCTCTGGAGACGTCTCTTCCCTCGATGTCTAAGTCACCAAAACGAAGGCATGAACACCCCTCGACACCGGGAAGGAAGCATCAGAGGCTTATCGATTTGACGGAAGAACATACTCCATCACCCTCAAATGTATACCCTCACTCTCCTCTGTCGGCCCCTGCCACCTCGGCCAGCGCTTCGCAACCTTCTCTCGTTACCGAATCATCGGTACCGAGTGTGACTATCTCGAGAGCACTATCTCTTTCCCCGGCCACGACGCCAGTTACCTCGTCGCCTCCACCTACACCGCGGACGACAATTCCTCCTCTCTCGACACTACATACTCCGATAGTCTCGGTATCTACTCAAGTCTCGCCTCGATGTCGACCACCGACCTTCGATGTCGAAGTTGCGGAACCTGTCGACTCCTCGGTGCCTCTCGTCTGGACGGAACAGAATGCTCTCCTTAGTTTGCTAGATTCGACATCCAACACCCCGTTGACATCGACGTTTCTGGGTTTTTCCCCAGAAGTAGAGAACCCTGGATCTGCGGCTTCGCTGCCTCGTCCGACCACAACACTGACAGCAGCCCACCTGCGCAGCCCCTTTTCATGGCATTCATGTGGATTCTCCCATGTCGGTACTGCCGAGAATCTGGGCCCTTCCTCACAGGTGGCCACCGGCGTAGGTGAGGCACTGGGGCCGTGGAGACCTGTTTCTCAGCTAGCCCACCCTGCTGCATTGATAACATGCCCGGAGTGCACGGTGGCTACGACACAGACCGCTTCTGTCACTTTACTACACCAAGCCTCACAAACTAGATCTGTGGGTACACGGTCCATGTCCATCCAAACTGACCTTCCTCTTCTTCTTCAGAAGTCTATTGTGGAAACCCAAACCCTGATGCCAGCGTCACCCTCTACCTTGCATTCTGACCACGGGGGCTCATCAGACTTTGTATCAGATCAAGAAGAAGAGGGAGAGGAAATAATTGTGGAACCGCCGACGGAAGTGGCTCCTACCACCTATGTGTCGCCAAATGAGGAGCTCAAGGCGTATCACAAACATGTACAAGCTATGGCTGACGCCTTGGGTCTGGACCTTCGTTCAGAATTGGCAACCATTGACGACCCGGTCTATAATTTTATGCTAAAGACCCAGTCAGCTGCACCTGTTGCCCTACCTATGCTTCCTGTTATCACACGGGCTGCAAAGTGTGCCTGGGAGGTTCTCCACACCTCCACCCCAACGTCGAAGCGCCTGGAGAGCTTATATCGTATCCAGGACAAGGATAATGCCTATCTTCACAAGTACCCTGCACCAAATAGCCTTGTGATTGATTGCGCTGCAACATCCAAATCAGGGAAGCGCTATACAGTGCCGCCTGACAGAGAGAGTAGAAAATTGGATCTCCTGGGCAGGAAGGTTTACTCGACCTCCTGCCTCTCCATAAAGGTGGCAAATTACTCTGCCTGTACCGCCAAATATAGCCACAGCATCTGGGAGAGCTTGCTTTCAGACTTTGACACACTACCCCCAGAGGAGTTTCGTAAAAGAATTCTGCCACACTTTAGAGCGCTCAGGTGACTTGACCAGGCAACTCCTGAGCATTGCAAAACACTTGGCGGAAAGCGAATCCAGGGCAATGACTGCCGCAATTACCCTACGCAGGCATGCCTGGCTGCGCTCCACTAACTTACAACCCAATATGAGGGGGGAAATCGAAGGGCTGGCCTTCGATGGCACTGGCTTATTCAGCGACGCGACTGACTCCACAATGGAACAACTAAAAAAGTCAAAGTTTACAGCAAAGACCTTTGCATCTCAGGCCTCAACCTCGACCCCCTACCAGTCATGGTTCCGCTCCTTGTTCCAACGTCAAAGACCCTCATACCATCGCCAAGATCACCGTGATTACCGTAGGCCGTACAACCAGTTCCAAAGACGTAACTTCAAGCCAAGTCTAAATCAGGCCAAGCTCATCGGAAGTCTACTGACACCCAGAAGCGTCCCTGAACCACCCGTCCGCCCACTGACGCCTCCTCTTCCCCCGTCCCTGCCTGCGGGGTATCTACCATCGTCTGTGCCGCCACATTACATCAGACTGCCAAGCCATGCCCCCGCATGGCACCACATAACATCGGACCGTTGGGTCCTCAAGATTATATCCTTGGGATATGCCATCGAATTCAGGGCGATACCATGGTTCACTGCCATGAGGTTCACCCCTCCAACGTGTGCTCTGCGGGAAGAGGTAAAGGAACTATTGCAAAAAGGGGCAATAGCCCCGGTGTCCTGGGCGGACCAGCGGGAAGGCTTCTATTCCCGCTACTTTCAAATCCCCAAGAGGGATGGGGGACTTCGTCCCATTATGGACCTCCGCTGTCTGAACAAGTTTGTGCCCGTCCAGAAATTCCGCATGATGACATTACAACAAATTCTCCCCCTCCTTCAAGGAGAAAGGTAGCTTGCGACTCTGGATCTCAAGGACGCCTACTTCCATGTCAGCATCAGGCCTCAACATCAAAAATACCTGAGGTTCACAGTAGGAACGCAAGTGTTCCAATACAACGTATTGCCCTTCGGACTGTCTACAGCCCCGAGGGTCTTTACAAAGTGCATGGCCCCAGTGATCGCCCATCTGAGGACACTGGGAATCTCGATTTACCTGTACTTAGACGATTGGCTCTTGACCTCCAAAGAGCAAAGACGAGTTACTTTCGCATATCCACTGTGTGTTGGACCTACTCTCCGACCTGGGCATTCAGGTGAACTGGAAGAAGTCTCACTTGGACCCAGTACCGGTGACCACGTACATTGGGGCTGTCTTGGACACGAACACCCAAAGAGCATACTTACCAGAAGAGCGATACGTACACATCCACGACCTGGTACACCTCTGCCGCCAGTTCCCTGTCCAATCAGCTCACACAATACAACGCCTTCTGGGCTTGATGGCGTCTTGCAACACTGTCATACACTTTGCATGCTTGAAAATGAGAAAACTACAGTTATGGTTCCTATCTGTCTTCCACTCCTCCAGACACAGTCAATGCAGACGTCTGGAAATCCTGCCCCAGGTCCTAGACTCACTCATCTGGTGGATGACGGAACGGAATCTCCTCGAGGGCATGCCCTTCCAACCCCCAGTCCCGACTGTCTGGCTGAAAACAGACGCCTCTCTTCTGGGTTGGGGAGCGCATTGTGGCCGCCACCGGACTCAAGGCCTGTGGACACCAACACAGGCCAGTTTTCATATCAATTTTCTCGAATTG